>NC_060119.1:1265710171-1266016421 GCF_021461395.2 Schistocerca americana
TCTGAATAATTTCTTTTACTTCATCATACATTTCTTCAATTTCTTCGTCATCTGCAGAGCTAGTTGGCATATAAACTTGTACTACTGTAGTAGGCGTGGGCTTCGTATCTATCTTGGCCACAATAATGCGTTCACTATGCTGTTTGTAGTAGCTTACCCGCATTCCTATTTTCCTATTCATTATTAAACCTACTCCTGCATTACCCCTATTTGATTTTGTGTTTATAACCCTGTAGTCACCTGACCAGAAGTCTTGTTCCTCCTGCCACCGAACTTCACTAATTCCCACTATATCTAACTTCAACCTATCCATTTCCCTTTTTAAATTTTCTGACCTACCTGGCCTATTAAGGGATCTGACATTCCACACTCCGATCCGTAGAACGCCAGTTTTCTTTCTCCTGATAACGACATCCTCTTGAGTAGTCCCCGCCCGGAGATCCGAATGGGGGACTATTTTACCTCCGGAATATTTTACCTAAGAGGACGCCATCATCACGTAATCATACAGTAAAGCTGGATGCCCTCGGGAAAAATTACGGCTGTAGTTTCCCCTTGCTTTCAGCCGTTCGCAGTACCAGCACAGCAAGGCCGTTTTGGTTATTGTTACAAGGCCAGATCAGTCAATCATCCAGACTGTTGCCCTTGCAACTACTGAAAAGGCTGCTGCCCCTCTTCAGGAACCACACGTTTGTCTGGCCTCTCAACAGATACCCCTCCGTTGTGGTTGCACCTACGGTACGGCTATCTGTATCGCTGAGGCACGCAAGCCTCCCCACCAACGGCAAGGTCCATGGTTCATGGGGGGGCTAGCTAAGGTATGGTCTGCAAATGGGGAAATCCGTTCAGTCAAGCGACTTTGACGCAGACTGTGTGAACGAGTATCTCGGAAACGGTGAAGCTGGTCGAATGTTCACGTGCTACTTTCGTGAGCATCTACGGAAAGAGGTAGGACAGTGAAACAACCACTAGGCGCTAAATGGTTGGACATCCTCGACTCTTCAAGTAACATGCGGTCACAGGCTTGTCTGCTCTGTAAAGTAGGAGAGACTGCGACCTGTGGTATTTCTGCCGAAAGAACACAGTGCTGGCGCACGGCAAATGTTTCGGAGCACACAGTTCATCGAACATTGTTGAACATGGAGCTCGGTAACAGACGGCCCCTACGCGTTCGCGTGTCGACCCTACGACGTCGTCAGTTGGGACTGCAGTGGGCACGTGGCAATCGCGATTCGACCATCGATCGACGGAAAAGTATCGGCTCTTCAGGTGAACCATATTTTTTCTACGTTAGGTCGTTGGTGGTCTCCACAAACGCAGTCATCGAGGTGAACAGCGGCTCGCAATGTGCAGCCCGCCACGGACGCAGGCTGATGGGTGCAGTGTTATACTGTGGGAGACATTCTCACGCGCTCGCAGTGACCCGTGGTAGTATTCGAAGATATGCTGACAACTGCGAACAACCTGCATCCTTTCATGATCGATGTCTTCCCCGACGAAGATCTTACCTTTCAGCAGCACAATTGTCCGTGTCTCGGAGCATTGTAGTGAACTCACGTTGATGTCTCGGCGACCAAATTCGCCTGATGTAAATCCTGTGGAACCCATGTGGGTCGCTATGGGGCGCCATACCGCGTACGCAACTCAGCGGCCCGTTATTTACGCGAACTCCGTGGGCCGTGTGTAGACATTCAATGCTACATACCACCACAAACCTACCAACAAACTGTCGGATCCCTGATACGCAGAATCGGGTATGTATTTCGTTCCGAAGACAGAGAAACAAGGTATTAAGCAGGTGTGTTGGCTCAGCAGTGTATACTGATGGAACTGAGTAAAATGGGAACGTGGAAGTGCTATAAACAAATAAAAATAAAAATTAAGAGAAAAATGCCAAAATAAATATCATACAGACTGTTATTTTGATGCATTTTATCAGAGGGTTACGAAACTAAAATTGGATACTGTTGAAAGAAAGTATTACCTGGTTTACTGATCCACTTTTATCGACGTTTAATTAATCATTAGTATTTCCAAATCCTCTTTTACGTAAAACTAGCTGTTAAGATTGCTATATTTTTGTTTCATGCTTCGATAGAGACGCCTCAGTTGCTACAAAAGGCTTTCCTAAGGAAGTGTCTGAATTAAGATGAGCAGTGAAATTATATTGGGCTTTGCAGCAGTAGTACTACATAGACTAGACGGTCATAGGCAAAATTATGTAAAAATGGGTCTTGTGCGATGATGTAATAGCAAATAGGTTGTGTAACAGTTACTAAAACCAACCACTCTTATAGCCCGAGTCAAACTGATTCGTACTTTCAATTTACCCTACAACTGCGTTTCCGCCATTCCTTCAACGATGGAAGATTTATAAATTTATTAATAACTCAGTTAAGGGTGATGTCGCCACTATGAACTATAGTTGGTTTCTACCTGTGACAATGGTATTAATAGCCATTAGTTAAAAGAATCTGCCACAGATGAAGATAGCCGACGTGTGGCAGTTACAGACAGAGAAACGATGAATGTTGAACTTGCGTATGTAACTATCCACCTGTTCAGATTTATGCAGGACACAGCGAGGTCGGCCATATTTAATTTTCCGTAGTCGAAAAATCTTATAGTCTATTTATGACTGGAAGCGGTAAAAATACGTATTAAGTACAATTTTAATTTAATTTATTCGTTCGCCACATAGCAGAGAAACAATGTCGAAAACTGAAGAGTAGGCGTAGGAAAACATCTTCAGATGAAACAACAAGATGAAGGATTTAAAAGATAAATGTAAGACGGAGGCTGTGGATTTGTCGATCTATGTATTTACATTGATGTGGTCTCGGAGTACTTGGCAATAAACAGTAGGTAGGTCGCAGTGGGTATCACTATCGAAACAGGTTTGTGGCAGAGTGGCGGGAGGTACCTGTGCGGTTGTGTGTTCGGCGCTGAGGTGAAGGACGACTTCTGAGGAGCAGGTGTTGGGGCGTGTTGGAGCGCCGGCGTCTTCAATTACAAGTTCGATTATGTGTTTGGCGAGAGGCCTATGAAAAGATGACGTCGTTAGCGGTCTTTGCAGAGAAGTTTGGAGTGGTCGGCGGAAAGTGAGTTGTAATGGGACGTCGCGGGAACGAAATGGGCGCCGGTGTGAGACGCAGCTAACAGGCGTCATGGCGACGGGCGAGCTGAGGAAAAGTTCCAGGCTGCTTACCGGAGGCGGCGGTTCACGGCGGAACTGAAGAGCAAGTTGATCAGCGGTTCTTGTACTGCGTACGTTGATGCTCTGTTACGTGGTGTGGTGGGTTTTTGAGTCTTACACAGTTACCTTGCAAACTTAGTGGAATACCTTTCCTGTAAAAAAACGCTTTGTAATAGCTCTTTTCTGTTTCTTGATTTTCATCGATTCTTAACCATCCTTTCTCAATTGCTGTCGAATTTTGCAATTGCGTCTAAAGTCTGCGACCAACATTGCGGCGTGTCGTAGAAGATACTTCTTGTCCGTGTCACGGCGTGTAGTGGAGGGTACTTCTGGTCCCACTACCATCTCAACCTGTTTTTCTATTCAAATCGTGGATGGCAAGCGGGGAGATCGACGGTCAAGACAACCCTCCGTATGAAATCTCATTCCTCAGATTGTCCAGTAGTGGTCATTTCGCAAGATGTAAGCGTCAATAATATGTTGTCCGATCTTTCCGAGACCACTGAAAAAGCCGAAAGGCCGGCAGTGGTGGCCGAGCGGTTCTAGGCGCTTCAGTCTGGAACTGCACGACCGCTACGGTCGCAGGTTCGAATCCTGCCTCGGGCATCGATCTGTGTGGTGTCCTTAGGTTAGTTAGGTTTAAGTAGTTGTAGGTTATAGGGGACTGATGACCTCAGCAGTTAAGTCCCATAGTGCTCAGAGCCATTTGAACCATTTTGAACACTGAAAAAAACTGTGGCCATTTAACAGCCACAGTATTTTCAGAGATTTTACAAGTTTATTCTATCCTAAGCAAACAAATATTTAATAGTGCAAGCATTTCATAACAAATAGTCGCCTCTGATATCCATACAAAAAACTCCTCTACGAATCGAATTTATGCATAAATAATAATGTAAGAAATTTTTATTTTTATTAAAATAAGAAACCCTGTGTGTATGTAGAAACGTAGGATCCTTACATTTTGATATTCTTTGATTTGTTTTGAATTGTGCTCACAAATGAGCTGTAGGACGAGAAGTGCATATTTCTACATACGTATGACTACCCACCTCGTCCTTCAAAACCATATAATCACTACTGGAAGTAGTAAGTAATTTTCCGATGTCTTAGTTTTGTAAAAAATTGTATTCACAAGGTGCCACTTTGTAATTACATTTACGTAACCTTAACAGAAAGAATACAAACTTAAATTTGAAAAAAGACGTAGGCCGATCCAGCACCTGAAGGTGAGTCCCCAAGGGCACGAAAAGGATCGTGACTGAAGGCGATCTTTTATTTTTTTTTAGTTTTCGAAAGTAATATAGTCATGGAAGCAACACTGACAGCAGTTAATAAAATGAAGTCATTTGCATTGTCAACTGTCGATCCTTGCTCCAGTCATCGACCCTATGCAATCATTCTGCGTCTACGCATACAGGGTGTTAAAAAAAGTATTCCATATTTTAAGCGGTGGTAGTATGGACGAAAACAATAAAAAAAAGTCCTGTAAACGTCGGCTCTAAAATGCGTTCCTTAAGAGTTATGAGCACTTGTTCAGTTATGCTATGTGACACGTCTCTGTTACTGTAAGCTCTTTTCCATTACGAACAACCTACAGAATACAGCAAACAAATGAGGTCACATTCGTCTGTTATCGTCCACGGGTACAGCATACGGCTGCTGTTGCGAAGGTGTGGTGAAGATCACTTTCCGCAACAAAGATACTGTTCACAGAGGCTGGTTTTGGCCGAGATGCCAACGTTAGTTTTCGTAACGAAGTGTCGACTGATGCAGATTCACATACAGCTGAACGAGCAAGGCATAAACGCCGACTTCCAATTAATGCATGTGCAATAGTTATTGGCGATAGACTAATAGCGCCTGACATATAACGAAACAAGCTGAGTTGTGCAAGGTACCTTCAGTCCATGTCAAACAATTGCTGGAGTACGTACCGTTCGCTCAACCGCTAGAGATACGGTTCAATGCATGATGGAGCACCAGCTCATTTTCTCCGAAATGTCCGAGAAAACCTCACAGACATTTATCGAGCAATGGGTTGGTCGGAGAGGTCATGTACGTCGGCCAGCTCGTTGTCTTGCTTGTATTCTATTGGATTTTTGGTTGTGGAGACATTTAAAATCTTTGGTGTATGAAGACTTATAATGATGTACAAACACTACAGAAACGACGGAAAGAAGCGTACTTTACTACGAAAGGATATATTGAGCACCTCCTTTAGCAATGGCTCACAAGCGGGGACTGTATGTAGTAGGAAGGAGATTACATAAGAACCTCTGCTGTTTCACAGTAACATAACGTGTTCTCATTTACTTATTTATTTACTGCATTCTGTAGGTCGTTCGTAATAGCAAAGAAATTTGAAGTTAAAGAGATGTGTTTCACAGATGTGAAGATGAACAAGTCATGCAGCATTTATTCTTTCGGTCCATACTACCACCTCTCAAAAAAGAGAATTCTTCTCTGAGCATCCTATGAGTGTAAAGCTTAGTTAAAATTGTTCCAGATGTTAATGTTTCTTCACATTCTAAACATTTTTGTCTCGATCGCAAATTAAAAAATACGACCGGTTTCGATTGTGCTAGCAGTCATCTTTAGATCATAAAATGTCATTACAGAATTTAACACCACACATGTTGTACGATCGAGTATTTGACCGCTTCTCCACATTCTCGACCATGTCAAGCCTTACAAAAACATATTCCTACGTTCCTCATCTAATATTAACTCTCAAAATTTTGTAATTTGCTGTCACAGAGTAGCTGGTGACTATTCTCAATCGTCCGCCAGTTCAGTATCCCGATGAGTGATACAAAGCTATGACCATACGTGATTCTGTTCCTTGTATACGTTCTGTGTTCCCTGTTAGACCTATTTGGTACGGGTCCCACACACTTGAGCATTGTTGCAGGATTGCTTGAACGAGCTTTTCGTAATAAATCTCTTTTGCAGACTGAGTGGTATTGTATTACCTGCACTGACCACCATTGAGCCTATGTGATCATTGCATTTCATGACCCTAAAAAATTATCATATCAGTTACTTGTACAAGTACACTCACGCTCATAAATTAAGGATAATTGCAGAATGTGGTGCCACAGAATGTGGCACAAAGGGAACACAAACGACACAGATTTGTAAGTCCATGGTATTGGTGATAAGTGAGAAAACTATCGTGGAACACATGTGCTACAAAACGCAACTGTTTCCTGCGCATGTACCCCGACATCAATATGGGATTTGATCACCATGCACACGTACACAGGGCGCACAACGGGTTGGCATACTCTGGATCAGGTGGTCGAGCACCTGCTGGGGTATAGCCTCCCATTCTTGCACCATTGCCTGTCGGAGCTCCTGAAGTGTCGTAGGGCTTTGAAAGCGTGCAGCGATACGTCGACCGAGAGCATCCCAGACGTGCTCGATGCGGTTTAGGCCTGGCGAACAAGCGGGCCACTCCATTCGCCTGATATCTTCTGTTTCAGGGTACTCCTCCACGATGGTCAGTGGAATTCACCTTGCAGGTCTCCGGGCGAGTAAACCATGTCTGTTCAGTCGTCTGTAGACTGTCTGTCTGGAGACAACTGTCCAATGACTGCGGTAAGGTCCCTAGCAAGGCTACCTGCAGTACTCCGTGGCCGTCTGCGGGCACTGATGGTGAGATATCGGTCTTCCTGTGGTGTTGTACACTGTGGACATCCCGTACTGTAGCTCCTGGACACGTTTCCTGTCTGCTGGAATCGTTGCCATAATCTTGAGATCACAGTTTGTGGCACACAGAGCGCCCGTGCTACGACCTGCTGTGTTTGACCAGCCTCCAGTCTCCCTAGTATTCTAGCCCTCATAACGTCATCAATATGTGTTCTTTGAGCCATTTTCAACACGCAGTCACCATTAGCACGTTTGAAAACGTCTGCGCACTGAAAATTGAAAAAATAACATAGGAAAACATATAACACGTCTTAGGTTATGAGGCAAAAAAAGTAAGAATACAAACGAACTACGCACGAAAAATGTCTGTCTCTGTAGAAGAATGGTCAGTGTTGCCTTGCACACGGAGTACCTGAGTTCTATTCCCGGTACTGCCAGGTATTCTCACTTGGTGGGAGAAATGGGCTGGAGTTCACTCAGCCTCGTGAAGGCAAAATGAAAGCTAGTTTGAGACGTGGCGGGTCCAGGGTCTGCAAATCCGACAACGGCACGGAGAGCGGCGTGGCCACCCCTGCCCCTCCTTACCGCATTCAGATGTCGCCACTGCTTGAGGATGACACGGCGGTCGGCCGGTCCCGACTGGCCCGTCTGAGGCCAGAGCGCCGGAGCTCTGCTTTTTACTTTTTACGCCTGACAAACGAATAATAAAGCACACCGACGGTAAGATCCTGTGTAGAACAGGTGACAAGTTAACGATTTCAATGTGTCGTCTCTTTTGTCTATATGAAGTACAAATAATTGGCAAATATTGTCAATTCAACTTAAGTCTTGACGATATGCTAATTATCAGTACTTTCTGTTTGCAGATAAGTGGTCGAACAGTAAATTCGTCATAGAAACAATGATCGTAGTTGACACAATGTCTTCTATCAATGTTTGTTTATAGCAGTATTCAATATTTAAGTGAAATACTGAACACTGGCTAGTAGAAGCACGATCACGGGATTTTATTAACGGATGGATAGCCTCTCTATATAATGGCATAAATATTTAGTGATCTGTACTCGCTCAGTTATGAATATTTGAATGAAATTACCTAAAGCGCCATGAATATTTAATGGCTAAAACGCTTTCGCATCGCTACCTGCGAATTAAAATTACATTCCTGCTCAAAAATAGAATATGAGAAAATGGAAATCGAGACAAATACGCACGTAAAACAATATGAAGTGATAGAAATCTGTAGCCTTAAAAAGAAAAGAAACTGATGTTAATTTTCCTGTTCTTCACAGAACAGTTTTTTATTACAAGCGTCGTGGATGAATATTCATTTTACAGAATATCAAAACAGTTGCTATAAATCAAATATGAGTAATAGAAAACCAAATAAAGTTAATGAATAAACAAATTGTACCACTGATAGCAAATAATGAAACAAAAATTATTAGGTAAACTAAATTACTTTGTGATGTGGCAGTGACATTTCATTCTCGTCTGACCCTCCTTATCTACTTAAATATTATTTATGACGTAAGTTAAGATAAAAATAACGTACTCTTTAATAGGTTGAAAATACGCAGTGGAAAATTTTACAATTCATTGATGTAATCCGCATATAAACAGAACTTTTAGATTGATTTCCATGGAATTTTGTAGCTAACAAAGCAGAAGAATTTAAGGGTGTTTGATGTAGTTACTGTGCTGCACGAAACTAAGTAAATGAGTGCATGAAATTTTATTTGCAGAGGTAAAACACATTGCGTAGACTTTACGTATAGTTCATTTTAGGTCATACATATCAGCGTATGAAACGTAGCTAACATGAGCAAATTGTATTTAAAGTTCATATCACAACGATTTCTCTCTTACCTTTCGAGATTACATCTGGCAGACAGGTTGCGCGTAACGTGTCCAAATCTGTCCTTGCATATCGGGAATCACGTGATTATAGAAATCGTCATATTTCGTAAGCGGTTCAAGATAACGAAACGAGTTTTCTGCAAATGACAGCGCGAAAGGAAGCACGTATTTCGTTTATGATTAACACCCGGAATGTTTTGGTCAAATGTTTGACTGGAGCGGAAATAAGACTTCCTATAAATTACCCGACGGGTTATTGCCCGAATTTTCATAGCCGAACGAAGAGTGGGGAATCAACAAATAGGGTCTCAAATTAACCAGTGTGAGGCCTAGTTTTGTAAAAAAAATAATTAATTACTTGAAAGCAGTCAGCGTAAATAACAAAAATTTAGTGAGTTGAAGGAACAGTGATATATTTCGCGAACAGTTGCTGCTAGCTATGTAAATGGGGTGTCAAAAAGTTCATCTCTCCGAGGCCTACTTATTGTGCGCATAAAAAGATACACTGGTGTGATATTTAACTGTAAAAAAGGCTTCCCTCGAATCACATACTAGAAGTAGGACATTTCGAGAACAGAAGGTTGTGGGAAGGCAAACGAATTGTCAATAACATCATGCTTTGTGAATAAATCACGCGGCTGACATAGGTATGTCTCCTTCATCTTGTATACATACGGCTGTGGAATCATGATGGTGTGATGTCTGTTCTTTCGGCGGACATCTTCGAAGAAATGTATACCACACATATAAAACTTGAAAATAAAAAAATGGTCAAATGTTTTGTGAAATGATTAGAGAAACATCTGACGTGCCTTCAAATGTGGCTCTAAATCATAGAGCGAATGAGGTACTTCAGATGTTTCCCTAAGCTATTTTGTTTCATACTTTTATACAAATCATTTCACAAAACATTTGAATTCTTTGCAAAAACTTTTCTATGCTGTATTTACGCAAACTGTTTAGATTCACTGAAACACTTGGCATAAACATTGATTGCTGATGAATTATGTTCGCGACAATCAGACATCAGTAAATTTTCTTGATTGTTCAATGTGCCCCGTACGGACAGCGAGACAGATCACGCGATGTATTGCTCCGTAGACTTACACTGAAACGTTTGTCGGCGGACCTGAATAACTTCTGCGTACAAGCCAAATAAGAGTCAAAAGCCTCTGTCTGACCACGAGACGAGGTTAAAATAGACACTTCTATACACTAATCAGTGACCTGTAGTAAGCCACGTCCTTTCCGAAGCTTCCGCGTCCAAAAGTGGTCCCGACTGCGATATTCGGTCCAGTGGTGACTTTTGCAGCTGCCGTCATCCTATTTTTGTTCACAACCTTCTTCATTGACCGTCTGTCAAGATCTCTCAACAAGCACTTTGATCAGCATTGTGTCTTAGTGGATGATGTCTTCCCATTTTCCTGCATGGGTTATATCCATGCTGTGCCTCTTGAAACACCAAACTCTTCAGATATCTTGGTTACCGATGCACACAGAATTTGGCCCGTCCGGATTCACTTAGTTCCGAGTTAGTACGCTCACGACTACACAAACCCTGTTCTGACCATAACCGACACTTGCAACGTATTGAGGGCATTCCACACTTAGCGTTCTTGGTGGACATTGGAAATTTATGGTAAGTTCCTGTAGGACCAAACCGCTGAGGTCATCGGTCCCTAACCTTACACACTATTTAATCTAACTTAAACTAACTTACGCTAAGGACAACACACGCCCATGCCCGAGGGAGGACTCGAACCTCCGACGGGGGAAGCCGCGCGAACCATGTCAAGGTGTCCCAGACCACGCGGCGGTTCATAGGTGAACGGCGGTTCAAAACGTGTAGCGCGCTATGGACGCACGCTGGTGGGAGCGGTATCATGCTACGGGCTGGATCATGGAGTGAACACGTAGCGCTGGTCTGCTGCGCAGCTTCACGTTCAACAATGTTCGATGAACAGCGCGCTCCTAAACAACCGTGCGTGCACCAGCATTGCGCTCTTTCGGCAGAGATGCCACAGACCACCATCTGTCCTATTTTACAGAGCAGACAAGCCTCCGAGCACCATTTTCTGTGAAGAGTCGTGCACGTCCAACCATTTAGCGCCAAGTGGTAGTTTCACTGTCCTTGTACATCTACATCTACATGATTACTCTGCAATTCACATTTAAGTGCTTGGGAGAGGATTCATCGAACTACAATCATACTATCTCTCCACCATTCCACTCCCGAACAGCGCGCGGGAAAAACGAACACCTAAACCTTTCTGTTAGAGCTCTGGTTTCTCTTATTTTATTTTGATGATCATTCCTACCTATGTAGGTTGGGCTCAACAAAATATTTTCGCATTCGGAAGAGAAAGTTGGTGACTGAAATTTCGTAAGTAGATCTCGCCGCGACGAAAAACGTCTTTGCTTTAATGACTTCCATCCCAACTCGCGTATCATATCTGCCACACTCTCTCCCCTATTACGTGATAATACAAAACGAGCCGCCCTTTCTTGCACCCTTTCGATGTCCTCCGTCAATCCCACCTGGTAAGGATCCCACACCGCGCAGCAATATTCTAACAGAGGACTTGTTGCATCTTCTAAGTGTCCTGCCAATGAAACGCAACCTTTGGCTCGCCTTCCCCACAATATTATCTATGTGGTCTTTCCAACTGAAGTTGTTCGTAATTTCAACACCCAGATACTTAGTTGAATTGACTGCCTTGAGAATTGTACTATTTATCGAGTAATCGAATTCCAACGGATTTCTTTTGGAACTCGTGTGGATCACCTCACACTTTTCGTTATTTAGCGTCAACTGCCACCTGCCACAGCAATCTTTTCTAAATCGCTTTGCAACTGATACTGGTCTTCGGATGACCTTACTAGACGTTAAATTACAGCATCATCTGCGAACAATCTAAGAGAACTGCTCAGATTGTCACCCAGGTAATTTATATAGATCAGGAGCAGCAGAGGTCCCAGGACGCTTCCCTGGGGAACACCTGATATCACTTCAGTTTCACTCGATGATTTGCCGCCTATTACTAGGAACTGCGACCTTCCTGACAGGAAATCACGAATCCAGTCGCACAACTGAAAAGATACCCCAAAGGTCCGCAGCTTGATTAGAAGTCGCTTTTGAGGAACGGTTTCAAAAGCTTTCCGGAAATCTAGAAATACGGAATCAACTTGAGATCCCCTGTCGATAGCGGCCATTACTTCGTGCGAATAAAGAGCTAGCTGCGTTGCACAAGAACGATGCTTTCTGAAACCGTGCTGATTACGTATCAATAGATCGTTCCCTTCGAGGTGTTTCATAATGTTTGAATACAGTATATGCTCCAAAACCCTACTGCAAACCGAACACTGCTGCTTTCCATGATGCTCACAACAGTAGCACGTGAACATTCGACCCGCTTCTCCATTTTCGAGATAGTCGTTCACAGGGTCTGCGCAATAATAACCTAATCTTCGTCAAAGTCACTTATCTCAAAGGATTTCTCCATTTGCAGCCCCTGTCTTCGCTAGCGTTATCTCCCATCAGTGTGTGCTCCCGCGTCACATGTCTGCAACGCGACCGGGCGGTTTCCAACGTCGCAGTGGGCAGTGGTCATAGCGCTCCGGCTTATCACTGCAGATACTTCACAAGTACCCACAAGACACGGTCGGATATTAGTGTGACTTCTCACATGAATGTACTACCGCTGAGAGTGTAAATGATTAGTTGCAGTTCTCTGTGATAGGTAGAAGGACCTCCAGAATGCTTTGGAGTTGGTAGTGTTTAGTGTTGTTACAAGACCTTGTACGATATAAAAGAGGCGTCAAAAGCGTCAGGCGTTGCATGATGACCGTTCAAAAATGGTTCAAATGGCTCTGAGAACTACGGGACTTAACTTCTGAGGTCATCAGTGCCCTAGAACTTAGAACTACTTACACCTAGCTAACCTAAGGACATCACACACATCCATGCCAAAGGCAGGATTCGAACCTGCGACCGTAGCGGTAGCGCGGTTTCAGACTGAAGCGCCTAGAACCGCTCGGCCACACCGGCCGGCTGATGACTGTGAAGAAGTCTACTGCTCGTGTGAGACAGCGGTATCAGCACCTGACAGACCAACAAATGTGGACCACATTGGGCAGTCTGGTCGAATCGTCCAACACCCCGATTTGTGGTGCATTTGGATGCGACAGTCGCTCGATGACAGACTGCATGGAATCGTGGGGGCAGGAATACTGGTCGACCACCTCTGAGCACCACAAAGGAGGATCGCCAATTGTGCACTCAGCACATCCTAACCCCTTCACACTGCCCCTGCTATTCAAGAACAAGTAGCGGATTCGCTGCAACATTCTGTGACTAGCAGCAGCCGGACAACGGAATTTCCGTCCTGACGCATAGGCTACCGCTAACATCACAAAACAAACAGCACTGTGTCATGGACGCATGAAAGCTCACGAATGGCGTCGCACGATGTTTAGCAAATCCTGGTTCTGCAACAAGCTGGATGACAGGCGGCGACTCGAGGGAAAGTCACATCTTCCAATGATTTGGGGAGACACAGTGGTGTTATTCCTGGCGCCATGCCGTGGCAAGCACATACATTTTCAGGTCACGTCTGGTAGTGACTGAGGGCCATTTTTCAACAGTTTAATGTTCGTCACACTTGGTGCTTGTCTCTTTGAACTTCCTGGGTGATGTTAAGGAACTCCTGTGGCCATCGAGATCCCTACATCTGTCCCCGACAGAACGTGAGTGGTACCATCTCGGGTGTCAGCTCCGTCCCAGCACCAGTTTCCAGGGTATCAACGACCAGTTACAACATTGGGGGCAAGCTCGTCTCAGCAGAGAATACAACGACCTTGTCAGTAGAGTAAGGGCACGCATGCAGGTCAGAGATGGTGCAACGTCTTACTGATAAGTGATCAAGTACTGCCAAAAATCTTTGTTCGACGGACGTTCAATAACTAATAAAACAAATTATTTTTTCCTGAAAGTAGGTTCGTTTTGTTTGGGATTCCAATACACCATATTATTCCCCATTCTTTTGGCTCTAAAACCTTTTTCTTCAACATAACCTCCGTTCTATGCGACGGCCTTATACCATCTTACTGGTAGGAGCAGTATGCCGGCACGGTACCACTCTACTGGCCGTCGCCAGAGCCAACGCCTCGCTGCATCAACAACTTCTCCGTCATCCACGTGCTGCTCCCTGCGGAATGCATCCTTCATTGGGCAAAACAGGTGGAAGTCGGGAGCTTCGAGGTCTGCCCTATAGCGTGGATGAGTGTAATGAGGTGCTGTGAGCTCTGTGTGCTGTGTGAGATCTTGAGTCGTTTCTTCCGTTTCCTGAGGGTGGCGCAATACACTCCAGTGTTAATAATTGCACCACGAGGGACGACATCAAACAGAACAGCTCCTTCAGAGTCCCAGAAGGCCGTCGCGCTTCACTTAACAGGCTGAGGGAGCAGCTTGCAGCTTTTGGCTCTGAGAACTACGGGACTTAACTTCTGAGGTCATCAGTCCCCTAGAACTTAGAACTTATTAAACCTAACTAACCTAAGGACATCACACACATCCATGCCCGAGGCAGGATTCGAACCTGCGACCTAGAGGTCACACGGTTCCAGACTGAACAGACTGAAGCGCCTAGAACCGCACGGCCACACCGGCCGGCTCGGAGCTGTTTCTTCGGAGGAGAGGTGGTGTGACGTCACTGAATTGGTTTGGATTGTATTGTTTGGGGGAAGAGACCAAACAGCGAGGTCATCGGACTCATCGGATTAGGGAAGGACAGGGAAGGAAGTCGGCCGTGCCCATTCAAAGGAACCATCCCGGTATTAGCCTGGAGCGATTTAGGGAAATCACGGAAAACCTAAATCAGGATGGCCGGACCCGGGATTGAACCGTCGTCCTCCCGAATGCGAGTCCAGTATGCTAACCACTGCACCACCTCGCTCGGTTCATTTTGTTTCCGGTTCGAAGTGATGAACTCATGTTTCATCGCCTGTGACGACGTTCGGAAAAAATAAGGTCACGATCAGCCTCAGAATGCAGAAGGAATTCCGCACAGATAGTCCCCTCGTTGCTCTTTATGGTCTTATATTAGGAGCTGAGAAACCCTGCGGGCTCACACCTCTGAGTACCCAACTGGTGGACGAGAGTGTCAGCGCTACCAACCTCGACGTCCAGTTGAGCAGCGAGGTGTCTGATTTCGATCCGTCGTTCACAGACACTCATGCTCATAAATTAAGGATAATGCTGATACATGGCGAAACAAGGCTCTGGTGGGCGGTTTACGGGTTTAAATCATCTCGGGGTATGACCGTGCGGTGCATTTCACCTGTGGTCGTCACGTGGTGGCGCTGGCAGCAGTCCACATACGCAGAAGTGTGTTGGTGCATGTCAGAGTACGGTGCAGCGAGTAAGTGTGCAGACGTTTTCATACGTGCTAATGGTGACTGTCTGTTGAAAATGGCTCAAGGAACACATATTGATGGCGTTGTGAGGGGTAGAATACTAGGGCGACTGGAGGCTGGTCAAACACAGCAGGTCGTAGCACGGGCCCTCCGTGTGCCACAAAGTGTGATCTCAAGATTACGGAAACGATTCCAGCAGACAGGAAAAGTGTCGAAACGTGTCCCGGCGCTACAATGCGGGACGTCCACAGTGTAAAACACCACAAGAAGACCGATATCTCACCATGAGTGCCCGCAGATGGCCACAGATTACTGCAGGTAACCTCGCTCGGGACCTTACCGCAGCCACTGGAACAGTTGTCTCCAGACACACAGTCTACAGACGACTGAACAGACATGGTTTACTCGCCCGGAGACCTGCAAGGTGCATTCCACTGACCCCTGGTCACAAGAGAGCCCGTACGGCTTGGTGTCAAGAGCACAGTACACGGTCATTGGAACAGTGGTCACAGGTTATGTTCAGGGACGAGTCCAGGTATAATCTGAACAGTGATTCTCGCCGGTTTTTCATCTGGCTTGAACTAGGAACCAGATACCAAACCCTTAATGTCCTTGAAAGGGATGGGTTGGGATTATGATTGGCGCACGTACACGCATGCATGTCTTTGACAGAGGAACTGTAACAGGTCAGGTGTGTGCAGTGCAGTGGGACCCCACATTCCTCCTGATAGATGATAACACACGGCCCCACCGATCTGCCATCGTGGAGGAGTACCTGGAAACAGAAGATATCGGGCGAATTGAGTGGCCTGCCTGTTCTCCAGACCTAAACCCCATAGAGCACGTCTGGGATGCTCTCGGTCGACGTATCGCTGGACGTCTTCAAGCCCCTACGACACTTCAGGAGCTCCGACAGGCACTGGTGCAAGAACTGGAAGATATATACCAGCAGCTGCTCGACCACCTGATTCAGAGTATGCCAACCCGTCGTGCGGCCTGTGTACGTGTGCATGGTGATCATATCCCATACTGATGTCGGGGTAGATGCGCAGGAAACAGTGGCGTTTTGTAGCACAGGTGTTTCGGGGCGGTTTTCTCAACTTATCACCAATACCATGGTCTTACAGATCTGTGTCGTGTGTGTTCCCTATGTGCCTAAGCTATTAGCGCCAGTTTTGTTTAGTACCACGTTGTGTGGCACCACATTCTGCAATTATCCTTAATTTAAGAACGTGAGTGTAGAATGAGAGTGTCTACACGTTCTAACATTGCAGGATTCACAGTTGTGTGCGGCCGGCCGGTACGTGGGGGATCGAAATGGTTTGCGCGACTGTTTTGCAATCATGATAGACGCCTCGCCCAACGACTTAGCGTGCTTTTGTTCACTACCAGATCTCCGTAGACATCCTGCAAGCGCCTATGAATATCTGCGGTGCTCTGGTTTCCCGCCAGAGGAAACACAATGACGGCTCTCAGCGTGGGACGCACCTCCTTTACAGACACCTCGCCCAACGACTCAGCGTGCTTTTGTTCACTACCAGATCTCCGTAGACATCCTGCAAGCGCCTATGAATATCTGCGGTGCTCTGGTTTCCCGCCAGAGGAAACACAATGACGGCTCTCAGCGTGGGACGCACCTCCTTTACAGACACCTCGCCCAACGACTCAGCGTGCTTTTGTTCACTACCAGATCTCCGTAGACATCCTGCAAGCGCCTATGAATATCTGCGGTGCTCTGGTTTCCCGCCAGAGGAAACACAATGACGGCTCTCAGCGTGGGACGCACCTCCTTTACAGACACCTCGCCCAACGACTCAGCATGCTTTTGTTCACTACCAGATCTCCGTAGACATCCTGCAAGCGCCTATGAATATCTGCGGTGCTCTGGTTTCCCGCCAGAGGAAACACAATGACGGCTCTCAGCGTGGGACGCACCTCCTTTACAGACACCTCGCCCAACGACTCAGCGTGCTTTTGTTCACTACCAGATCTCCGTAGACATCCTGCAAGCGCCTATGAATATCTGCGGTGCTCTGGTTTCCCGCCAGAGGAAACACAATGACGGCTCTCAGCGTGGGACGCACCTCCTTTACAGACACCTCGCCCAACGACTCAGCATGCTTTTGTTCACTACCAGATCTCCGTAGACATCCTGCAAGCGCCTATGAATATCTGCGGTGCTCTGGTTTCCCGCCAGAGGAAACACAATGACGGCTCTCAGCGTGGGACGCACCTCCTTTACAGACACATCGCCCAACGACTCAGCATGCTTTTGTTCACTACCAGATCTCCGTAGACATCCTGCAAGCGCCTATGAATATCTGCGGTGCTCTGGTTTCCCGCCAGAGGAAACACAATGACGGCTCTCAGCGTGGGACGCACCTCCTTTACAGACACCTCGCCCAACGACTCAGCATGCTTTTGTTCACTACCAGATCTCCGTAGACATCCTGCAAGCGCCTATGAATATCTGCGGTGCTCTGGTTTCCCGCCAGAGGAAACACAATGACGGCTCTCAGCGTGGGACGCACCTCCTTTACAGAAACATCGCCCAACGACTCAGCATGCTTTTGTTCACTACCAGATCTCCGTAGACATCCTGCAAGCGCCTATGAATATCTGCGGTGCTCTGGTTTCCCGCCAGAGGAAACACAATGACGGCTCTCAGCGTGGGACGCACCTCCTTTACAGACACCTCGCCCAACGACTCAGCATGCTTTTGTTCACTACCAGATCTCCGTAGACATCCTGCAAGCGCCTATGAATATCTGCGGTGCTCTGGTTTCCCGCCAGAGGAAACACAATGACGGCTCTCAGCGTGGGACGCACCTCCTTTACAGACACCTCGCCCAACGACTCAGCATGCTTTTGTTCACTACCAGATCTCCGTAGACATCCTGCAAGCGCCTATGAATATCTGCGGTGCTCTGGTTTCCCGCCAGAGGAAACACAATGACGGCTCTCAGCGTGGGACGCACCTCCTTTACAGACACCTCGCCCAACGACTCAGCATGCTTTTGTTCACTACCAGATCTCCGTAGACATCCTGCAAGCGCCTATGAATATCTGCGGTGCTCTGGTTTCCCGCCAGAGGAAACACAATGACGGCTCTCAGCGTGGGACGCACCTCCTTTACAGACACCTCACCCAACGACTCAGCATGCTTTTGTTCACTACCAGATCTCCGTAGACATCCTGCAAGCGCCTATGAATATCTGCGGTGCTCTGGTTTCCCGCCAGAGGAAACACAATGACGGCTCTCAGCGTGGGACGCACCTCCTTTACAGACACCTCGCCCAACGACTCAGCGTGCTTTTGTTCACTACCAGATCTCCGTAGACATCCTGCAAGCGCCTATGAATATCTGCGGTGCTCTGGTTTCCCGCCAGAGGAAACACAATGACGGCTCTCAGCGTGGGACGCACCTCCTTTACAGACACCTCGCCCAACGACTCAGCATGCTTTTGTTCACTACCAGATCTCCGTAGACATCCTGCAAGCGCCTATGAATATCTGCGGTGCTCTGGTTTCCCGCCAGAGGAAACACAATGACGGCTCTCAGCGTGGGACGCACCTCCTTTACAGACACCTCGCCCAACGACTCAGCATGCTTTTGTTCACTACCAGATCTCCGTAGACATCCTGCAAGCGCCTATGAATATCTGCGGTGCTCTGGTTTCCCGCCAGAGGAAACACAATGACGGCTCTCAGCGTGGGACGCACCTCCTTTACAGACACCTCGCCCAACGACTCAGCGTGCTTTTGTTCACTACCAGATCTCCGTAGACATCCTGCAAGCGCCTATGAATATCTGCGGTGCTCTGGTTTCCCGCCAGAGGAAACACAATGACGGCTCTCAGCGTGGGACGCACCTCCTTTACAGACACCTCGCCCAACGACTCAGCATGCTTTTGTTCACTACCAGATCTCCGTAGACATCCTGCAAGCGCCTATGAATATCTGCGGTGCTCTGGTTTCCCGCCAGAGGAAACACAATGACGGCTCTCAGCGTGGGACGCACCTCCTTTACAGACACCTCGCCCAACGACTCAGCGTGCTTTTGTTCACTACCAGATCTCCGTAGACATCCTGCAAGCGCCTATGAATATCTGCGGTGCTCTGGTTTCCCGCCAGAGGAAACACAATGACGGCTCTCAGCGTGGGACGCACCTCCTTTACAGACACCTCGCCCAACGACTCAGCATGCTTTTGTTCACTACCAGATCTCCGTAGACATCCTGCAAGCGCCTATGAATATCTGCGGTGCTCTGGTTTCTTGCCAGAGGAAACACAATGACGGCTCTCAGCGTGGGACGCACCTCCTTTACAGACACCTCGCCCAACGACTCAGCATGCTTTTGTTCACTACCAGATCTCCGTAGACATCCTGCAAGCGCCTATGAATATCTGCGGTGCTCTGGTTTCCCGCCAGAGGAAACACAATGACGGCTCTCAGCGTGGGACGCACCTCCTTTACAGACACCTCGCCCAACGACTCAGCATGCTTTTGTTCACTACCAGATCTCCGTAGACATCCTGCAAGCGCCTATGAATATCTGCGGTGCTCTGGTTTCCCGCCAGAGGAAACACAATGACGGCTCTCAGCGTGGGACGCACCTCCTTTACAGACACCTCGCCCAACGACTCAGCATGCTTTTGTTCACTACCAGATCTCCGTAGACATCCTGCAAGCGCCTATGAATATCTGCGGTGCTCTGGTTTCCCGCCAGAGGAAACACAATGACGGCTCTCAGCGTGGGACGCACCTCCTTTACAGACACCTCGCCCAACGACTCAGCATGCTTTTGTTCACTACCAGATCTCCGTAGACATCCTGCAAGCGCCTATGAATATCTGCGGTGCTCTGGTTTCCCGCCAGAGGAAACACAATGACGGCTCTCAGCGTGGGACGCACCTCCTTTACAGACACCTCGCCCAACGACTCAGCATGCTTTTGTTCACTACCAGATCTCCGTAGACATCCTGCAAGCGCCTATGAATATCTGCGGTGCTCTGGTTTCCCGCCAGAGGAAACACAATGACGGCTCTCAGCGTGGGACGCACCTCCTTTACAGACACCTCGCCCAACGACTCAGCATGCTTTTGTTCACTACCAGATCTCCGTAGACATCCTGCAAGCGCCTATGAATATCTGCGGTGCTCTGGTTTCCCGCCAGAGGAAACACAATGACGGCTCTCAGCGTGGGACGCACCTCCTTTACAGACACCTCGCCCAACGACTCAGCATGCTTTTGTTCACTACCAGATCTCCGTAGACATCCTGCAAGCGCCTATGAATATCTGCGGTGCTCTGGTTTCCCGCCAGAGGAAACACAATGACGGCTCTCAGCGTGGGACGCACCTCCTTTACAGACACCTCGCCCAACGACTCAGCATGCTTTTGTTCACTACCAGATCTCCGTAGACATCCTGCAAGCGCCTATGAATATCTGCGGTGCTCTGGTTTCCCGCCAGAGGAAACACAATGACGGCTCTCAGCGTGGGACGCACCTCCTTTACAGACACCTCGCCCAACGACTCAGCATGCTTTTGTTCACTACCAGATCTCCGTAGACATCCTGCAAGCGCCTATGAATATCTGCGGTGCTCTGGTTTCCCGCCAGAGGAAAAACAATGACGGCTCTCAGCGTGGGACGCACCTCCTTTACAGACACCTCGCCCAACGACTCAGCGTGCTTTTGTTCACTACCAGATCTCCGTAGACATCCTGCAAGCGCCTATGAATATCTGCGGTGCTCTGGTTTCCCGCCAGAGGAAACACAATGACGGCTCTCAGCGTGGGACGCACCTCCTTTACAGACACCTCGCCCAACGACTCAGCATGCTTTTGTTCACTACCAGATCTCCGTAGACATCCTGCAAGCGCCTATGAATATCTGCGGTGCTCTGGTTTCCCGCCAGAGGAAACACAATGACGGCTCTCAGCGTGGGACGCACCTCCTTTACAGACACCTCGCCTAACGACTCAGCATGCTTTTGTTCACTACCAGATCTCCGTAGACATCCTGCAAGCGCCTATGAATATCTGCGGTGCTCTGGTTTCCCGCCAGAGGAAACACAATGACAGCTCTCAGCGTGGGACGCACCTCCTTTACAGACACCTCGCCCAACGACTCAGCATGCTTTTGTTCACTACCAGATCTCCGTAGACATCCTGCAAGCGCCTATGAATATCTGCGGTGCTCTGGTTTCCCGCCAGAGGAAACACAATGACGGCTCTCAGCGTGGGACGCACCTCCTTTACAGACACCTCGCCCAACGACTCAGCATGCTTTTGTTCACTACCAGATCTCCGTAGACATCCTGCAAGCGCCTATGAATATCTGCGGTGCTCTGGTTTCCCGCCAGAGGAAACACAATGACGGCTCTCAGCGTGGGACGCACCTCCTTTACAGACACCTCGCCCAACGACTCAGCATGCTTTTGTTCACTACCAGATCTCCGTAGACATCCTGCAAGCGCCTATGAATATCTGCGGTGCTCTGGTTTCCCGCCAGAGGAAACACAATGACGGCTCTCAGCGTGGGACGCACCTCCTTTACAGACACCTCGCCCAACGACTCAGCATGCTTTTGTTCACTACCAGATCTCCGTAGACATCCTGCAAGCGCCTATGAATATCTGCGGTGCTCTGGTTTCCCGCCAGAGGAAACACAATGACGGCTCTCAGCGTGGGACGCACCTCCTTTACAGACACCTCGCCCGACGACTCAGCATGCTTTTGTTCACTACCAGATCTCCGTAGACATCCTGCAAGCGCCTATGAATATCTGCGGTGCTCTGGTTTCCCGCCAGAGGAAACACAATGACGGCTCTCAGCGTGGGACGCACCTCGTTTACAGACACCTCGCCCAACGACTCAGCATGCTTTTGTTCACTACCAGATCTCCGTAGACATCCTGCAAGCGCCTATGAATATCTGCGGTGCTCTGGTTTCCCGCCAGAGGAAACACAATGACGGCTCTCAGCGTGGGACGCACCTCCTTTACAGACACCTCGCCCAACGACTCAGCATGCTTTTGTTCACTACCAGATCTCCGTAGACATCCTGCAAGCGCCTATGAATATCTGCGGTGCTCTGGTTTCCCGCCAGAGGAAAAACAATGACGGCTCTCAGCGTGGGACGCACCTCCTTTACAGACACCTCGCCCAACGACTCAGCGTGCTTTTGTTCACTACCAGATCTCCGTAGACATCCTGCAAGCGCCTATGAATATCTGCGGTGCTCTGGTTTCCCGCCAGAGGAAACACAATGACGGCTCTCAGCGTGGGACGCACCTCCTTTACAGACACCTCGCCCAACGACTCAGCATGCTTTTGTTCACTACCAGATCTCCGTAGACATCCTGCAAGCGCCTATGAATATCTGCGGTGCTCTGGTTTCCCGCCAGAGGAAACACAATGACGGCTCTCAGCGTGGGACGCACCTCCTTTACAGACACCTCGCCCAACGACTCAGCATGCTTTTGTTCACTACCAGATCTCCGTAGACATCCTGCAAGCGCCTATGAATATCTGCGGTGCTCTGGTTTCCCGCCAGAGGAAACACAATGACGGCTCTCAGCGTGGGACGCACCTCGTTTACAGACACCTCGCCCAACGACTCAGCATGCTTTTGTTCACTACCAGATCTCCGTAGACATCCTGCAAGCGCCTATGAATATCTGCGGTGCTCTGGTTTCCCGCCAGAGGAAACACAATGACGGCTCTCAGCGTGGGACGCACCTCCTTTACAGACGCCATTTTGAAAGTTACGTATAGCGCCGCCACCTATCGGAACTTCATGAAACCACAGGACCTGAAGAGAGGATATTCCACGATGTCCCACAAGAAATTCCGCCTTTTTCTAAGAGAACTGGCAGAGAAAAAATGTCTGTTGCATTACTTATTTGACGTACTTCGTAAATTTTGATCGATTTTGTAATCAGCGAAAGATCAATCAACCCCTGAAGTTACACTTCCTTTCCTTCTCACCTTCTGGGTGCTTTACCTTTTTTTTGCGTTATGACAGCTGCAGGACTTACTTTCTGTTCACTGACAACTTCAGTATAACAGTTCGCAGGTTGATTCACGAGTACAAAGTAGTATCGAGCACGATGCTTCTGAAGCTACGCGTGACGGAAGCTCTTTCCCTGCGCCCTGGTTCACACGGGGGACAGCGCGCAGACTAGGTGTGCCGCCGTAGCGCTGACGGACAGGCAACAGTGAAGACGCACCCTGCTGTGTACGACCACGGTGACAAGAGACAGGCGGAGAGCTAAGCTTCCCCGCACCGCGTAAACACTTGCGGGAGGGTGCCGGACAATTAACAGGCAGTCTGCTTAATGGGCGGGGCGGCGAGGTGCGCAGCGGCCAATTTGCTGCCCGCCACGGTCGCACGCTCGCACACACGCACTCACGCACACCACGCGCGCTCACGCGTAGCCGTGCCCTTCAGCACTCGCAGCTGTCTGAAACACCAACAGTATACTGCGCACGAAGCGTGATAGCACTACCAGATAGACAAGAGTATATTTTAAATTCCTCGGAATTTTATACGTAAAATTTTCTGAAATCGATGTCACATATTACAGGCATTCTCAAAAGTCTAAGCTCTACAGCTTTTACGTTACAGCTAACAGCGGACTTTGAAGATGAAAATGTCAAAAATATGACCTACTTTTCTCATCTACATTACTGTATCGCTATAAGGGAACCCAGATCAAGTAGCAGGTTGCGTATCTACCGGTTTCCACGGGATCTGACTTTCAATACTTCGCATAATTATTAACCTAATTTAATTATTTCAAATACTGTAATAATACACTCATTAAGAGGTATAATTTTACGTTAAACGCTCAAGACAAGTATTAGACACTGCGTACTTGTCTTGCGGTTGCGTAAGTAAGGGTGCGCACATATCCGGACTTTATTTATTTTTCAATTTATCGGCTTTCAGGCTGCGCTTATACAGCTGTTTCTGTAGTAATGTGAGTTATGACGACACGAATGTAGTGACAGCATCCAGTCCGCGAGTTGAGAAAACCTCCTTCCCGACCGGGAATCGAATCCGACCCGGACTTTATTCGTCCAGTGTTCGAGAAAGAGAGCACTTAGCGGCTCCAACAAACTTTACTTCACATATCTTTTCAAACTTTCACGAATCTTCTTTTCGCCGACAGCTTCCACGAAATCATGAATGGCAACAAATTCTGCGTTTGTGCAGTTGATGCAGTCAAACTTCATTATCAGGCACGATGTTTTAAATTATTAATTCTTTATTGCTGAGCATTTTTGCAACACGCTTTGCAGATAGTATCTACATACGTCACTGAATGTATCTGCCAAATTATATCAGTCTGGTACACATAGTTCAGGACATATCACGTCATCAACACTTAGATGCATGAAAAAATCGCTTTTGTTTAAAATGGAGCGTAAATTACCCGGACTATAATCGCCCAGTGTTTCATAATGAGGGCACTTAGCGCCTTTCAACAAATCTTAAGGATGATTTCGAACATTTTCCAACATTTTCTCGCTTGCAAACTTTAAGTCAAATATTTAATACATTAACTCATTTGTAAAGTAATCAGGCGTTTGAAGATATTTTATATACGGGAGTTCGAGTCCTTAGATATTCATGGGTTTTCGGATTTTAAGCAACTTCTTATACCATCACACCACACTAATACCTCAGCATTTTCTTTAGAGACCAAATTCTTATGGCTCCAAGCACTGTGGGACTTAACATCTGAGGTCATCAGTCCCCTAGACTTAGAACTACTTAAATTTAACTAACCTAAGGACATCACACACATCCATGCCCGAGGCAGGATTCGAACCTGCGACCGTAGCAGCCGCGTGGTTCCGGGCTGAAGCGCCTAGAACCGCTCGGCCACAGGGGCCTGCTCTTTAGAGACACCGCAGTTTGATTCAGTCATAGCCGAGAGTTACTGTCAACAAAATACTAACCGCTTATATGTTGACATGCTGCATAATTTTTATCGTTGCCTTTCCCTGCAGATAATGTACGTCTCCAAGAAAATGGAGAAGGTGGGACGCGAGCTTCTTAACTAAAAGAAAATAACACGTAAGTCGTACAACCAGTTGGTGAGTTTTGTATTTTGGTCAGTGGAAGACAACAGGATAGACAACTTGCAGTATGTGTTTCTTGAAGATTTGCCGGTTGATGGAATATTTGAAGAAAGGCAGTATTCCACTGAGCTGGAATATTCCAGATGGCTACTCCGTAATGTATGTGACAAAAAGATTATGGAATAACTTGCAGGACGTCCGCTGACTTGAGACTGCACATTATTTTTTTCTATAAACAATTTATAGCTACCAGTTCCTGTGCAACAAAATACATTTAAACTTTATACGGGGGTGGAACTTAAATAGTGGCAGCTATTTATTCACAACCGATACAAAACAGTTACATGTTTGTACCTGTTACTGTCCTTCAAAGTAGTCGCCAGCGTTATGTAGAACCCGTTGCCAGCGATGTGGAAGGCGTAGTATACCGTTAGCAGAGCCTGTTCTGTTGATGGTGCGAATGGAGAGGTCTACTGCCTGTCGAATCTCTGGAACAGTTCTGAAGCGAATGCCACGAAGTGGTTCCTTCATCTTCGGAATCAAATCAAAGTCACAAGGACTTAAGTCCGGGGAGTATGGTGGATGGTACAGTACTTCCCAGTTGCATCTACCGAACAGAGCAGCCACAGCTTGCGCTGTATGCGCCCGCGCATTGTCGTGCACAACGATGGGTGGGTAGCGCAGAAAGTGTCGCCGCATCTTTCGCAAAGTTGGTCGCAGGTGATGCACACAGTAATACTGAGCATTGACGGTCTGCCGTGCAGAGACGTACTGAGTTAGGATAACACCACACCAGTCGCACACGAGGATCTCCGTTACCTTACGTTAGACCGCTTGCTCACAAGTGACTGTTTTTCCCTCGATTGCGCGCACGCCGGTGTCGTGGGACGGGCGAGTCCATTTGCTCGGAGGTGAGGTAGGTATGTCAACAACGTGTGCTATCAGCGACAATAACAGCAGATCCCACTGCATAGTGTCTCCACAGCAGTGTTGCCACTATTTAAGTTCCAACCTACGTAGGTTTCAGCAGCGAAAATTGTGATGAGCGACATTTCAGCGAACACAGCAGATGATCCCTGATACTAAGTTTAACTTGAAGCAATAAAAAACGTAACCGAGCTTGGTCAAAAATGCCCACAGAATTTCACTGACAGTCTTGCTCTCTCTAACCAACCAGAAAGTAATATCAATATTTCTTTTAAACTTGTCTACGTAAGGTTGTTTCTGTTTGGCGAAGATTCAACTATTATATTCTTAGCGAAAGCCTGCAAAACTGAAAAGAAGTGTAAGAGAAGTTGCATGGAACTTTATGGTACACAGAACACGTGGTCTATGAGACCAGCGCTTAGAGATATGGACACAGCTGAAAGCGATTTTCACGATCGCTACAGGAGATGCTGTGGCCCTCTGGAGTGGGATTCACACTGGGAAGTTTTCAAGTGGTTGTATTTCAGGAGGGTAGGGGAGTGGGAAGTGATTTGGGACAGTTGAGACAGTCCCATTATGGTTTTATTTTTCTGGGCGCCCTAAGTCGTTTGACTGGTTTGTTGTAGCTCGCCATGATTTTCCTTTCTGTGGCAATCTCTTCATCTCAGAGTAGTGCTTACACACAACATGCCAAATTAAAGGAAACTACAGTTATATGTAAGTAAATTTTAATAACAATATTGTAATGAGAGTTCGTGTGGAATAGTACAACTGTAATAATTGCCACTGATAAAGAAACATCGATACCAGTGTATACGAAGGGAGTGAATGGCTTCAGTGTAGGCACTCCTGGTTGTTGACGGATCCAGTTTTCAATGGTGTCCTGCACTTGCTTGGTACAGGTGAACCTCTGACCTTCCAGAGATTGTTTTAAGGGGTCAAAAATAAACGAGTCGCATAAAGAGATACAAAGACTATAAGGAGAATGTTCTAGGATCTCCCATGGAAATATCTGAAGGATCTTGTGGATTTCTCGGCAAGTGGCTTAGCACTATCCTGGAGAAGCACTTCTCAGTTCGAGAGCTTGCCCCTGCACAAGCTGTTTGAGGCTCAGCAAGGTGTTGAATTACCGCTCGGTGTTAACTGTTGCACCCCGTGGTAGTCATTTGATGAGTAAAGGTCCTCCTTCGGGGCAGAGAGGGATATTTTTTTGGACGAGGGGAACCGGGATGCCGCCTCTCCATACTCACTCGTCTGGAGGAAGGATCGAAGTGGCGACACCACCACGCTTCATCACGCACCACAATCTGAGCAATGAAGTCTTTCCCTCGTCCCGCGTATCTCAACGGACGGGTCAGGCAAACGCGCGATCTCGCCGTCTTGTGATTCTCTGCAAGATGCTTGGGCTCCACTGCGCACAAACTTCGCCGTAACGAAACTTCTCGTGGATTATGCGATGCACAGTTCCTTTGCTTATAGGAAGTTCAACGGTAATGTCACGTGTGGTGATCAGAGTATTCGTCTGTAGGAGCTCCTCCACAGCCGAAATCCTGGCACCGGTGGAGATAACGTGCGAGTGGAAACACATTTATCTACTGGGATTACATACAATGCCGCTACACCGAAAATTTCCTTTCAGTTGCGTGTATATTATACACACATAAAAAAAGTTTTGCATCACCCCGGTTCCCAGAACTCCTGAAGATAGACGTTGACTGTGGATATTGTATGACAGACACACTCCCTTGACTGTTCAGAGATGTCACTAACCCCCCCCCCCCCCCCCCCCCCCCCCAGCATGTAAATAACCATGCATGAGCAGCGCCTATTAGACGGAGAGTGTCCGACAGCTGATCGGTTCCAGTCATTCCACCAGGAAGGAGGTAAACGGCTCGTGTTGTCTGTAGTTCAACCATTGCTAGACGGTCAATACCGCGGTTCGATCGCGTCCGCATTATTACTTTGTGCCAGGAAGGGGTCTCAACAAGGGGAGTGTCCAGGTGTCTCAGAGTGAACCAAAGCGATGTTGTTCGGACATGGAGGAGATACAGAGAGACAGAAACTGTCGATGACATGCCTCGCTCAGGCCACCCAAGTACTACTACTGCAGTGGATGACCGCTACCTACGGATTATGGCTCGGAGGAACCCTGACAGCAGTGGCACCGTGTTGAATAATGCTTTTCGTGCAGCCACAGGACGTCGTGTTACGACTCAGACAGCACGCAGTAGTCTG
Source organism: Schistocerca americana (assembly GCF_021461395.2). Classification (NCBI taxonomy): domain Eukaryota; kingdom Metazoa; phylum Arthropoda; class Insecta; order Orthoptera; family Acrididae; genus Schistocerca; species Schistocerca americana. The sequence continues at coordinate 1,265,738,556 of NC_060119.1, forward strand.
CATGATGCGCAACTTCACTCCCGACATCCACGGCGAGGTCCATCTTTGCAACCACACCACCATGCAGCGCGGTACAGATGGGCCCAACAACAAGCCGAATGGACCGCTCAGGATTGGCATCATCACTATCTCTTCACCGATGAGTGTCGCATATGCCTTCAACCAGACAATCGTCGGAGAGGTGTTTGGAGGCAACCTGGTCAGGCTGAACGCCTTACACTGTCCACAGAGTGCAGCAAGGTGTGGGTTCCCTGCTGTTTTTGGGTGGCATTATGTGGGGCCGACGTACGCCGTTGGTGGTCATGGAAGGCCCCTTATTGGCTGTACGATACGTGAATGCCATCCTCCGATCGATAGTGCAGCCACAATGGTAGCATATTGGCGAGGCAGTCATCTTCATGGACGACTATTCGTGCTCCATCGTGCAAATCTTGTGAATGACTGCCTTCAGGATAATGGCATCTATCAACTGGAGTGGCCAGCACGTTCTCCAGACATGAACCCTATCGAACATGCGTGGGATAGATTGAAATAACTGTTTACGGACGATGTGACGCACCAACCTGTCTGAGGGATCAACGCCGAATCGCCATTGAGGAGTGGGACAATCTGGACCAACAGTGCCTTGGTGACCTTGTGGAAAGCATGCCACGGCGCATACAGGCATGCATCAACGCAAGAGGACGTGCTACTGAGTATTAGAGGTACCGGTGTGTACAGCAATCTGGACCACCACCCTTGAGGGTCTCGCTGTATGGTGGTACAATATGCAATGTTTGGTTTTCGTGAGCAATAAAAAAGGGCGGAAATGATGTTTATGTTGATCTCTATTCCAGTTTTCTGTACAGGTTCCAGAACTCTCGGAACCGAGGTGATGCAAAACTTTTTTTGATGTGTGTATTTGTTGTACACTCCTGGAAATGGAAAAAAGAACACATTGACACCGGTGTGTCAGACCCACCATACTCGCTCCGGACACTGCGAGAGGGCTGTACAAGCAATGATCACACGCACGGCACAGCGGACACACCAGGAACCGCGGTGTTGGCCGTCGAATGGCGCTAGCTGCGCAGCATTTGTGCACCGCCGCCGTCAGTGTCAGCCAGTTTGCCGTGGCATACGGAGCTCCATCGCAGTCTTTAACACTGGTAGCATGCCGCGACAGCGTGGACGTGAATCGTATGTGCAGTTGACGGACTTTGAGCGAGGGCGTATAGTGGGCATGCGGGAGGCCGGGTGGACGTACCGCCGAATTGCTCAACACGTGGGGCGTGAGGTCTCTACAGTACATCGATGTTGTCGCCAGTGGTCGGCGGAAGGTGCACGTGCCCGTCGACCTGGGACCGGACTGCAGCGACGCACGGATGCACGCCAAGACCGTAGGATCCTACGCAGTGCCGTAGGGGACCGCACCGCCACTTCCCAGCAAATTAGGGACACTGTTGCTCCTGGGGTATCGGCGAGGACCATTCGCAACCGTCTCCATGAAGCTGGCTACGGTCCCGCACACCGTTAGGCCGTCTTCCGCTCACGCCCCAACATCGTGCAGCCCGCCTCCAGTGATGTCGCGACAGGCGTGAATGGAGGGACGAATGGAGACGTGTCGTCTTCAGCGATGAGAGTCGCTTCTGCCTTGGTGCCAATGATGGTCGTATGCGTGTTTGGCGCCGTGCAGGTGAGCGCCACAATCAGGACTGCATACGACCGAGGCACACAGGGCCAACACCCGGCATCATGGTGTGGGGAGCGATCTCCTACACTGGCCGTACACCACTGGTGATCGTCGAGGGGACACTGAATAGTGCTCGGTACATCCAAACCGTCATCGAACCCATCGTTCTACCATTCCTAGACCGGCAAGGGAACTTGCTGTTCCAACAGGACAATGCACGTCCGCATGTATCCCGTGCCACCCAACGTGCTCTAGAAGGTGTACGTCAACTACCCTGGCCAGCAAGATCTCCGGATCTGTCCCCCATTGAGCATGTTTGGGACTGGATGAAGCGTCGTCTCACGCGGTCTGCACGTCCAGCACGAACGCTGGTCCAACTGAGGCGCCAGGTGGAAATGGCATGGCAAGCCGTTCCACAGGACTACATCCAGCATCTCTACGATCGTCTCCATGGGAGAATAGCAGCCTGCATTGCTGCGAAAGGTGGATATACACTGTACTAGTGCCGACATTGTGCATGCTCTGTTGCCTGTGTCTATGTGCCTGTGGTTCTGTCAGTGTGATCATGTGATGTATCTGACCCCAGGAATGTGTCAATAAAGTTTCCCCTTCCTGGGACAATGAATTCACGGTGTTCTTATTTCAATTTCCAGGAGTGTATATGGTATATCCTTCTCTCTCCAGTCCCCAATTTCTTATTCTCTACAGCTCCCTGTAGTACTATCGAAGTTTTTCCCTGGACTCTTACAAAATGCTATATTTACATCTACATATTTACGCGTCAAACCACGTTACGATCCAGTGGTACCTTGTACCACTACTAGTCATTTCCTCTCCTGTCCCACTCGCAAAAGTACGAGACCTAATTTTTAGCATGTTATCTTCTTTTCCTCACGCGAAATGTGTGTTGGCAGTAGCAAAACCATTCTGCAGTCGGCTTGAAATGACGGTTCTCTAAATTTTTTGAAATAGTGTCTTGCGGAAAGAGCACCTTCTTCGCTCCACAGGTTCTCATTTCAATTCACGAAGCACCTCCGTAATATTTGTGCTCTCATCGAACCTACCAGTAAGCGACCGCTAAGATCCCAGGTTCGAATCCTGCCTGGGAGCATGGACGTGTGTGATGTCCTTAGGTTAGTTAGGTTTAAGTAGTTCTGAGTTCTAGGGGACTGATGACCTCAGATGTTAGGTCCGATAGTGCTCAGAGCCATTTGAACCATTCTGAAGCTACCAGTAATATATGTAGCAGACCACCTCTAACTTGCTTCAACCTGCTGGAGATACCAAACACTCGAACAGTATTCAAGAATTGGTCGTACTAGCGTCATATACACCGTCTCCTTTGTGGATGAAATACACTTTCCCAAAATTATCCTAATAAAATGAAGCCGAGTATTCATTTTCGCTACTACCAATCTGACATGCTCATTCCATTTCATACTGCTTTGCGAAGTTACGCCGAAATATTTAATCGAAGTGACTGTGCCAAGCGGCACCTTGTTTATACGATATTCGAACGTTAATGATTGATTTTCCTACTCACCTCCATTATTTTACATTTTTCTACATTTAGAGGAAGCAGCTGTTCGTCACACCAACGAGAAATTTTTCTCAGTCACCCAATCCCTTGCCTTAGCCCAGAAAAACCTCAACTGGAAGTGAAACATTGGTGCTATATTGCTTAGTTAGTTCGATAAATGAGTACCAGTGAAAATTATTGTCGTTTGCATGTAGCTATTTGTGTGAGAGCCAAAAGTCAGTGATTTGCACTCCACAGGTGGTGCATGAGCCAGGACGGAATCCAGTTCCTTTCAACAGTACCAGTCCGCTCCCTTAGCTGAGTAGTCAGCGCATCTGAGTGCCATGCAGTGAGCCCAGTTTCGATTCCCGGGCGGGTAAAAAATCTCCCGCACTTTTGGTTGGGTTGGGTTGTTTGGGGGAGGAGACCAGACAGCGAGGCCATCGGCCTCATCGGATCAGGGAAGGATGGGGAAGGAAGTCGGCCGTGCCCTTTCAAGCGAACTATCCCGGCATTTGCCAGGAGCGATTTAGGGAAATCACGGAAAACCTAAATCAGTATGGGCGGACGCGGGATTGAACCGTCGTCCCCCCACTTTGGGACTCGTTGTTGTGTTGTCCTCATTATCATTTCGTCATCATCGACAAACAAGTCGCCCAGTGATGCGTCAGATGAGAAGTGTTGCAACTCGACGGCTACACTAACTCAGGTGGTGAGTACCCGCCACTAATGCCATACGATCATCTCATCTTGAACCAACACCAGGTGATCTAGTTGTGGAGTAGAGAGGATCTGACTTGCGAATGTTTGGGAGAGGATTTCCAGTATCGGCATGTGCCTAGAGACACCTCCAAAGGTCCTCGGTGAGAAGTGGGAGCTGTTTAACCTGTGGACTGACCTGCGTGCCGCCGGGTCCTGGCCCCGTGGCGCTGCCAGAGGCAGAGGGAGAAGTGGAGGCCCTGGGCTGTGGTGCTGGTGGCGGCTGCTGCTGCTGCTGCTGCTTGCTGCGCGACAGCAGCTTCCTGCAGGCGCCGCCCGCCCCCGCGCCGCAGCCGCCCGCCTCGGCGCCGCCCCCGCGCGCCGCCGCGCCGCCGCTGGCGCCCATCCCGCAGCCGCAGCAGCCGCCGGCGCCGGCCAGCAGCAGCGCAGACGTGGCCAGCGGAGACTTGCAGGCGCCGCAGCTGAGGCTCAGCTCGGCGACGCCGCCCCCGCACCGGCAGCCGGGCACCAGCACGCCCGCCACCTGCACCAGCGCCGCCTCCGCCGGCGACGGCTGCTCGCAGTCCAGGGAGAAGGCGACGCTCTTGGGGCGCGCCCCCGGGGACTTGGCGCGGGGGTGGCCCGGCGAGACGGGCCTCGGAGGTGTGGTGGGCGGCGGAGGAGTGGAGGGCCGGGAAGCCCTGGGAGGCGGCGGGGGCGGAGGGATGTCCGCTTCCGGCAACAGCTCCCAGACGTCGGTCGGGATTTCCCTCGGGCTGTGAGGTTCGCTCGCCCCGATCGGGGCTACGTCGTAGAGGATCTTACGTGCGGGCTGCTCCACCCGTACCGGTCGCTGAGGGATCGCCGGACGTATCTCCTCTGTGGAGGTACTCACACGCGGTCGAGTGGTGCTGTCGGGGCTCCGAGGCGGAGTGGCCTCTCGGAGCGGCCCGTCACCGCCGACGCCCGCCTCCGGTGCGGGATCCGGGGGCGTCGGCCGCGCGCGGCTCTCCGCCGGCTGTGGCGAGGTGTCTCCGGTACTCCGCTGCGGAGGTGGCGGGGGCGGGGGCCGTCGTACGACGGGGACGCTGACTACGCCGGCGGCCGGGGGCGGTGGTGGGGGCGGAGCGGGCGGAGACGGCGAAGGAGGCCGGTGGCGGTCTTCGACGAGGGTCGTGGCTCCGACTACGGAGGCGGAGGAGAGAGCGGCTGCCGTGGGGGCGGAGGGGGCGGCGCGCATGGCTTGCGGGTCGGCGAGGCGCAGCGCGAGGGCGGCGGCAGCGCCCTGGCCGGCGGGGGCGGCGCGGCCGTCTGCGCGCAGGGGCAGCGCGCCGCAGCCGGGGAACCACACCGTGCCGGCGGCTCACATAACCCCACCTTCACCCACACTGTCTCTGCCTCCGGCCCCTACAGGCACCACCTGTCAACTCCCGTCTTCCTCAGGACACAGATACAGCACACGCCGAAACAGCACGTACACAACACTCCGGAAAACTGCAGAACGAAAACCTGTAGCCTCCTAGCGCTAGAATGTCACTTTTCTTCAGCTATCAACTGAGCCGTAAAGTAATATCTTCTGATGCACCTGAGGCTGTGCTAAACACTGACCGGGAACACCACACACTCACTGGCACTGTAGGTGTTGCTATTCCTGCCTCCACGTGCAACAACTCGAACCTAAGCGACCTGAGACAGACATAAAATCTCTGTCGCTATGGGTCATGCACATTTACAGTTTTGCTCTTCAGGTATGGTCTCCTAAACTTAACCACCTGTGTGACTGGGGCAACTCTCTTCCCTGGAGTGCTCAGCGATGATCCACACTGTACACTCTATGCTTAGATCCTATTTAAATAGAGCTAGCACTGACATTTCTTTCTTTTAGTGCACACGAATTCCCTAACTGACAGATAATTAATTGACTGCTTTTACCACATAGGAACACCAATTACAAGGCAAATTTGGCCTTAGCAACATCTAATGTGGATTATTTAATACGATACTGGGTAAAACGAAACGAATTTTATAGACGCTGCCCAGCTGGAATTCTTAGCACAGTTGTCAGTAAGTCTGTTGGCAAGACAGTGGCAACAAACTGTTTAACACACTTTTCGACGAATATTGACAAACAGAATTTCAACTTTGTTCAGACTGACCTAAATTCCTACAATTTCAGTGTACGACACTGTCTATAAAGTTGCAGGCTGGAGAGATGTACAGACACTTTGCTGCTACAATGTGTGGCACAGTTGCCAGTAAGCTTAGACAGTACGGCACTATAATGTTTAATTGTCTGAGCCAATATCAACGACTGTCCTCGTACAGAATTTTCAATTTTACTTATTCTGAAACAAATTCTTACAAACTGTAAGCCACTTATTAAATATATATTATTATTGTTATTTAAATGGAGCAATGCAGTTGCTGTTTTTACGCTGGTATTTTGTAACGGCGCTGGCCAGTTTAAAGTGTTTTGGCAGGTAATTTTTTTTTCCGAAATTAGCAGAAATAGTTTTGGGAAAAAACGTCGTTTCAGGAACGAAAGGAATCAGTTACTAAAGCTAGTAGGAGCAGCATGTATCCGCCAGTTTTTAACCCATTGCCGAGGTGTCACGTTTTCAGGGGCTCAAACTTTGCCGCCTGCTGGCGGCACCACAGGCGACGGCTGCGCGCAGCGTCGGACTAGGCTGCGGACGCGGCGCGGCAGGACGCACGGCGCTCGCCGCCTCTTCCCGGCGGGGCGCGGCGGTCGTCGCGGTGGCGGCGGGCGGCGTCGCGACGCGCGGTGACGCGGTGTGCGGCCGGCGGCGTCGTGGCGCGCACTGACCGCCCGGGCCGGCGCTGGATTGTTTTGGTGCGCGCGCGACTCCGGAGCCACCTGGCGGCGACGCCGAGACCTCCGGGGCGCGCACCCCTTCGCGAGGTTCCGCGTGTCGCCGCACAGGGCAGCACTGTCGGCATCTCGGCGTTCATAATCTGGCCATCTCCATACCATTTTGTTAAATGTTTGAATGTCGACATTTCGTTCCATACATAAACAGTCGTTTTTATGCATAGTCGTTTTAAATTTCTTAACAGAAATCATTTTCCAGCGTTGGCTGTTTCATTTTTATTTATTTTTTATTTGAGATGAACAGTTTCTTTTAACACAACCTAAGCGCTTAGCTAACTCCGCCTTCTCGGGCATTTCTATGTATGTGACACCATGACTGAAGCAGTAGTGCAGAAAAACAAATAGTGCCTCAAATACTTTGCTGATGTTTTAAAACACGAGAAAGATAAATCGGAAATTACGCGTGCAACAACCAAAGATAATCATGACAAAATTTAAGTTACTAAAGTAACATCGCTGTCATCCGCATAATCTTGGTGAACACATACCGTCGTAAGAGGAGAACTGACTATTACTGTCAAATATATATTTTAAATATATTTACGTCAGTTGCCATGTAATCACAGCATTGACGGCTGTAAGACAGTACACTAGCGGAGTAATATAGACATCACATCATTCTAGACGTCAACAGAATGTTGTCATTTTAATAAAAATGACGTTCACGTTTATACACGATCTCATCAAAATACTATTCGCAGGTACTAGGTAACAGCGATTAGTGCCGAAACAATCTGTCGTTATTAAAGATTAATTATTATAAGCAGCTATTTTGGTGCATCTTTCTAATAATAAAGTCATTAGCTGACACATATTATGCTACTCGCCCTAAAAAAGAAAGAAAGACAGCAGCTATTGTCTTTGATTTAATAATAGCATTTGATTCTGTGGGCCATAGAACACTTTTGCGTACATTGGAAGATTATGGGAGAAGGAAGAAAAGATATAATGGTCCACTTCACATCTGGAAAGACGGAGGCAGAAAGTTACCTCCCAGTGTCAACAAAGAGCAAACAGACCTTTATCTGACTAAGATCATGTAAACTGAGGGGTACAACCGGATTCTATTCTGAGATCATTGCTTTCATTGATATATAAACCCATATATCAATGATCCGCCACTAAATAACAGGTGACAGAAAAATTGTTCTCTCTGTAGATGACACGTGTTATTGGGAAAGGAAGCAAAATGTAAGATAAATTATGTAAATAATAAGGTCACGACAAATATGGATAGCAAGAGTTATTAGAAATTCGTGCGTCTATGAGAAGATGGATGTGACAAGCATACAACTACAACCGTCATACTTTAGAGAGAAATGTTGCCGAGAACCCGAGAAAATTCTGGTCCTAAGTGAAATCGCTAAACAAGTCGAAGTCCTCTATCCCGTTAGTCGTCGAACAGTGTGGTCTGAAAATAGACGTCGCCGAAAGGAAAGCTGAAATTTTAAATTTCGCATGTAAGAAATCACTCAAGCAGGAGACTCGTACAAATGTAGTGTCGTTTGACCTACGTACAGACTCGCGTATGAAAGACATAGAAATTGCCTTCCGTGAGCTGGGGAAGCAGCAGAAAGAGCTGAAAACAAGCAAATCGTCAGTTCCGGGTGGAATTCCAATCCCGGTTTACAGATAGTAAGTACTCCATGGCACTGCGCCTATACTTAGCTTGCATTTATCGCGCATCTGTGGCTCAGCGCAAAGTCCCAAGCGAATAGAAAGAAGCGCAGGTGAATCTTGTGTATAAGACGGGTAGAAGAACGGAGCCGCAAAATTACAGACCAATACCCTGTGGTTTTTTTTTTTTAATTATATTTTGATTAAATTATTATTCACATCTGAAGATTCAGAAATCTGTTGTGAGTTATGCACCACGTCTTGGCGGGAAGAGCAAAGACTTTTCAAAAAACTTAAGTAGCGTATGTGATAGTTTATATGTCACCTGAAATCGTTTGCAGAAGGCGTAGCGTTCTCAAAATCAAGAACATAGTTCGCACTGCCAGTTAATTTACTTGTGTCGTGATCATGTTCGACCACGACTGGATATGAGACATAGCAACTACGAACAGAGAAACCTAAGGGACCAGAGAGAGGTGGAAATTCTTTGCTATACCACACCACACATTAAAAGAAGTTTGATTTAAATCACAAAGAAGGTAAATGGCAATGCGCCTTCTGCCTTAACTACGGCGTTTGCCGACATGCAGTCCGGTCCCTGGTAGCTGTATGAAAACTATAAAAATACCGTTATTTCTGCCGTCATTAATAGGAGATGGATAGCATAGAAATACTTTAAGTAATAAGCAGGCGCTACAGCATTTGAGAGCACAATAACCAGTTTAATTACCTTAGTCAGTATTGCTAACAATAGGCTCCGTAACATTTCGATTTTATATCTTGCTGGCTGTTTCTTTAAATAAAGTACTTTAACATTTTCGACATTTCATCTTAGCTGCACTCATAAATTCTTACATAGCACTGCACAATAGTAATATTTTATAATAACTAATTAGTGATTGCGGGCCACGCCACATACTCGTCCGCCGTCTTTAAAAAATATATCAGGACTGTGGTAACAGGAGAGGATTACAATTCTTCAGCTGTCAAAAAATAAGAAACACAAAATATCTCTATCGATACAATTTATCAACAATTCGTATTCTGCGCTGTGGCGCGTAAGGTATTCTTTGAAATATCAAGAGGTCGCTGCTCAGCGACGATCCAAGAAATTTTTACACAAATTGTATGGCTTTTATGAGCCTGCATGGTTAGATTATCGAATGTAATTTTGTTTAAGCTATCGAAACAGATACTAATATTACAACCCCTAACATCTGCTAGCAGCAGAATTCTTGAACGTACACTGAACACTGAGTTCCAATATAACAAATTTCCTTAAGACGGAAAAATGTTGTCTACAGATCAGCAGGGTTTTAAAAAGTATCGCTCATGCGAAACTTAGCTTTCCATTTTCTCACATGATGTCCTGCAAGCCATGTGTGAAGCATAACAGGGGAAATCTAACTGTTCCACGTTGGCCTCCTATTCGGAAGGACGACGGTTCAAACCTGCGTCCGAACATTCCGGTTTAGGTTTGCCGTGATTTCCCTAAACCGCCTCAGGCAAGCGGATACCTGGTTGGTTCCTTTGAAAGGGCGCGGCCGATTTCCCATCCCATCGTTCCCTAATCCGAGCTTGCGCCCCGCCTCTAAAGACCTCGTTGTGGACGGACGTTACACACCAATCTCCTCCCCCTCCTCCAACTGTCCCGCTGTCAGGTGGAGAGTCCGCAGAAACGCCTGCTGTTCCAGATGAAAGCGAAGACGTGACACGGTTACGGTTCGTGTCTTCGAAGCTCACTAGCTCTGTGCCCTACTGTTACAGCACTCCGTGAACTTGCTCCTTAAGCCTTTCAGAATTTCACAGCATATAGGACAGTCGAAAAAGTGGATATTGTTTTCCGTCAGGGTGATATCCAGCATACTCTTAGAGCAGGGTGAGGTTGTACGTTGAAAGTTATCGTCGTCGAGCTGTGGCGGCGTTGTGCTACTTTTGGTTGACTGGCGTCTCGGTAGGAGGGAGGGGAGGCGCGAGTGGCCCACTGATTCGCTCGGTTTATCGCAGTTTGCGAGTGAGGAAGAGCGGGGGGGGGGGGGGGGGGGGTTGTGGGTACGGGCGGCAGTAGATGTCGACGGAGCGGCCAGTTGCTTGGGGACTCTTGCTGTATTCGCTGCCGTATGCACGATAGGATCCTTTGAGGCTGATTTATGGGCTTTGGAGAGAGAGTACACCAGCAATTTGCCTTCTGGAATGTTCCCGCCGCTCGCAGTTTGGATGATGGCGCCCGTAATAGTAAAGAAGATATGTTGAATATTGCGTTTATTCCCTCGGTGAACCTCGCCCGTGGAGTTTGAAAGATAAGGTATTCTTGCAATTAATGTATCCTATTTGAAGTCACGAGTGTAAATTTTCTGATTTGCTTAGTGACTTTTATTTGTGTGTGTACAAGAAGTGCTGTACGGGCAGCTGGGCTGTTACAACCTCCGGGTTAGTCTCGGGTTATATGAACGTTTACTTAGATGGGTCACTGACTGGAGTGGTAAATTTGTATCTCAAATGTTCCGTTCACAGTCTGCCGGCGGTACTTAACGTGCACTCGTATTTCCATTTCTTGTTTTTTAGCTTTAAGTCATTCCTTACCTCCTGTAAGTTTCTAAAGATGTTCAATCAGCTTTTGTTGTTAAAAAAAATCTTTTAAATTTGTTTTAGATGGGTTTGCAACCTGAGTCTTATTTACGAGGGTTGGACCTTAAATAGTGGCAACTATTTATTCACAACCGATGCAAAAGAGTTACATGTTTGCACCTGTTACTGTCCTTCAAAGTAGTCACGAGCGTCGTGTAGAACTCGCTGCCAACGATGTGGAAGGCGTAGTATACCGTTAGCAGTGCGAATGGAGCGGTCTACTGCCTGTCGAATCTCTGGAACAGTTCTGGAGCGAATGCCACGAAGTGGTTCCTTCATCTTCGGAATCAAATCAAAGTCACAAGGACGTAAGTCCGGGGAGTACTTCACAGTCTGATCGACCGAACAGAGCAGCCACAGCTTGCGCTGTATGAGCCCGCGCAGAAAGTGTCGCCGCAAAGCTGGTCGCAGGTGGTGCTTCAAAAACGAAAAGTAATAGTGTACATTGACCGTCTGCCGTTCAGGAACGTAATGCGTCAGGATAACACCGTAACTTTCACCATACTGCGGCTTACTTCGTACAACACCATGTACCGTTTGCTCACAAGAACGTAAAGTGAGATCTCGCTTCTTGCTCAGCACGTTGTTTTCTGTCTGGCGTACTGCGGTTCTAGGAAGTAAACTGAAATCAGCAAATTCAGCAGCTAAAGAAAAATAATCTACTCACTACTAAACTTCCTTTGCTTGTTAGATACAAGCTGTGGTTGCCTGAGGCGTAGGGTGCAATGCACACACGACAAGTTAATATAATCTTTACTAAGAATTAAGGAGGAGGGTTTTACTTTAATGAAAAGCGATCTTGGAAAATTAAACTCTGATTGTTGTCAAAAAAGACTGTAAAGCATTAGAAGACTCTGCGAATTGCGAAATTCTTTCGTTAAATCATTACAGACACTCCAACCAGTTACGTAATTTACGATATAATACAAACACAAAACCACGAAGAAAACGGTATATTGACACACAGTGAACACGGATTTAGAAAACATCGTATTTGTGAAACACAACTAACTCTGTATTCGCACAAAATGTTGGGTGGTATTCACAAGGGATTTATAATTGATTCTGTATTTCTCGATTTCCGGAAGCCTTTTCACACTGTACCACACAACCGGCTTGTTGTGAAAGTGCGTCCTTATGGATTATCGTCCTAGGTATGTGACTGGATTCGTGATTTCCTTTCAGAGAGGTCACAGTTCGTACTAATTGATGGAAAGTCGTCGAGTAAAACAGGAGTGATTTCTGGCGTTCCCCAAGGTAGTGTTATAGGCCTTTTGCTGTTCCTTATCTGTATAAACGATTTGGGAGAAAGTCTGAGCAGTTGTCTTAGTTTGCTTGCTGATGACTCTGTCGTTTATCGACTAGAAAAGTCATCAGAAGATCAAAACAAATTGGAAAACGACTTAGAAAACATAGGCGTATGGTGCAGAAATTGGCAGTTGACCCTAAATAACGAAAAGAGTAAAGTCATCCACGTGAGTGCTAAAAGGATCCGTTAAACTTCGGTTGCACGATAAATCAATCACATCTAAAGGCCGTAAATTCAACTAAATACCTAGGTATCACAATTACGAACAACTTAAATTGGAAGGTACGCATAGAAAATGTTGTGGGAAAGGTTAACCAAAGGCTGCGTTTTGTTGGCAGGACACTTAGAAAATGTAACAGACCTACTAAGGAGACTGCCTACACTACCCTTCTCCGTCCTCTTTTAGAATACTGATGTGCAGTGTGGGATCCTTACCAGACAGGAGTGACACAGTACATCGAAAAAGTTCAAAGAAAGACAGCTCGGTTTGTATTATCGCGAAATACCGGAGAGAGAGTCACTGAAATGATACAGGATTTTGGATGAACGTGCGTTTTTCGTTGTGGCAGAATCTTCTATCGAAATTTCAATCACCAACGTTCTCCTACGAATGCGAAAATATTTTGTTGACGCCGACATACATAGCGAGAAACGATCACTATAATAAAATAAGGGAAATCAGTGCTTGCATGGAAAGATAGGTTTTCGTTTTTTCTTCGCGCTATACGAGATTGGAATAATAGAGAATTGTTAAGTTGGTTTAAATGTGTGTGAACTTCTAAGGGACCAAACTGCTGAGGTCATTGGTCCCTAGAATTACACTAAGGACAACACTCACAGCCATGCCCGAGGGAGGACTCGAACCTCCGGCGGGAGGGGCCGCGCAATCCGTGACATGGCGCCTCTAACCGGGCGGCCACTCCGCGCGGCTAAGGTGGCGAACCACCTGCCAGGCACTTAAATGTGATTTGCGGAGTATCCATGTAGATGTAGAAAGAGATCACACTAACACAAGTCATGAATATTATTAGTTATCTAAGGGACCAAGACTTCCCTGAATTGACATTTATGACAAACGAACATTTCATTCTTGCGCGTGCATGGGTTACCTTGAAATATTCCTTCTAAATCTTCTCCAACAATACAATCAATAATATAGCTTCATAAACAAGTTTTCATTTCCGTAATAAAATATTCCAGACAATTTCTCCCAGGTTCACAAGTATCAGATCTCCTTGTCTAAAAAGCTGCTCGCTGCTATGCCTTTAATAAGAATGCCCCACCGCTGCACAACTCACCGGCGACCAGGCACTCCATACTTTACGTCAAACACAGAATGAACCATCTTATCCACTACTCGTGCAGCGCGCTAAAGCATCTTTGTCGCAGTACAGTAAAGGTGAATTATTTACAATGGCAAGAAACATATAGAAACCTTACACAGTGATTCCAAAATTTTCTTTTACCAGAAAGAAAAATGCTTCTATCATAACACAAAAAGGCAAATATATCCTGCGGAGAATTAGAGATATAATAGATGGAAACTAGCTTTTCGACTTATCTGGCAGCTTTAAAGACGTTTAAATCAAAACATCTTGACATACTTATGAGTTAAACCTTCTTCCTTAGCGCAGTGAGATCTCTTAGCTGCAAGGTGTTGGCACACTTGCTCCCTACAATTTATACGTTAAAGTCGCTGATTCTGGCCCAAAATCCAGAAGATTCGCCAGCCATAGCACACATGACATCATGTGTCATGTTACTTTACTTGAAACGATGCATTGTATTACATGACATGGGTTTTTAACCCTGAAAAGTAAAAAAAGCGCGGATATGTCAACATGTTTTGATTTAAATGTCTTTGAAGCTGTCATATGAGTCGAAAAGTTAGTTCCCTTCTTCTACGTCCCTAACTCTGTCCAGGACATATTCGCCTTTTTTGTGCTACGATAGGAGAATTTTTTTTTATTCTGGTTCCTAACTTTACTGTACCAAAATTTTGATATTAGACCTCCATAGCTTGGCAACCGATGTAGATTTTTGTATACTCGGGCGGCGACTGATCAGGTGTAGGTTTTTTTATTGTCTTTAGAACCAAGTTGCTTTTATCGTGCCAACGCATAAAACTTTCACAAAACAACAGACCAACCATTAATTACGTCTATTTTTTGTCTACCTTCTGACAAAATTTGAACCGATTCGCACAAGTTTGAAACTTAGAAGTGGCATGCGTAACAAGCTCACAATTTTTTTGCGCCTAAAATTCTAAGACAGAAAATTTTTGAAAGCGAGTTTTCAATATTATCGTAAGAATGCATTTTTTCATTTATGTGATTCACTTTAAACCGTTACCGCGCACTCATTTCACCTAAGAACGAATTTTACGTGCTACATTTAGCTCTACTTTAAACCATCGTATCATGACATTAGATAAAAATGATTGGACCAAAAAAATTCATGTTGACTTTATCTATTTATCAATCTTCGTGCATAGTTTGAACCGATTCGTAAAAGTTTAAGGTATAGAAGTGGCGCGCTTCAAAAGAATCCCATTTTTTCAAACGATTAGAACGTACCTTAGACCAACGTGCGATGCACAAGTGAACCATCACTTCCGCCCCAGTCCGGAGTTATTTAAGGGAGACTGTTTTTGCTCGTAAAATCCGAAACGAGAATGAGTGTTTTTTCACGTAAAATCCGAACGGTGCACGTACAAATGGTGCCATTAGTTGAGCAATAATTTCAGCCCAATTAAAATCTGTAGCAAAAGGAATTAATCGATTGGCACAATTTGCCTGGGCACCAGCTCCGGTTCATCGTTCAAGCCTTGCTTAATATACTGCAACATAAATGGCCTCTGGTCTGGGACCGAGCGAGGTGGCGCAGTGGCTAGCACACTGGACTCGCATTCGGGAGGACGACGGTTCAATCCCGCGTCCGGCCACCCTATTTAGGTTTTCCGTGATTTCCCTAAATCGCTCCAGGCAAATGCTGGGATGGTTCCTTTGAAAGGGCACGGCCGACTTCCTTCCCCGTTCTTCCCGAGACCGATGACCTCGCTGTTTGGTCTTTTCCCCCAAAACAACCAACCCACATCAGGTCCGGGCTAGAGCTAAGACTTTTTACTCCATGTTCCTAGCTCAAATAGAAACCGAGCACCAAGATGCCGCCCCCCCCCTCCCCCCCCAACCGCGATTCTGCACACGGTCTTTTGAAAACAGCATATAAGTCTACAACAGCTAAACTTTATTCCCTTCTTTGTCAGTGCTGTTTCATTGTCAAAGATAATCAACGGTCATAGCATGAAAAGACTTTCTTGTAGAGGACTGTTAACGATTTTATAAATATTGCAAGTAGAGACGCGTACAGGAACCTTGCTTTGTATTACAGGAGCTGTGGCCTTCACGCAAGAGCGAGTAGACAGACGGAAGTTGGTTTTGAAAGAGTTTGGAAGCTACATGACTCCAAGAAAAGCGCGAGCAAATGAATGTATGTCGACGGCGTGGTGACAAAGTGTGAAGCAATTCTTTGTGGATGTGATGGGCGTGCAGTCTGCGGGCCACAGTACAAGGAATATTAAAGAAGACGCTTGAAGAGAGTTATAAACAGAACAGTACCGTATGGCCAAAGAATACACAACTGGAAGGAGAGCCTTCGCTCAGTTACTGTTGCCGCCAAACTATTACGTCACACCAACAGCTTCACCTCGATTAACACTGTTTGCCATTTCAGACGATTAAAACTTAGAAGACTTATTGACGTAAAATCATTTGTCGGACAATATATTGCTTGTGTAAGACTTTAACCCTACCCCTATGCAATTTATTCACCTAAGTCGTGATTACCGTAAGCGGGACTCATTTGTTGTTATTCTAGCAACTGTGTATCACATTTGAATTGTAATTACGAGTAATCGGAAAAATGGCATGAAATTCAGGTGATACAAATACGCTTGAGAATACCGCTTAGTCGAAATTAGCTAATCGCACAATTAAATAAATATCGCGTGACTGCCTACTACGGACCATGTTTACACTAAGAAAAAGAAAAAGCCTGTAATTTAAGAGTATGAAATGTGTAAAGAAATAAGGTAAAATCTTTTGTCATAAAGTGACTCTTGCTGGTTAATCAAAGCTAGGGGTGAATCTGGTACTCTAGTAATTTTAATGACCTTTTGAGAACAGAAGATAAGTAATTTTTGCTAGTAGTGAATCTGACATAACTATATTAAATTTTGTTTTATGATTAAAATATGCTAATCAGTTTCATGTATTTAGTGATTTTCTGTGTCGATCTCGGCTTTCAGGCATTTTCGGCGTTGCTTCACTATATTGCTGCTAACTGTGGCGTGATTTACACTTAATTGTTACGGTTTTTGGTAGTGAAGTTTGACTCTGAAAAGTAAGTTAAATACTGTTACAGTGAGCCTTATCTAGACGTCACACTTCTTAATGATTACCGAGTCATTTGAGGCAGTAAGTCAGTTAATTGCGATTTCACATGATTCGAAAGGTTTGGATGTACTAGTACTTGAACATTTGAAGTCTGTGATAGTTCGCATATTCAGTTGAGCTCCCAAGCATGTGATGACGTTCTCGCCCACGTACGTATCATTGTTACAAGTTTAAATTCAGTCCAGCACAATTTATATCAAAACTATTGTTAATTTTAGTACCGACGAACATTTTACTTCATTTAAGAATTTAGTTTTCACATAACTGCCGTTTCATGTATAGCAACAAATTCGGCTAACTAATCAAAAGTAATCTCCATAATTAAAAAAACCTGCATTCGATCGTTATTAAGTCAACGTATGTACGTCCCACAATAACGATTACCTGTATACGTTCCTACATTGTTTCGATTATAATCTTTGGAAATGATGCCTTCTCCGATATTTAGGTACATTTAATCACGGTAGAACGCTTGTATACCGAGAGGTGTAGGGAGGTTACAAACACTTGAATATATGTGAAGGGCTTATTTCAATAGTGGTACAAGTCCATTTTTATTCATTCTGAGATACAGAGTCCCAAAGTTAAATGAGCGCTGAAAAGTCTTCAGTTGAAATATCAGAAATATTCAAGTGTATATTATTTCAATAGTGGTACATGTCCATTTTTGTTCATTCTAAGATACAGAGTCCTAAAGTTAAATGAGCGCTGAAAAGTCTGCAGCTGAGATATCAGAAATATTCAAGTGTGTATAGTTGCATATTTCTGGTATCTCAACTGCAGATTTTTCAGCCCCCATTTAATTTTAGGACTCTGTATCTCAGAATGAACAAAAATGGAGTAGTACCACTATTGAAAAAGCCCTTCCTGTAATCTTTGTGAATACATTCTTGGTGGTTTGTCTTAGCCTCTTAGCCACTTTCCCTCTGCAGAATCGGCGAAAATGTGAAAGCATGTGGAACATGCGGGATCCCAGTAGCTACCACGACTGAGTGCTCCGACAATCACGATATATCGGAATACAGTCAGAGTATTCACTCACGTCGTTACCGCATTGCTGCGCATTCGACGTTTTCGCTTTGGTTCCGACAACCATATGTGTACTTTGGCGGTTGCACGACAAAGAAGGGAACAGGAGTGTTACATTATCATGCCCGTAGATTTTATGTAACACGTCCTGTATGTGATACATGTATTTCTTCTTCAGGGAAGTGCAAGTTGTTGGTCGAGTACTTTTAAATTTGCTCTGATCATCGTCAGACGAGAAACGGTTCAGACAACCGATGTACACGATTATTGTTAGAAGAGAGCGACGAGGCAGTAGTCGGAGCGACGAGGAACAGCGTCATACGTGCCATGAAAGCTGTGCGTTGAAGCGGGCGGCAGCAGAGCACTAAGTGGCCAGTTGTATTCGCTTTACGTCTAGTCGACCGTCGTCCGTTCTCAATTTGCTGTGATCGGGTCGTGTTGCTCGAGGCTGTGCAGCTGACGCTTGCGGCAGAGGTAAGACAAACTACGCTGCCTTGGCTGCCTGAGAAGATTGTCGGACCCGTGTAACGCAAGCTGCAGCTGACTCACCTTGCCGGAGCCCCTGGTGTTGGAGCAGCGCAGGACCCCGATGGCGTGCTGCTGGTACTCCTTCTCCAGGTGGTCGTGCTGCGCCTGGATGCGCCTGCGCACAACACAGGCCTCAGCATTCGAAAGCAAACACCGGCTAGACATTAACTATAATATTGTAAACGTGAAATAACATGGAGCCATAGCTGTGTAAACTATGTTTATACAGTGGTCAAAGTGAATGTTGCATATCGCTGAAACTTTAACACTGAACGTTGTGATCCAGGAATACGTTATGATATGAATACACTGATTTGTCTGCAATGTATTTCTAGCGGAAAGAGTACATGTTTCTAAAGTGTGGGGGCTTAAGGGCAGTCTACGGCAGCTGTGTCACCTGTAAGCATTGCAGAACTTGTGCTGTGCGTCATTACGAGAGATGTGTTGCTTCAGGGTGGTTCGGACAAGCAGAAAATGGTATGAAGTAAGTAGGAATCGTTATGAAAAGGAAGTTAGGATAAAGTGTGAGCTACAGTGAACGGCTCAGCGACAAGGTTACCCTCAACAGATTCGACAACAAACCAACGCTGACGAAAACACTACAGGTATTGCATTAGGAATGCATTTAGCAGAAACCGGCCACACTGTAGACAATATCAAGATTTGTATGCGTATTTTACGCAGAGCAGAGAAGGATCGCGCTCTCGACTGGTTGGAGGAGATAGAAATTTACAAAGCCAAAAGGCATGAGCCCACCAGGGTACTCAGTGGACAAAGCGATTTTGAACCCAACGCCTACTTTGCTTTGTTTGATAACATACTACGATAACCAAATAATGCCTCGCGTATTTATACCTAGCCTTACTTGATGAGTTATGTTTAGAACAGAAGACATTTCCCTTAGTTCCGCACAGTAGTCGCTCTAATCTTGTAACTGATTGTCTCCTACCTACTCATGGAATGTATAGCCAAACTATATAATTTTTTTTATTGACTGCTTATATGTTGTTTAAAATTTTTTCTGTGGGAGACATGTCACGATGTATGTAAAGCTCTCTATTGGTTAAGTTCTTACGATCGGTGCGCGCCTACATAGGATCCTAGCGGCCGACCCAACAGAGGGCGCGGTTCATTGATCTGTCTCTTTTTCAGCTGTCATATATACATTTTATCTTTCATAAGCATTTTATAGGTAGCCACAGCCAATGTATTACGCTATATTAACTGTTGACCATAAATTCACCATGTAAAAAGTGTCGGGCTACTCTTCATATATTTTCTTTTAATAATTTTACATAGGTAACTGCATTCATCTTCTAAAGAATCACAATTGGTTTCTATGATAGTCATCAATTTTAATAAGTCTGCTACATGCATTTTATCTAATATGCTTTTATCAGATTATGTTTTTGCGTAAATGATGACTACACATAAGCAAGCCCACAGTAGCGACATCTAGGGAAGGTGTAGGCGAACAGGTTTCTGGATGCTGCTGTACTCCAGTAGCTAGTTGGCAATAATCACTATGTGTACGATGTGGCCTATTCTACACCATATTTTAAATCTAAGTGACGATGCTGTGCTGATTAAATTTATATGTTTTGACGATGTTTATGGTCGTATCACATTAGGACACGGTGTAAAAAAGGTATGTTATACTGTATTTTATCTGTACATTTCCCTGGTGTATGACAGTATATTGTGATACATATTGCTGTTTTATGTTAAAAGACACACCCCTCCACCATCCTCCACACCTATAAGTCCCTCATCCACCCTATCCTCTGCTATGCCCACCCTGCCTGGATCTCCGCTCCCCCTACCTTTTACAAATCCCTTCAGATCCTAGAACGCCATGCTCTTCGCCTCGCCTATCGCGTCTGTCTCCCCTCCCCCACGCGGATCCTGTACGACCTTATTCCGTTCCCCCACCTCCTCCTTTTCCTCGAACAGATACAGCTCCTCTCCACCTCCCGTAACGTACATCCCCTCACCCGCTCGTCTCCCCGATCCTCTCCCACCCCCGCCCGCTGCGGCGCCTGTATTCCCACGTCCCACCCGGCCTACATCTCTCCACCCTCCTTACCCTCTCCCGAGGTGGCTTCCGCCAGCTCCCCCTCCCTGATGATGCCCTCCTCCCCTCCATCTACCCCTCCTACCATCTTTGATCCTCCCTCCCACTTCCTGTGTTTTTTCCTTGGGGCACCCTCTCTCCCTCCCCTCCCCCTTCCCTCCCTCCTCCCTTCCCCCCTCCTCCCCCGGGCTTTCCGTACCCCCATCCCTTCATTCCTCCCACCGTCTCCTCTGGCATTGGCATCTCTGCTCTCCCCTCTCCCCCCCCCACCACCTTCTTCCCCTCCTGGCAGGTCCCCGGACTCGCACAGATTAAGTGGACATTCTCGCGGCAGAGATCATCGCCATCAGTTTCTTATATGTGTGCCGTCATGTTTCTGATTTAGTGTTTTTCGCCGCCACGCTCCTTCGTTCACCTGTACCGTCTAAATCATCAGTGTTTGTGCGCAGAGCCGACAGTTTCTTCGTGGTTTTTTTTTTTTCGTCGAGTGTGAACGGCTTCATGTTTTTAATTACTGTAACTACTGTTTTTAACCACCCATCTGTTACTTTTCTGTCTTCATTTTCTCTCTTATTGTAATGCTTGTGGCTGAAGAGCGGAGTAGATTTATCTGCTGCCAGCCCACCTTGTATGAGGTGAAAAATAACAATAAAGAAAAAAAAAAAAAAGACACACTGCTCACCAGATGTAAATATTTATATATCTTAGATGGTCATTACAGACTGAAACTGGTCATCGTCTAAAGAATTCATTTGTGATCAGAGACTGGAATAATGAAGCATTTTACTTCAGGTATACTTGTCGACGTCGCAAACAGAAGATGAGGAGATGGAAAATGTATTTGAAGAAACTGAAAGGATAATTCAGTATTTAAAGCGAAATAAAAGTCTAATAGTCATGGGGATTAGAATGCAGTTGCAGGAGCAGGAATAGAAGAAAGGAAGAACTGGATTTGCTAGTAGGAATGAGAGAGGAGAAAGACTAATTGAGTTACGAATGGCAAATATACTGTCCAAAAATCGCAAAAGGGGAAGATATATTTGCAAATGGCTCGGAGATAAGGGAAAATTCCATTTGGATTACATAATGATCAGACAGAGAAATAAAATACTGGATTGTATGGCTTACCCAGAAGAAGATACAGATTAACACCACAATATAGTAACGGTGAAGAGGAGACTGAAGTTCAAGCGAATAGTAAGAATCAGTCTGTAATGAAGTCTTGACGAATGATGAGGCGCATCAGAGGTTCACTAAAGATGCGGATACTGCGGTAAGGAATACCACATCAGGCAGTTCAGTTGAAGAGGAATGGACATATCTAAAAACAGGAATCACAGATGTTGGACAGACAAACATAATTACTAGGAAGTTAACTATGAAGAAATCTTGGGTGACGGATGAAACGTTCCAATTAACTGACGAAAGAAGGAAATACAAAAACCTTCAAGGAAAGACAGGAATACAGCAATGTGAAACAAATAGGAAGAACAGGGAAGCCAAGTCGAAATGGCGGCGGTAAAAATATGAAGCAATAAAAAAAAAATGGTCGTCAGAAAGAGTGGCTCAGCATATAGAGAGAAAAAACAGCCTTCCGTGTAATTAAAAGCTAAGTCGATAACATTAAGAGCACAATAGGAATTCCACTGTTGAAATCAGAAGAAAGAACGTATAGGTGGGAACAGTAGGCTGAAGGCCTCTATGAGAGGGGGAATTGTCCTATGACGTGATGGGAGAGTAAATTGGAGTTGATATGGAAGAGATAGGGGATCCAATATTAGAGTTAGAATTTAAAAGAACTTTAGAAAACTTGAGATCAAATAAGGCAGAAGGATAGATAAAACTTCATCAAATTTCTTAAATCACTGGGAGGAATGGCAACAAAACGACTGTTCCGGTAGGTGTGTACAGGTGTGTAGACCGTATGGAACAGGTTCAAATTGGTTCAAATGGCTCTGAGCAATATGCGACTTAACTTCTGAGGTCATCAGTCCCCTAGAACTTAGAACTACTTAAACCTAACTAACCTAAGGACATCACACACATCCATGCCCGAGGCAGGATTCGAACCTGCGACCGTATGGTCGAGCGGTTACAGAATGTAGCGCCTAGAACCGCTCGGCCACTCCGGCCGGCTGGAACAGGTGATACGCCGTCAGTCTTTCTGAAAAACACCACACACACAATTCCGAAGATAGCAAGACCCGATAAGTGCGAGAATTATCCCACAATCTGCTAAGCTGCTCTTGCATCCAAGCTGCTGATAAGAACAATATATAGGATAATGGTAAAGAAGACTGAGCATATGTTAGATGACGATCAGTTTGGCTTTAGGAGGAGAGCAAGTTGCCCTCAATAATGGAAGGAAGGCTGGAGAAAAATGAAGACAGGCTCATAAGATATGTTGATATGGAAAAAGTATTCGACAATATAAAATGTAAGATGTTTGGAATTCTGGGACAAGTTTACAATATACATAAATGACTTAGTTGACAACATCGGTAGCTCCGTGAGGCTATTTGCAGATGACACGGTTGTCTACAAGAAAGTAGCAACATCAGAAGACTCGTACGTACTCCAGGAGGACCTGCAGAGGATTAATGCATGGTGCGACAGCTGGCAGCTTTCCCTAAACGTAGATAAATGTAATATAATGCGCATACATAGGGGCAGAAATCCATTCCAGTACGATTATGCCATAGGTGGTAAATCATTGGAAGCGGTAACGATCGTAAAATACTTAGGAGTTACTATCCGGAGCGATCTGAAGTGGAATGATCACATAAAACAAATAGTGGGAAAAGCAGGCGCCAGGTTGAGATTCATAGGAAGAATTCTAAGAAAATGTGACTCATCGACGAAAGAAGTAGCTTACAAAACGCTTGTTCGTCCGATTCTTGAGTATTGCTCATCAGTATGGGACCCTTACCAGGTTGGATTAATAGAAGAGATAGACATGATCCAGCGAAAAGCAGCGCGATTCGTCATGGGGACATTTAGTCAGCGCGAGAGCGTTACGGAGATGCTGAACAAGCTCCAGTGGCGGACACTTCAAGAAAGGCGTTACGCAATACGGAGAGGTTTATTATCGAAATTACGAGAGAGCACATTCCGGGAAGAGATGGGCAACATATTACTACCGCCCACATATATCTCGCGTAATGATCACAACGAAAAGATCCGAGAAATTAGAGCAAATACGGAGACTTACAAGCAGTCGTTCTTCCCACGCACAATTCGTGAATGGAACAGGGAAGGGGGGATCAGATAGTGGTACAATAAGTACCCTCCGCCACACACCGTAAGGTGGCTCGCGGAGTATAGATGTAGATGAAGGCGTAAGCTACAGGGAACGACAGGTGTCATGCAATAGAGACAAGAACCGAGAGGGAGCAATAAAGTTGGAAGACAAAGAACGAAGTGCTCGTATTAAGCAGGGTGTAAGGCAGCGCTGCAGGCTTTCGCCCCTACTCTTCTGTCTATACTCCGAAAAGCAATGTCGAAAATAAAACAAGATTCAAGAGTGGAATACAATTTCGGGGGGAAAGGATATCAATGAAAAGATTCGCTGACGACACTGTTATCCTCAGCGAAGGCGAAGGGAATTATAATATCTGTTGAATGGAATGAGCAGCCTACTCAGTACACAATTTCGATTAAGAGTAAATAATGAGTAGTAGCAGATAGCGAAAAACTTAATGTCAAAATTGGTGATGACATAATAGATTAAGTTAAGGAGTTGTGCTACCTTGAAGCAAAATAACCCACGACGTACGAAGCAAGGACGACATAAAAATGAGACTAGCACAGACAAAAAGGGCATCCCTGGCCAAGAGAATGTAACAACAACGACGCTGTACTATTGTACATATAAGTAATGTTTTTCTTCTGATTTTTCGATAATTGATGTTCTGATTTCATTTCTTTTTTTGTTTCTTGTCATTGTGTTAAGAAAACTGTAAACAAGTTTCAATGTGAATATTAATGTTTATGTCAAATGTCAAGCAATATTGTAATAGAATTGAAATGTAACTAATGTTGGAACTGTTGTAAGATGTTTAAAATTGTAATTGTGCGTCTGGTCCATACGTAGGCAATGTGTTAGGATATGTAGAATGCAAAACCTCGGGTGAATACCCAGTCTGTCAGGGAGCGGTAAAAGGTGGATGGCAGGCGAGCGCGGGAAAATGCACGCGGGCGCTGCACGGCACAACGGGCTCAGCAGTAGTAGTTGGAGTTTGGCATTGGTCTGAGCAACACCTTCTGGAGCGAGGAGGCTCTCCTGGAAGACGTACTTTCACTGAGCCTCGGGTATGCCGTTCCAACGCCCACACAGCATGGCAAAAGTCCATAGGCACTAAATGAAAAAGTATTGCGACGCAAAGAAGAATGAAAGTGCCGATACGTCAAGAGCCATAGCTGTGGTTGTATGTGTGCTCTGTGCCTCGCCATCTCGCCGCAACGATACTAGCAGGTTGAAACTTTTAGTACTGTATTCGTATGGATCAGAGAGTGAACTGTGCAATAATAACCTAAATTTTACCAGAACTTTCCCATCATTTAATTATCCTTACAACTAACCTAGACAGGGTCCTTTCCAAATGTTGTGCAATCCGAGTGTCCCGAAATGAAAAATTAAATTTTGTGTTAATAATAATTACTTGCAGACCTAGCTATGATAGAATGGTGTTTAACAAAACAGTTCTTTAATGAACCAGTAAACGAATAACGAAGGTCTAACGAAGTTGAAAGATAACTTTAATATTGATATAGTATTGAAGTTTAATTATTTCGAGACAGATATAAAGGTATTTAAATGAGCAGTAAATAAGATGAAAAGAGTAGTAACTTATATACTGGAAATCTTGAACGCATAATAAATTCAGTAATCACTTTTTTTTAATACAGCGATCATAACAGTTTCACGGTCATCCCCCCCCCTTTTTTATTCATTTGATTTCTGTAGTGTTCTAAATTGGTTTGACCAGCAAAAGTTAAAGTCAATATAAAAGTCAAACTTTATCAGTGTTTTATCTTTATCAAAACTGACATTTTGTGTGTGGCATGAAAGTGCAATTTCTAGGGTTACCTATGCCCGATTTTAATCAGATTAATAGACAGTATAAAGTTTTTTAGTATACATTATACTGTAGTGTTATGTATTCATAGTTTTCCATATCAGTACAGAACATGAAACTATCAGATCAATAGATTTTCTGGTTCTAAAATTCTACTATATTATGCAGTGTTACAACTTCTTGTTTTGCATGAATATATACCAACTTGTACAGGGAAGAAACTCAGTTAATGCCTAATTAGGCTGGCGACCGTATTATTATTAAATTGGTAGCATCTTCAGTGTTGCTTTTGGTCCATCCTGACGTGTAATTGCATTTCGAACTTACTTGACGGATCATTGTTATTACAGAGTGGGTGTAAGTCTGATTTGCCATCATTCAGGTACACGCGGTCGATATCTATACGAAAATCCTTTCTCATAAAGTGAACCCCGCTCACTTACCATAGTACAGGCTTTAACGAGTATTGTGTGTGCCCCACGCGCACTTTACAAGAAGTCTACTAGTATCAAACATAGGTCTGAATTTGAGGATGAAATTTGCGGGAATACAGTTTGGAGTACAGGACTATATGGCAGTGAATCGTGGACAGTGGAAAAACCGGAACAGGAGAGAATCGAAACCTTTGAGACGTGGTGCTACAGAAAAATGTTGGAAATTAGGTTGATTAGATTAGATTAGTTTTTCGTTCCATAGATCCGTGCTGAGGAGCTCCTCGTGGATGTGGAACATGTCAATTTTTTTAAAGCTGAAATAACAATACTGAGAGTATGAATATATACAATACATCATTTGTTTCTATTAAAAAATTCGTCAATGGAGTAGAAGGAGTTGGCCACTAGTAAGTCTTTTGGGCTCCTTTTAAACTGATCTTTATTTGTAACTAAATTTTTTACGTTTGCTGGCAAATTATTAAAGATGAGTGTTCCTGAGTAGTGGACCCCTTTTTGAACTGAAGTAAGTGCTTTTAAGTCCTTGTGCAGATCATTTTTGTTCCTGGTATTGTATGTATGAACTGAGCTGCTTGTTGTAAAAAGAGATATATTATTTAGGAAAAATTTCATTATGCAGTAAATATACTGAGAGGCAGTAGTTGGTATACCCAGTACTTTGAAGAGGTTTCTACAGGACGTCCGTGAATTTACTCCACAAATAATACGTATTACACGCTTTTGGACTCTGAAAACTTTTGTTTGACTTGAAGAGTTACCCCAAAATATTATACCATATGACATCATGGAATGAAAGTAGGCAAAGTATGCAAGATTTTTCATTTTTATGTCGCCTATGTCTGCTAACACTGGAATTGCAAATACAGATTTGTTAAGGCGTTTCTGCCGTTCTGTGGTGTGCTCCTCCCAACCGAATTTATTATCAAGTTGTAATCCCAGGAATTTAAGACTGTCAACCTCTTCTATCTGCTCTTCTTCATACTTTATGCATATGCTGGGTGGAAACCTCTTACAGGTTCTGAATTGCATGTAGTGAGTCTTTTCGAAGTTTAATGTCAGTGAGTTGGCTTTAAACCATTTATTAATATCCATGAAAATATCATTAGCAGATCTTTCTAGAACTACACTCGACATACTATTTATTGCAATACTTGTGTCATCTGCAAACAAAACGAACTCTGCTTCTGGCAGTGTAACTGATGAGAGATCATTAATGTACATAAGAAAAAGCAATGACCCTAAAATGGATTCGTGTGGGACACCTCATGTAATTTATTCCCATTCTGATGATGACTGACGACTTAATTCACTAGTCCCTTGCACTGACAACCTTTGTTTCCTGTTAGCGAGGTATGATTTGAACCATTTTGCAGCACTGCCCGTGACACCATAGAATTCCAATTTATTTAAAAGGATGTTGTGGTTCACACAATTTGACAAATCACAGAAAACACCTGCTGCTTGTAACTTGTTATTTAATGAATTAAGTACATTTTGACTGTAGGTGTAAATAGCCTTCTCGATATCAGAACCCTTCAGAAATCCAAACTGTATTCTTGATAATATGTTATTTGTCGTCAGATGGTTGAGAAGCTGCCTGTACATTACTTTTTCTAAAATTTTTGAGAATGCTGGCAAAAGTGAAATCGGTCTGTAGTTTGATGGTATCTCTTTATCCCCTTTCTCGAATAGAGGCTTAGCATCTGCATATGTTAGCCAGTCAGGAAATGTCCCAGTTATAATTGACTGGTTACACAAGCAACTTAGAATTGTACTAAACTCGCAAGAACATGCCTTAATTAACTTTGTTGACATTTCGTCATAACCACTAGAATGCTTTGTTTTTAAAGATTTTATTTCGGAAGTTATTTCTTTTGGTGTCTGTCAGGGTAAGGAACTGACGAGGAAAGGAATATATGGGTAATGGGAAACACTGGCAAGTAGAAGGGACAGGATGATAGGACATGTGTTAAGACATCAGGGAATAAATTCCACGGTAAAAACTACAGAGGAAGGCAGAGATTGGAGTACATCCAGCAAGAAATTGAGGACGTAGGTTTGAGTTGCTGCTGTGAGATGAAAAGGCTGAGACAGGAGAGGCGTTCGCTGTGTGAGGCGTTCCTAGAGTGGACCGAGACGCTACTGAGCAGGTGCTGGTACTCACGAGATGGCGAGCAGCAGCTCCTGCCGCTGGTGCTCCTTGGCCTTGATGGATCCTCCCTCGGCCAGCGCCGTCTGCAGCTCCCTCTGCAGCACCCACAGCTTCCGCCGCTCCGCCTCCAGCAGAAGGCTCGTCACCTGCAACACACCACCAGCTCACTCACTCACCACCACCAGGCACAGCCGCAAGCATCCAGCGGCCCTGTCAAGTTCTGTACTGCACGGTGAATGCTCGATAGAAACGAATAGGGGGCATGAATGTGACAATAACGTTTGATGTCACACACCAGGGCTGTACCGAAAGTACCCGACCTGACGAAATTTTGGGAAAAAACACATTTATTTCTCTACAGACCCTTTTCAGCTCGATGTACTTTTCCCCGCTATGTTCAACAGCTTTGATATCCCGTTTGTAATGAGAGCCGTCGAGCTGTGCAAAATAGTCATCAAGTGCACACTCTACCGCCTCATTCTCGGCATATCTTTTTCTACCAAGTCATTTCTTCAAGTTTGTAAACAGCAAGTAATCAGAGGTGGATAAATCTGGAGAATACGATGCATGAGAAAGCAGTTAGAGCTTTAATTCATTGATTTTTCCCATGGCGATAATGGATGTCTGAACTGATGCACTGTCGCGATGACTTCGTATACTTCTTCACTTAAAGGAATAGACTTATAGCCTCTTCTGTCTTCACAAAAGTCACCTTTTTCTTGGTCTTCCTACACGTCTCTTTCTTGAGTGTCTACAGTCTATGGCACGTCTGACTGTTCTTCCTGTCCCAATTCTTTTAATATGCCTCTTCCATTTTCTTACCTTTTTTGTATTCTTTCACTCGTGCAGAATATATTAATTAATTCTTTCCTTATTTCAGAATTATTTATGTCATCTTTCAGGGTACACCCTTCTACTTTTCTTAAAAATTTCATTTTAGCTTATTGTATTCTTCTTTGGTCTTTCTTAGTTATTGTCCAGGTCTCACTTCCGTATGTATGCATAGTTGTTGCCATTACATTGTAGAGTCTTGTCTTCGTGTCATTCTTGGTTTATTAGCTATTGTTCTTTATACAGCACCACTTATCATTTGAAACTTATTTAACTTATTGGAGATGTCATTATCATATCCATATCTTACATCACATGCTAATAGTTGGAAGTAAGATAGCTGGTTAAGCATCATTTTAAAACGGACTCTGTATTTTACGTTAAAAGCCGTTACTTTCGTTTTATTTTCTCATATTTTCAGGTTATTGAGTTTACCTATTGAATGCAAACGATGTAGAGCAAATTGTGAACTATCTTTTGTCTTTTGTAAAATTATTTGATCACCAGCATAGAGCACATTATTTAAATGTGTGTTTCTAGGGCTTTATTTTATTCCTGGGTTGACTTCTTGGTTCCATTGACTAACAATGTCGTCAGTATGTATATTAAATAACGTGGGCGAAGACTGCAACCTTGTAGTACTCCTAAGTTTTTGCTATTGGGCCTGCTCTCCTTGCCTGTATTAACTAAAATTTCGTTTTTTAAATACAGAATTTTTATGAATTGTATTACATGTTTCGGATAACCTCGTCTTTCCACTATATTCCGCAGCATATACCTATTTACTCTGTCGAATTCTCTTTTATAGTCCACAAATGAAATATGGGTCTCCAGATTGTGTTCTCCTCTCTTCTCATTCATATGCGGCACTCTTGTGGTATTCTCACTGCATGATTGTCCTTTTCTAAAACCAGCTTGTACCTCCGATAAGAGAGCGTCAGCTATTATTTCAGTCCGTTGTTAATTATTTGTGCACATGGTTTATAGCCACTGTTCAATAGACTTATTCCTGTACAGTTTTTACAAGCATTTGTAACCTCGATTTCCAACATGCATTTAATAAATGTAACAGTCTCAGTTCTATCATTAAACCTCCAGATATGGTAAGTTCTGCATTTATATTACCGTGTCCTGCTGCATTTCTATTATTCATCTGTGATATGTCTGCGTAAGCAAAAGAAACTAACGATTAAAGTCCGAAAACAATTTATTGGACTGTTCAATTAACCAAAACAAATTCTCCCAGTATAACACCAACACAAAACAGTGATCCGTCTTCGAATCACAACTACATACAAGAATAATATAGAAAACAATTGAAATAATTTCCTACTACTCTCCGCCAGAGACTTCTCCGATATACCGAGCCTAATCCAGAGATCAGCGAGAAGATCCAAGTCGGGCTGCCGGGGTGACAGCTATCCACGTCTGCTGGCAGTCGATGACCTGCCGATGTGCAGCCGAGTGCCGGCCTTTATAGCGCTTCGGCGGTGAGTACCTCGGAAATATTTTCCGTCACGTGGTTTGACGTGTGAAAATAGTTCCGGGATCCGCAGCGACCTCTTCCTTATGTTGATGTGGGCCAATAGTGGCCCCTGGTGGCCGCTGGTGTCTTTGCTGTGTTGTTGTTGTTGTGGCCGTTCATCAATATTGCCTGTCGGTTGTGTAGCGCTTTGGTGTGCCTGTGAAGCGGGCAACCCGCGGCTGCAGGCTGTCAGTTCGGTTGCCGATACTCCAGGCGCCGTGATGCCTGGTGGAGATGGCCACAGCTATCTGCTTGAATGCCTCTTGTATCTCCTCCAATGTTATGTTGTCTCCTTGCTATATTTCATCACCTTGTTCTTTCTCCTGGTTTATTTTAGTTAGATCAATGTCATCATTTTTTTCTTCCTGTAATCTCCCATAGCTCTTTGTCAGTTGCATGTAATTGTGCAGAGTCTTTCTCCTGTTAGTTAAGTAATTTCAAGAGTTTATGAGCACTCTCTTGTCTATTGTGTAGATTATTTTCAATGTTTGATATCCTTCTATACCAAGATTCTTGATGAGCTTCTTTCACTATTTTCTTAGCATACTTACGTTTTAATTTATACTGCGCTTTCTTTTCGTCTATATTGTCCTGTAGATTTGTAACATAGGTGTTTTGTTTCTCTTTCATTGCATTTGCTACGTCTTTATTACATATTTTGACACTTTTTCTCCTCCCCACATTTCTTTTTCTTCCCTCTTGTTTCTGCTTAGATTACACATGGTTTTATGTTTTCACGTTCTGTACTTGTATTGTTTTCTGTAGATTTATTTTGTAAATAATGCGTGAGTCACTGTTGTTATAGACCTCTTATACTGTATTCGTAATAGTTTTTTTCTTCAATCTAATAATGAAGTTTACTTGGCAATCACCAGGAAATACTCTGACTCTATGTCGCTACCTCTATGTACTCTTACACTTTTTACCAGTCCTCCGAGTTGCACTCCTTGTGAATATACGAATATCCTTTTTTCTAAAGAAACTGTTGGTAATTATCAGTTCGTTATATGTTACAAAGTGGCGTAGTTCGTATCCATTGTTATTTATGACCCGCTTTCCTAAGGTTTCTGTTGTTCCAGGTACAGGAAGTTCCATAGACGTGCATTAAGGTCTCCACTTATAAATCAAGTAATCTTTTTTGTTTTGGCCTACTTTCTTTTTCACTAAATAAGGCCGTATTTGCTTGTTTTCATAACCAAAGCGCTGCAATAACTTCGCACAATATTCGGCATTGACTGCCTTTCCTTTTTGAAGATAATCAATGAAAATTACCCCACATGTTTCCCAGAGTACTAAAGCCATGTCCTTGCCTACAGATGGAACTGTCATCGCGTTCTTTGGAGCGATTTTCTCCTTTCAATCCACTGTTTTGACTGCCCCTTTCTCTTAGGTGTGAAGTGATGGACCCTCATTTCATCCACGGTTATGGACTGATGCAAAGACTCAGTTTTATTGCACCACAAAGTCACCAATAAGTCGACTTGTACATATTCACGACGCTGTTTCCGTTCCACTGTGAACAAACGCGCCACCTTTATTGCCCACAGTTTCTCATGTCCACAGTTTCAGTCGATATGCGATATGCAGTACTTAATCTAAACAATCTTGGGGAGTCCCTCATGTTGCCAAAGTTGTTTCGAGTACGCTGAAGATGTTTCTCTGGGTAGCCCTTACACGTCCTTCACACAGTCTCGATCTCTTCCTATGCGATTTCCATATCTTTGGAGTCCGGATATTCGTAGGCGTTGATTTACTTCAGACGAAGAGTTGTACGCCTGGGTGCAATCAAGGTTCCGTAGCCAACAGCAGACTTTTTCCACGAAGGCATTGACCGTCTTGGCTCACAGCGGGATAAATGTATTAACAGTTATGGCGACTACTTTTGAAATAATACATAGTTTACCTGCAAGTTTACCATCTGATTCATTTGTACTTGACTGTCCCTTTATTGGTGCAGTACAGCAACTATTGTGCAACATTGATACTAAAAGGCTGCATGTTGCTTAACGTACATGTGCCTAGATGAATCTGTATTCCATTTGCTACACTATGACTCCAGTAAAGGAACTGTAAATCTTAACTTGCTCGATTATGAAAAATAGTTCCAGGGGTATTAGTGTTATGGTCAATTAACTACTAACAGCTTGGAAGAACAACGTGAATCGGCTGAAGTTTCCCATTTTCTCACATTTTCGTTATCAAAGGCTTAATAATTCTGGGTGTGAAGTATTGAAATTGTGATCACTTCAGTCACCTCAGTTCTCACTAAAGTAAACGGGCCGAGTCTCCTGCCTAGTCCAGCCAGTAGCTTTTTTGTCAAGACGCAGAGGCTTTTATTTGTTTGTCCTTTCGCGAATTCCGACCGTTGTTTCATTATTTAACGTTTTCACGAAAGGCTGTACTAAAAAGGTAAAGTTGTACTGGTTCCCGTCCAGCTGTGAATCTTGGCACTGTTGTTTAATGGATAGCGTAAAATTATTTGAAGATAACTCATGTAAGCAGTGAAGGGATAGTGAAAAGTGCTTCTATAACCACTACTTTATTATCCTAGATGCTTCAGATAACACATAGCCATATTAGTGGTTTGATCAAGTTTTATGTCATAGTTACCCTCTCGAAAAAATTAAAGTCGTTAGAGTATTTCTTGTGTCAGTAATGTGTTCATTAAAGGTGATCGTCAACACAGTCTCACTGCAAGACATTTAACATCCGTGGCTTACGTGGTAACACTTCAGTGGCGTAGCAAGGTCGCGAATGTTTGCTGGCACCACACAACACTTTCAGGTGGTAAAGATTAATTAAGAGATTAATGGAAGATACAGCTACAAAACAGCAAGGGACATTACAAGAGTAGCAACATATTTTGCTTAAAATGTATGCTATCATACAAGTATCGCGCCAGATCTACATACCATTCATCCTTTTGACATATTTTAGTCGATTATCCATTCTACGATTACTTATCTCGATATCTGCCATTTCGGCGTGCATGTGGCGTCTGAAACGTTGCGATCCGTACTACAGTCTTTTGCAGCGAAACACTTTCGGCAAATGGAATTCAGTATAACTCCCTTTCCTCTCTCATAATCCGTTTTGATAGCGTAATACTGATTAATTTATGACCATGCGTAAGACTATAATGTCTTCAGATTTACAGTCATACTGGTCGTCAAAATTTTAATTTAGAATTCACTGGACGTTTTCCGCATTGTTCTCCTCACTCTCATTTTAACTTCTGCCAACAAGGCGTTGATTTCACTTAAATATGTGATGAAGCTCTCTTTGATTTGGTAACGACTTTCTAACTCGGCTATTAAGCCACGACAGGTCTTCCCTATCCCTCATAATTTTGTCTAGCACATACTGGTCTAGGGGATATTGTACAACGCTTTCGATGTTAACCATTGATACACATCTTCCTGTCCTGAAGTAAATGCTTGATGTTGAGTGCGCAGATAACTTAAACTTTCTTTCCTATCACAGTTGTTAAGTAAATATACTTTCTTTTCTTTACTACTGTTCCTCTTGAATCTTGTACTTACTGTTATTGTACTGTCCCTTCTGTAGCCAGCAAGTTGAAATCTCGGCAATGAAAAATGTCAAACTTTGACTCATGTTTCCGTTCCTAGCTGTTAGTAATTAACTGAAGGTGAAATATTACAATTCTGCGATATGGGAATTTACCAGGGACATTTCCTCAGTTTTCTACCGAAACAGATGCAGATGCAAAATTCAGAATTGAATATATATCACGAGGATTAGACAAGACGCTAACGGTCGCAGCATATATACTGCCCTAAGGAAACTGGTAAAATCTAGTGACGTTATTATAGTTACCAAATGCGGAATTATCAAGAATCTGTTACCATGTTTGACCCAATTTGATGTTTATTTTCGCCCTTGATAATCCCGCATTTGGTAACTATAATAACGTCACTAGATTTTACCAGTTTCCTTAGGGCAGTATATATGCTGCGACCGTTAGCGTCTAGTCTAATCCTTGTGATATATATTCAATTCTGAATCTTGGTGCGGTTCCCTTCTGGTTCGAGCCATATTTATGTGCCTACCACAAAGTGGACATTATAAGCTTTAATGAGTAACGCAAATACTGGGACGATACCGTGAACTATCCAGCATTAATTAGTACCGTTTCTGATCCGCAAAGACGAATGCTCTAATTAGTGATTTGCATGGCTGCTTCACTGCCTTCTCGCGTTAGGGCACCTGACTGATATTCTTAGGCTATTGGCGTGTCCATCCGTCTAACGCGTGGTCCAGTTGGCCTCCGAAACGCCTGCCGCCACGCGAGGCGGCATCCGGACGTACCGAGGAAACAGGCGGTGTTGCAGTCCTCCACTCAAACGGCGCTGCCATCATATTGCCCCTTGAACGACGTGGCGTTTCTTACCCACTTGACGGCTGTTGTCGTTGTTGTGGTCTTCAGTCCAGAGACTGGTTTGATGCAGCTCTCCATGCTACTCTATCCTGTGCAAGCTTCTTCATCTCCCAGTACCTACTGCAACCTACATCCTTCTGAATCTGCTTGGTGTATTCGTCTCTTCGTCTCCCTCTGCGATTTTTACCCTCCGCGCTGCCCTCCAATACTAAATTGGTGATACCTTGATGCCTCATAACATGTCCTACCAACCGATCCCGTCTTCTTGTCAAGTTGTGCCACAAACTTCTCTTCTCCCCAATCCTATTCAACACCTCCTCATTAGTTATGTGATCTACCCATCTAATCTTCAGCATTCTTCTGTAACACCACATTTCGAAAGCTTCTATTCTCTTCTTGTCCAAACTACTTATCGTCCACGTTTCACTTCCATACATGGCTACACTCCATACAAATACTTTCAGAAACGACTTCCTGACCCTTAAATCTATACTCGATGTTAACAAATTTCTCTTCTTCACAAATGCTTTCCTTGCCATTGCCAGTCTACATTTTATATCCTCTCTACTTCGACGACATCAGTTATTGTGCTCCCCAAATAGCAAAACTCCTTTACTACTTTAAGTGTCTCATTTCCTAATCTAATTCCCTCAGCATCACCCGACTTAATTCGACTACATTCCATTATCCTCGTTTCGCTTTTGTTGATGATCGTCTTGACGGCTATAAACAATTAAACTCTGAGCCTATAAAAATTAAATCAGGCCACAATCCATAAAATGGATCATATCAATAACAGCGGTGAAATGAACTGGCCACATTCCTTACTAGAAGACTGGTTCTTGAGTTGTAAAAGCGTTACATTCCACGAATTAATAAATAAATGGAATCATTAATTCTACGTACGCGGTTTATTAGTAGACGCAGTTCACAGAAATCATAACTGTCAAATCCAAAGTAACTGCCATCGTCAATGGTTTTTCATTACTGCCTACCAAAGCAGCAATCACGAATGCTCATATTGCTGGTCACTTGACCTGCTCCATCGTTACACTCAGAACAGCCTGTGGCATCCTTTAAAAATCTATAAATACAGATGCCTCTCCCTACCATATTAGGGGAATGATGTCAAAAAACCGAAGTAAATATAAACAGTGTGATTCAGCTGACACTACATACAGGCTTTATACAACCTGTAATGCCTCCAAAAACTAAGTGTGAAATTTTCATATTCTCTCGCTCGCTACGTGCGAGCTAATAGTCCTAAAGACAAAACAAAGATTTTTTGTTAGGAATTTTAATGTAGTTAAATTTTGTACTGCAATTCGTTCCCGGCAGAGGCCGCAGTTTTCGATTTAATCACGCGAAACGTACAGAAGTGACTTTCAAACACGTTTTTCTTGAATAACTCGAAAACCCTGACCTCCAGTGAAAACATATCCCAATACAAAATTTGACTACATTAAATTTCCTACAAAAAGGTCTTGTTCATTTTTTCTGTAGCACTAATAGTTTGCGCGCAGCTAGCGAGAGAATATGAATATCAAATCTGGGGGCAGATGAGGCCCCTTTGTAACCTTCGTAGTAGAAGGAAGCTGCCTTTTGGTAAGCACCATATTAATTTTTAATACTTTTAACACGCAAGAGACTGTCACTTGCATATTAAACCAGTGATAATGTTAACAAATGTAGTAGCAGCAATAAGAGGCAGCCATTCCTTTCATAGCTCGTTCTGCCATCTTAGTAAATTTAAAAAAAAGTAATTTTTAAGAACTTCAGAAAGTCAGTGAAATTATGTGTGAAGTGTCTCATCTTAAAGGATTGTTGAACTGATTCCAAAACTCATTTTAGATTTTGTGAGACTAATACATACAAAGTTATGGAGAAATTAATATTATGCTTAATATTTTATTGACATTAATTCTCCTGTTGTTTTTGGGATTCATTTGAATGTGTAAAAATTATCTTTTGCCCTTTAACATTATTTGAATGAACTTTTGAGAAATCATTTAGCTGAATTTTGATATTGTATAGCAAATTTCCTTGTTAATATGTATTACAATGTTGTATTTAGCCAAAGAAGTAGTTCCCCCTTGAAATCTATTATCTTGTAGTGATCTTTCGTTCTTATAGATCCTCAGTTTATGGTGGCAGAATGTTGGGTAATGGATATTACCTGGTTTTAGCATTCGAAATATGGATCTCTTACATGGATCTGAAAATACAGTTTCAGTGGGTTTGTTTGGCATCTGCGGAGTCAGCAGACAGATATGTTATATTGATTTTAGAAACGTGTCTTATAACTTCCTGGGAGATTAAAACCGTGTGCCGGATCAAGACTCGAACTCGGGACCTTTGCAAATTTTGCAAACTTCTATGAAGTTTGGAAGGTAGAAAACGAGGTACTGGCGGTCGTACAGTTGTGAGCCGTGTCTGGTTAGCTCAGTGGGTAGAGCACTTGCTCGCAAAACGTAGAGATCCAGAGTTCGAGTCTCGGTCCGGCAAATCGTTTAAATCTGTCGGAAAGTTTCCTACAAGCGCACACTCCGCTGCAGAAAATTTCGTTCTGGAAACATGCGCCGGCCGGAGTGGTCGAACGGTTCTAGGCGCTACAGTCTGGAACCGCACGACCGCTACGGTCGCAGGTTCAAATCCTGCCTCGGGCATGGATGTGTGTGATGTCCTTAGGTTAGTTAGGTTTAAGTAGTTCTACGTTCTATGGGACTGATGACCTCCGATGTTAAGTCCCATAGTGTTCAGAGCCATTTGAACCATTTTGGAAACATGCCTTGTCATAACAAAAATAGAATTAACGTAACATCAAGTTAGGTTAGGATCTGAGAGTCTGTTGCAAGGTGTTTACTTCAATAATCTATATCGATTACTTAAATTATATATCAACGCCGAGAGATGTTTCGTTTTTCAGGCTTTGCTAGAGGCGAAAATCAAAACGAGTTCGAATACACAAAGTGTTCTTCTTCATAAATTACACAAACGTGTTGAAAGATAGTCAAAATACTCACGATGTTATTAAGACATTTACCATTTTAATAACGAGGTACCACATTTCCTACCAACTCTAATAACAATTATGCGGCCTATTCGTCCACAACATCGTAATACCCTGCCATTCGTCGATGTAGCAAAAACGTTCGCTTTTTTGAAGTGGTGTGACATTCCTGAAATCGTCAAAAATTAAGGATGCACTACAAGGAAAGACAGGTAATACACAATCTGTACGAGAACCAAGAACAGAATGAACGAAGAGAGATTTCCTCGGATTAAAATTGGTGTAAGGTAGGTACGTAGTCTTTCTCCTTATCGTTCAACCTGTATGTCGAAGAAGCATGTGAGGAATGAAGGTTTAGAAGTGGGATTAAAATATAGGGTCAATTATAATATTAGCTGATGACATTGCTATCGTTTGAGTAGTTGACGATATATGAAATCAACAGTGTACTGAAGACAGAATATGGACTGAGAGTTGATCAAAGAAAGACGAAAGTATTAAGAACCAGTAAAATGAGGTTAGCGATACACTTACTACCCAAATTGGGGACCACACAGTAGACGAAGTAAATGAACTTTTGGCGTGGGTACCGATTCAGATCAGTAAACCAGTTAGAAGATTGAATTCCCATGTATATACAAGATGACGTTTCAGTAAGCAAAGAAATGTCGCCGTAATTTTTTTCCACTCGAAAACATACAGCTTACGCTCGGTGAAGTTCGCCGAGTAGCTTCGGCAGTCAAACTTATGGACTTCTTTCGCTTGGTTTACAGCTGAAAATTTTCATTATCTTTAGGCAAATAATATTCGGTTAGACGAAGCACTCCACAAAATCTGTACACAACATTTACACAATCGTTAGATCCATTTCAAATCGTAGCACTTCACAGCTAAGTTAGCGAAACCGTTTTATTCTACAGCTATACGGACAACTGGTAAACTGATAACTGCCCTTTAGGTGTGTGATTACACTCAGACAAGTTCAAGATCCGCCCACTGGAGCGTGAACATACAACGCAAATCCGCTTCCACCATGCCACTACCTCTCTGCAATGTTTTCGGCAATCTCACCAAAAGAGAAAGAAGTAAGAGCAAACTGAAACACTTCCGTTTCCACAGTAACAATTCCTATCTGGTAAATTAGCCCCATCGTGAACCTTTTTATAAGCTGCATCTCAAACAGCTTTACCCTCTACCCCTTACTTTTTCACATGTGACTATCGATTGATTTGATGCTGTACCCGTCATTCCTGTCACCCGTACTTAACTATTACACCCATCATACTTGGCACTCTTTTCTTCATATTCTTGTCTCTACCTGCTATTTTAATTCCTCCCCTTTACTGCTCCTTCCAGCGCCAACGTAAGTATTTCAGGATGCTGTAGCTATATCGTACTAATCTTTATGCTAGGGGCCTTCCAGAACCTTATCTCTTTACTTATCATTTTCAGTTCTCAAGTGAATCAGGAATTCCAGGACGTAAAGACCTGATGAAAGAACATTCGTGTCGAGTCGCTTGTCCTGAGTGTGCCGCGGTTTTCCAGAGAGTGCTGCGGCCGCGGGTACTTTCACTGGCCCAGCCCAGTCCAGTCCAGTCCAGTCCAGGCCACAGGCGTGAGCTGCCTTGTACGGCGGTCGCTGACCACTCTCTCTGGAGCGACCACTGTACACTATACACATATAGATAAACATCAGGCACGCCGTGCCGACTGCGCATGCGCGGACAGCCGTCTTGTTCCACGCCAGGCTCGCATCTGAGCTGTGGGAAGCAGCGGAACGATTCACGTAACACGAAATAAGCCAGCGTCCCAGTGGAGTAACAGTATAAGTCATTGGTGTTCCTCAGGTTTTCATACTAGGTCCACTTCTGCGCTTAACATGGGTTAAGTGGTTACATTTAACTGTGGCAGATGGTTTATTCCCTTTCTGAACTCTTCCCTTGCTCATTTTGTTTATGAACTCTCCTGTCAATTACTGATGCTTTCTTGATTATCATTACAGTGTTTTATGATACGTTGGGTGAAATTCATTAAGCACGTTTGACTGTACAGTCACTGCTGCTTTAGTTTATTATTTTGTTGGGACCGATTCTTGAATTAAGACAACAAAATTATGCCACGAGATTTAAATCGTACTTCGATCTACATGAGTGCATCAATCTTGGACGGCATTCGCTACTTGCATATTGCTGTTCAGTATTTCTGTTACACTCCACCCGACAATGGGCCGTAAAATTCAGTATTCTACTCCGTTACTATTCAACTGCTTCCTCCGACCGACGATGTCTATAGACACCGCTTTAAATAATGGCGGGCTCGCCTACGCTCAAAGCAACTGAATTCCTCAGCCACACGTCGGCGCACTTCACGGAGGTTGTACGTGTTCTCGTAGCGATCGAGATGCAGCGACGCTGATCTCACAAAGTGCAAACCAATATTAATTATACGCGTAATCTATTAGAGTATAGTTGGATATGTATTACCGGCTCCTAATTTTACCACAACTATAAAACTCATGTCTCTTTTACTATCTCACGTTCAGTGAGCTCCGCTTGAAGTAAGTACTTTTCGGAACTGTATTGTCATCTATGATTTCTGTGTGTTGAGGAATAGATCACCGGAAGACAAAAGTTGATTTTTTTCGTAGTTTTCATCCAACTTTTTGTGTACCTTGCGAAAAGCATTACTACTCTAAGTGCAAATATAACGATTTATTTATGTGCGAATATAAATGACATTATCCTAGTACTCAGACAGTAGTGGATCTGTATTCGTTGTGGTGCTTTTATAGGAAAATGACAACAGCAAAATGACGGTGTTCTCTGTAATATAACACTGCTTGTTTCGAATATAGGACCGATACAATTTAATAATACAGATAGCCGTACCGTAGGTGCAACCACAATGGAGGGGTATCTGTTGAGAGGTCAGACAAACGTGTGGTTCCTGAAGAGGGGCAGCAGCCTTTTCAGTAGTTGCAGGGGCAACAGTCTGGATGATTGACTGACCTGGCCTTGTAACACTAACCAAAACAGCCTCGCTGTGCTGGTATTGCGAACGGTTGAAAGCAAGGGGAAACTACAGCCGTAATTTTTCCCGAGGGCATGCAGCTTTACTGTATGGTTAATGATGATAGCGTCCTCTTGGGTAAAATATTCCGGAGGTAAAATAGTCCCCTATTCGGATCTCCGGGCGGGGACTACTCAGGACGACGTCGTTATCAGGAGAAAGAAAACTGGCGTTCTACGGATCGGAGCGTGGAATGTCAGAACCCTTAATCGGGCAGGTAGGTTAGAAAATTTAAAAAGGAAAATGGATAGGCTAAAGTTAGATATAGTGGGAATTAGTTCGGTGGCAGGAGGAACAAGACTTTTGGTCAGGCGAATACAGGGTTATAAATACAAAGTCAAATAGGGGTAATGCAGGAGTAGGTTTAATAATGAATGAAAAAATAGGAATGCGGGTAACCTACTACAAACAGTATAGTGAACGCATTATAGTGGCCAAGATAGACACGAAGCCCACGCCTACTACAGTAGTACAAGTTTATATGCCAACTAGCTCTGCAGATGACGAAGAAATTGAAGAAATGTATGACGAAATAAAAGAAATTATTGAGATAATGAAGGGGGACGAAAATTTAATAGTCATGGGTGGCTGGAATTCGGTAGTAGGAAAAGGGAGAGAAGGAAACGTAGTAGGTGAATATGGATTGGGGCTAAGAAATGAAAGAGGAAGCCGCCTGCTATAATTTTGCACAGAGCACAACTTAATCATAGCTAACACTTGGTTCAAGAATCATAAAAGAAGGTTATATACATGGAAGAAGCCTAAAAGGTATCAGATAGATTATATAATGGTAAGACAGAGATTTAGGAACCAGGTTTTAAATTGTAAGACATTGCCAGGGGCAGATGTGGACACTGACCACAATCTATTGGTTATGAACTGTAGATTAAAACTGAAGAAACTGCAAAAAGGTGGGAATTTAAGGAGATGGGACCTGGATAAACTGACTAAAGCAGAGGTTTTACAGAGTTTCAGGGAGAGCGTAAGGGAACAAATGGCAGGAATGGGGGAATGAAATACAGTAGAAGAAGAACGGATAGTTTTGAGGGATGAAGTAGTGAAGGCAGCAGAGGATCAAGTAGGTAAAAAGACGAGGGCTAGTAGAAATCCTTGGGTAACGGAAGAAATATTGAATTTAATTGATGAAAGGAGAAAATATAAAAATGCAGTAAATGAAGCAGGCAAAAAGAAATACAAACATCTCAAAAATGAGATCGACAGGAAGTGCAAAATGGCTAAGCAGGGATGGCTAAAGGATAAATGTAAGGATGTAGAGGCTTATCTCACTAGGGGTAAGATAGATACTGCCTACAGGAAAATTAAAGAGACCTTTGGAGAAAAGAGAACCACTTGCATGAATATCAAGAGCTCAGATGGAAACCCAGTTCTAAGCAAAGAAGGGAAAGCAGAAAGGTGGAAGGAGTATATAGAGGGTCTATACAGGGGCGATGTACTTGAGGACAATATTATGGAAATGGAAGAGGATGTAGATGAAGATGAAATGGGAGATAGGATACTGCGTGAAGAGTTTGACAGAGCACTGAAACACCTGAGTCGAAACAAGGCCCCGGGAGTAGACAACATTCCATTAGAACTACTGACGGCCTTGGGAGAGCCAGTCTTGACAAAACTCTACCATCTGGTGAGCAAGATGTAAGAAACAGGCGAAATACCCTCAAACTTCAAGAAGAATATAATAATTCCAATCCCAAAGAAAGCAGGTGTAGACAGATGTGAAAATTACCGAAGTATCAGTTTAATAAGTCACGGCTGCAAACTACTAACGCGAATTCTTTACAGACGAATGGAAAAACTAGTAGAAGCCGACCTAGGGGAAGATCAGTTAGGATTCCGTAGAAATATTGGAACACGTGAGGCAATACTGACCCTACGACTTATCTTAGAAGCTAGATTAAGGAAAGGCAAACCTACGTTTCTAGCATTTGTAGACTTGGAGAAAGCTTTTGACAATGTTGACTGGAATACTCTCTTTCAAATTCTGAAGGTGGCAGGGGTAAAATACAGGGAGCAAAAGGCTATTTACAATTTGTGTAGAAACCAAATGGCAGTTATAAGAGTTGAGGGGCATGAAATGGAAGCAGTGGTTGGGAAGAGAGTGAGACAGGGTTGTAGCCTCTCCCCGATGTTATTCAATCTGTATATTGCGCAAGCAGTGAAGGAAACAAAAGGAAAATTCGGAGTAGGTATTAAAATCCGGGGAGAAGAAATAAAAACTTTGAGGTTCGCCGATGACATTGTAATTCTGTCAGAGACAGCAAAGGACTTGGAAGAGCAGTTGAACGGAATGGATAGTGTCTTGAAAGGAGGATATAAGATGAACATCAACAAAAGCAAAACGAGGATAATGGAATGTAGTCTAATTAACTCGGGTGATGCTGAGGAAGATTAGAAAATGAGACACTTAAAGTAGTAAAGGAGTTTTGCTATTTGAGGAGCAAAAAACTGATGATGGTCGAAGTAGAGAGGATATAAAATGTAGACTGGCAATGGCAAGGAAAGCATTTCTAAAGAAGAGAAATTTGTTAACATCGAGTATAGATTTAAGGGTCAGGAAGTCGTTTCTGAAAGTATTTGTATGGAGTGTAGCCATGTATGGAAGTGAAACATGGACGATAAATAGTTTAGACAAGAAGAGAATAGAAGCTTTCGAAATGTGGTGTTACAGAAGAATGCTGAAGATTAGATGGGTAGATCACATGACTAACAAGGAGGTGCTGTATAGGATTGGGGAGAAGAGAAGTTTGTGGCACAACTTGACTAGAAGAAGGGATCGGTTGGTAGGACATGTTCTGAGGCATCAAGGGATCACCAATTTAGTATTGGAGGGCAGGGTAGAGGGTAAAAATCGTAGAGGGAGACCAAGGGATGAATACACCAAGCATATTCAGAAGGATGTAGGTTGCAGTAGGTACTGGGATATGAAGAAGCTTGCACAGGATAGAGTAGCATGGAGAGCTGCATCAAACCAGTCTCAGGACTAAAGACCAAAACAACAATAACAACAACAACAATTTAATGAACGTTCTCGTAAATTAGTTTAACATTACTAGTGCAACATAATCTTCAGAAATGATGAATTGAATTTTGTAATGAATACTCTATAGTAAGTTATAAAATTATTTTGTGTTAGAGTCCGGTTACAGAAAGTCGTTAAGTAAAGTGAAGCACAAATGAACTGAGTTTAGCTGTAACGCCATTTTTAAGTGGAGATCATGGGTCAAATATATTTGCAAGTATACAACATGTGCCTAAGAGAATAATTAAAAATTACGCTGAAAATAAAAGAAAGGCAACGGGGATATAAACATTTTCGGCTGCAGTCGATTTCCGACGAAGCTGCTCCATTTAAGCATGTCGAATGTAAGAAAAGTTGACTTCGACATTCCGGAACGAAACCGATTGTCCCATAATTTCACAGCACATGAAGCCATGGCGGGCAAAACTATGGCAGAAAATGTGCAACAAATGTCGCCGAATCCGAAGGAAATGATCCCAAACAATACGTTGAAGGCTGGCGTAGGAGCTTGTGAGCTGTCGAAGCAGCCGTTAAAAAAAAGCTAAGCAGAGGAAATCGCGTAGGATACAGCTTCACGAATAAAAATGAAGTGTTTTGGAGATCTGCAGGAAAGTCATCATAGAAATTCAGTCGCAAAACACAGGAATAGTGTCGCTCATTGTGCAGGAGGATCGAATGGAAGAAATAATCAAATGCATGAAATACACAATG
This sequence comes from Schistocerca americana, assembly GCF_021461395.2. Taxonomy (NCBI): domain Eukaryota; kingdom Metazoa; phylum Arthropoda; class Insecta; order Orthoptera; family Acrididae; genus Schistocerca; species Schistocerca americana. Next base: position 1,265,783,242 of record NC_060119.1, read on the forward strand.
TGGGCTCCTGCAAAGTGTGCAGCGGTGGGGAAAGCAGTGAAAAAGTATACACGTCAAAAATAGTTTTGCATCACCCCGGTTCCCAGAACTCCTGAAGATAGACGTTGACTGTGGATATTGTATCACAGACACAGTCCCTTTGACTATTCAGAGATGTCACTAAACCCGCCCAAAGAGTAAGAAACCATGCATCAGCAGCGACTACTATACGGAGGGGTTCCTACAGCTGATCAGTTCCAGTCATTCCATCAGGAAGGAGGTACACGGCTCGTGTTGTCTGTAGTTCAACCATGCCTAGACGGTCAGTACCGCGGTTCGATTGCGTCCGCATTGTTACTTTGTGCCAGGAATGGCTCTCAACAAGGAAAGTGTCCAGGCGTCTCGGAGTGAACCAAAGCGACGTTGTTCGGACATGGAGGAGATACAGAGAGACAGGAACTGTCGATGACATGCGCCTCGCTCAGGCCGCCCAAGGGCTACTACTGCAGTGGATGACCGCTACCTACGGATTATGGCTCGGAAGAACCCTGACAGCAACGCCACCGTGTTGAATAATGCTTTTCGTGCAGCCACAGGACGTCGTGTTACGACTCAGACTGTGCGCAGTAGTCTGCATGATGCGCAACTTCACTCCCGACATCCACGGCGAGGTCCATCTTTGCAACCACACCACCATACAGCGCGGTATAGATGGGCCCAACAACATGCCGAATGGACCGCTCAGGATTGCCATCACGTTCTCTTCACCGATAAGTATCGCCTACGCCTTGAACTAGATAATCGTCGGAGAGGTGTTTGGAGGAAACCTGATCAGGCTGAACGCCTTACACACTGTCCAGAGTGTGCAGCAAGGTGGAGGTTCCCTGCTGTTTTGGGTTAGCATTATGTGGGGCCGGCGTACGCCGCTGGTGGTCATGGAAGGTGTCGTAATGGCTGTACGATATGTGAATGCCATCCTCCGTCCGATAGTGCAACCATATCTGCAGCATATTAGCGAGGCAGTCTTCTTCATGGACAACAATACTTGCTCCACCGTGCAAATCTTGTGAATGACTTCCTTCAGGATAATGACATCTATCAACTGGAGTGGCTAGCATGTTCTCCACACATGAACCCTATCGAACATGCTCTGGATATTCGGAAAGGACTGTTAACGGACGACGTGACCCACCAACCACTGTAAGGTATCAACGTCGAATCGCCATTGAGGAGTGGGACTATATGGAGCAACAGTGCCTCGATGAACTTGTGGACAGCATGCCACGGCAAATACAGGCATGCATCACTGCAAGAGGTCGTGCTACAGTCTAGTAGAGGTACCGGTGTGTACAGCAATCTGGACCACCACCTATGAAGTTGACCTGTATGGTGGTACAACATGCAATGTTTGGTTTCCATGAGCAATAAAAAGGGCGGAAATGATGTTTATGTTGATCTCTATTTCAGTTTTCTGTACAGGTTCGGGAACTCTCGGAACCGAGGTGCTGCAAATTTTCTTGTGATATGTGTAATATTGAAATGCCCACAAATGGTGTTGTAAGAACAAATATATGGAACAATTCCTTGAACGTAGAGTAGTACATATCTTTCAGGTCAGGGTCATAGTTTATGAGGGTTGTGCAATTTATGAACCCACTGGTATAAACTTGGAAACCAGATTACTAATTTGTACCACTCGCAGATGTTTAGAAGTTTACAAGTACTGTGTTTATTATTCTTAGAATTTCCAGTATCAAACACACAGAACAACATTCTAGTGATGATAATGTTATTTTAAGTAATTTTTTAACTTACTGTTTACGCTAAAGTAAATGATATCTCAGAAGTGGTGAGCTCATCCAACTTCAGGATAGAAGCATAACTTTGGGCCCCGTGCATGAGACTTAAAAATTTCGTGGCTTATGCATAACTTTCGTCCTGTCATTTAAGCCTAATGGCTCAATTGTGTTATAATGTATGTAATTTAGTAAAAATGGGCATTGACGTAGTTGTACATTAAGCTGTGGATCGATACCTTAAGAAGTTGAGATGATTATCTTCGCCTTGTCATCAAGTTTTATCGCTGCATTATCATCTTTGGGAATCAGTAATGTACTTATAACCCGAAATCAACGTTGTGAAGTAATATTAATAATAAAATTATGAAACAAGGCAAAAAAACGTTTCTGTTTAGTTAATTTAGGATGTTTTAACAAGAAGCAATAGTTGATTCAGTTGAAATTAAAATGGGGAAGTAAGTTCATCTATTGAATCTAAGGAGTTGTCATTCAGAAATTCTTTTTATTTGTTTTTAAATGCTATTTGACTGTGTGTCAGACCTTTAATACTGTTTGACAAATTACCAAAGATTTTCTAGGCAGCATAATTCGTCACTTTTTGTGCCAAAGTCAGATTTAATACAGAATAGTGAAGATCATTCTTTCTTCCAGTGTTGTAGCTATGCTCTTTCCTATTATTCGTGAATTGGGATGGGTTGTTAATAACAAATTTCATAAGTGAATGCATGTATTGCGAAGGTACTATGAGTATTCCGAGTTCCGTAAATAAATGTCTGCAGGGTTATCTTGGGTGGGCTCTGGCTTTTATTCTGATGACATGTTTTTGTGCAATGAATACTTTTTCTCTCGATGATGAATTACCCCAAAATATGATGCCATATGAAAGTAGTGAATGAAAATAGTCATAGTAGGCAAATTTACTGCTATGTTTATCACCAAAATTTGCACTAACTCTAATGGCATAAGTAGCTGAATCCACACTTTTCAGCAGATCATCAATGTGTTTCTTCCAATTCAGTTTCTCAGCAATATACACACTTGTTTGTTTGGTGTGATTACTATACTTGTATCACCAGCAAAAAGGAGTAGCTTTGCATCTTCATGAATGTAGTGTGGCAAGTTGTTAATATATATTAATAACAATAAGGGGCCCAAGACTGAACCCTGTGGGACACCATTCTTGATACCTCCCAAGTTAGAGGGCTCCGCTGGTTTTTGCAGAATATCTGTACTGTTAATTTCAGCCTTTTGCATTGTGAACAAGTGTTCAGGGACGTTATTAACTAATTTTACGTGTCTCAATGTTGCATTTGGCAAAATGTGTAGAAAAGGCGGCGTCCACCATTAGTTTTCCGGCTTCGACCAGTCAGAATAAAGGAGATTACTTGTCATTGGTGTAAGATCTAAACACTGCGGGAATTTTAAGCCTGACCGCGGTGCGATGACAGGAACTTAGTTTACATTCTGGTACGCGTTATAATATAGCATTTCTGAACTCGTAAGTGAGCTTCCTTACTTTTGTATTTAACTTTCATTAATACTACCATTTGCTTCACTTATTTTTACGAAAGTATTCATGGGATTTTAGTTATTTAATTTTTCGCTTTTGTATTGGAGAGAGTGTTGTACTCAGAGGATAGTATACCTAGGAACACAAGATGTTTCTTGCTCGGTACTTCAATTCAGTGACTAATTTTATGAGCACATGAGGGATTGTGCACTAGAGACTGACATAATCAGTTTCTTCCACCATCTACAGTTGTTGTTCTGGTCAGATATCAGGTTGTGTTTGCACAGCATTTGTAAATATTCACGTTCGACATGTTTAAGTGTTGTGTAATTTATTAAAGCTATTTGGAGTATACTACTAATTCATCAGGCACAGAATACTGCGTTGAGTAAAATGCTATATATATTTTAGGACTGTTTATATAACATGTGGACAGTTAAGCCATACTTTTTCAGTCGTGCACCTTTGTTCCTAGGTATATGACCATGCTGTACCTTCGAACATGTTTTCACATTTGGTTGGTTGGTTTGGGGGGGGGGGGGGGGCAGGGGACGAAACAGCGAGGTCATCCTTCCCATCGGATTAGGGAAGGATGGGGGAGGAAGTCGGCCGTGCCCTTTCAATGGAACCATCCAAGCATTTGCCTGAGGCGGTTTAGGGAAATCACGAAAAACCTAAATCAGGATGACGGGTTTGAACCGTCGTCCTCCCGAATGCGAGTCGAGTGTGCTAAATACTGCGCCACCCCGTTCGGTCCTTTCACATTTGGAAGAACCTTAATTTTTCTATGTAATTTTTGTAAATTCAGCAAAAACTGCAACAGTTAAAAAGTGAATATCATAATTTTAAAACAAATGAAGTACTACATATATTAAACTTTTATTATCTGGCTGGCTAGAGGCGGAAGTACTAAAGGTGTACCAAGTTAGAACACTGTCTCCTACTAATTACGAAAGTTACAGTGGTTCTGATAGCTCTGAAGTGATTGAATGTTATTCCATTACGGTTGTGAGTTAAATATTTTGGCAAATTCACTGTCAAACTGTGATAGGTTAAGCCTCTTCAGTGGCGGTTTCTTTACACCTTGTATATTTAATTTATTTTAATATTTGCTAGTGAGGCTTTAATCGCCACAACGTCCGCCCCAGTAGCTGAGTGGTCAGCGTGACGGATTGCCGTCCTCTGGGCCCGGGTTCGATTCCCGGCTGGGTCGGAGATTTTCTCCGCTCAGGGACTGGGTGTTGTGTTGTGTTCATCATCATTTCATCCCCATCCGGCGTGCAGGTCGCCCAATGTGGCGCCGAATGTAATAAGACCTGCGATATGGCGGCCGGACCTGCCCCGCGAGGGGCCTCCCGGCCAATGACGCCAAACGCTCATTTCCATCGCCACAACATCGCGAGATATTTAAAACTGCAAGATCTTACGCCCCGAGAAGTCATCCGACATATTACTTCGTCCCACGACTATCTCGCGAAATGTAGAGAACATATCTAGTGTCGCTCACCTCTAGCTGGACGCCGAATAGATCCCTGGAGCGGTCCGGATCTCGCGGCTTGTCCACGGTGCGGCAGACGCCCTCGCCACCCCCACTGTCCCCACCGCCTCCGCCGCCTCCGCCGCCCCCGCCACCCTCCGCTTCCGGCTCGGCGGCCACTTCCATGGCGGGCGCCGGCGGCGATGGTGCTGCCTCCTGCAACACACGAAAGAAACACAACCGTCAACAGTCGTAGTGAGGACTCGTCAGTGCAGTGAGAAACTCTGCATTCACTGCGATGGCATACCAGCTCTGTCAGAATAATACACAACGAGCGTAGCTTCTAAAACAGCTCTTACATAATGTCTAATATAATTTCTTTGTCTTTGTTTCCTCTGTATGCTAAATGCTTTCATCATGTCTAATCTGAAGAGAGTCATGTTTGAAATTGCGATACTTACGTATTCAAGTTTAATGATGTTGCATATTTTTCTATAAAAAATGCGCGTCGGCATTGTTAAAGGAAAAATGCTATTGTATTAAAAACCTCTGCAAATTCAAGCGCTGTAAATAACGAATACAGTGCCAAATTGTTGTCAGAGAAGTACGACGAAGTGCTTACAAATAATGCGTTGAATTGTTTATGTGAAAGTTCTTACAATTCTGTAAATAAAACAAACGTTATAAACATTCTGCACCTTTATTCATGTCTACATACCTGCAGTCCTCTGCAGAGGACTCCGAACTGTAGTGTGTGACATTGCGATGTAACTATATTCGTGCTTGGGAAACAGCGTGCTCTAATCGAGTTTCGCATTCGAAGAGTTCGTCCACCTATGGGGCACTCTCTTCTTCAGCATGACAACGAAAGATTACACACAGGCGTACGATACGTGGACAACTAGACGTCTTCGGTTCATTGACATCGGTCACCCTCCATACAGTCCCGACTTAGTCCCATCCGATTTTCGTCTATTTCTAAAACTTAAAGAATACCTTCGAGGACTTCACTTTGGTAGTGAAGATGCCGTGCAAACAGAGCTGAGGTTGTGGCTCCGTCAACATTGTCAAACGTTCTATAGTGACGGTATCAACAGAATGGTCTCTGATTGGTAGAAATGCGTTCGTCGTCAGTATGACTATACTGAGAAATAATTACGTAGACGTGAACGATAAAGATATAGAATGATAAGAGAGTTTATTTTATTTAGAAAAGCTGAAAAGTTTTCACACAAAACATCGTAGGCATTACAATTTAACAGGTTCTCGTAGACTGTCGTTGCTTTCTGGGTGAAGACAGCAGTAGTCGCCGGAAAGAGAAGTCGCTAAGAAGCTTAGCAGTGAGGGAGGGCCGTTGATTCAGGCAGGAATGACGACAGATTCACACTCACTGAACTGAAGACATCAACCGCCTTTGCATCAGTGCTACGAATATGGCGCTGTTACAACTACTCCATTTAACTTGACTGCCGAAAACCTGACTTGTTCGCATAAAGTCACGGAAAAGTCTGATACAACTCGCTCAAAATGCCGATTTTCGTTATCTACTGTTGGCACAAAACTATGTTTTTCTTTCCTACGTTGTCGTTGAGGGTGTAACAAAATTTCAATATGTAATCTCGTCCACCACGTTTTATCTCTTGTATTATATCTACATTACGGATGGGTTAATTAAATACTTATCCTTCTATAGCGGGAGTTATCAAATTATGATACGCTAGCAAAGGTTAGACAAACTGAACGTCGACATGCATACAATGACGCAGAAGTAATTTATTACGAGCTTTCTGGAGCCAAATTGATGTAGTGATTTTCGTAATTTCCACAACTTCGTTACAAGCGGTCTAATTGAAACATCTGAACTGTTACTATAACCATAATTGATTCTGGTGGGAGTTCATAAAGTTCTTACACTACAGGCCATTAAAATTGCTACACCACGAAGATGACGTGCTACAGACGCGAAATTTAACCGACAGGAAGAAGATGCTGTGATATGCAAATGATTAGCTTTTCAGAGCATTCACACGAGGGAGGTTGGCGCCGGTGGAGACACCTACAACGTGCTGACATGAGGAAAGTTTCCAACCGATTTCTCATACACAAACAGCAGTTGACCGGCGTTGCCTGGCGAAACGCTGTTGTGATGCCTCGTGTAAGGAGGAGAAATGCGTACCATCACGTTTCCGACTTTGATAAAGGTCGGATCGTAGCATATCGCGATTGTGGTTTATCGTATCGCGACATTGCTGCTCGCGTTGGCCGAGATCCAATGACTGTTAGCAGAATATGAAATCGGTGGGTTCAGGAGGGTAATACAGAACGCCGTGCTGGATCCCAACGGCCTCGCATCACTAGCAGTCGAGATGACAGGCATCTTATTCGCATGGCTGTAGCGGATCGTGCAGCCACGTCTCTTTTGATCCCTGAGTCAACAGATGGGGACGTTTGCAAGACAACAACCATCTGCACGAACAGTTCGACGACGTTTGGAGCAGGATGGACTATCAGCTCGGAGACCACGGCTGCTGCTACCCTTGACGCTGCATCACAGACAGGAGCGCCTGCGGTGGTGTACTCAACGACGAACCTGGGTGAACGAATGGGAAAACGTCATTTTTTCGGCGAATCCAGGTTCTGTTTACAGCATCATGGTGGTCGCATCCGTGTTTGGCGACATCGCGGTGAACGCACATTGGAAGCGTGTATTCGTCATCACCATACTGGCGTATCACCTGGCGTGATGGTATGGGGTGCCATTGGTTGCACGTCTCGGTCACCTCTTGTTCGCATTGCCGGACCTTTGAACAGTGGACGCTACATTTAAGATGTGTTACGACCCGTGGCTCTACCCTTCATTCGATCCCTGCGAAAGCCTACATTTCAGCAGGATAATGCACAACCTCATGTTGCAGATCCTGTACGGGCCTTTCTGGATACAGAAAATGTTCGACTGCTGCCCTGGTCAGTACATTCTCCAGATCTCTCACTAGTTGAAAACGTTTGGTCAATGGTGGCCGAGCAACTGGCTCGTCACAATACGCCAGTCCCTATTCTTGGTGAACTGTGGTATCGTGTTGAAGCTGCATGGACAGCTGTACCTGTACACGCCATCCAAGCTCCGTTTGTCTCAATTCCCAGGCGTATCAAGGCCGTTATTATGGCCAGAGGTGGTAGTTCTGGGTACTAATTTCTCAGGATCTACGAACCCAAACTGCGTGAAAATATATTCACATGTCGGTTCTAGTATAATATATTTGTCCAATGAATACCCGTTAATCATCAGCATTTCTTCTTGGTGTAGCAATTTTAATGGCCAGTAGTGTAATAATCTGAGACGTCACAATAAATGAATCCCAATTGTGCCACATTCGTGTTTAAAAGTTAGTAATAAACATTGGGAAATGTTCTTGGAAGAAGATAATCTTATTATTCTGTAATTTCTTGATCCTCCATAATGGCAAAACAATCAAATCAACCATACATATGCAAAGAATCCATGGTGAAAAACAATTACGTTTGTAAAACTATTTTATATCAATTATTCAAGTGAAAATGAAACTAACTGCAAATATAAAGTGATAAATAACACGTGTTGACACTTTTTTTCACAAATATAGTGGTACTGGATTATAACAGCATACTGAAGCAATTTCACACACGGCAAAAAGAAATACATCACAGAAATTTTTAAACACAATAATCTTTATTGGAAGTGATGACAGATACTAATAAAACCTGTTCATGGAACAATATATATGAACTCATTCGTCTGCATCACACTATTTTTAAAGAAATAACAACTCATTAAACAATGTTGAACATTCACTAAAAATTTAAAAGTGAGATTGATGCGCGTGTAACGGACACGTTAACTGCATACCATCAGACTCTGGAGACAACGGCTTGTCTACAGATGCAAATATATGTGCGTACGTGTTTCTTAGTTATCTATATACTTATTGATCGTTTGAAAATGGCCACAGAGGTCGAAATCAGCTGATTGTGAGAGGCGTGGTAAGAGATTAGCGCTTTTCATATTGTTACTCTTCCGGAATACTGAAGTGTAAGGCCTCTCACTTGGAGAAACACTAATATCTTTGAGTGAGAGTAAGCGGAAAGGGTATCACTGACACGATTTACTGATGACATTGCTATCCTGAGGGAAAGTGAAGGAGAATTACATGGTCTGCTGAATGGAATGAACAGTCTAACGAGAACAGAACATGGATTGAGAGTAAATTGAAGAAACACGGAAGTAATGAGAAGTAGCAGAAATGAGAAAGACGAGAAACTTAACATCAGGATTGATGGTCACGAAGTAGACGAAGTTAAAGAATTCTACTAACCAGGCAGCAAAATAACCAATGACGCACGAAGCAAGGAGGGCATCAAAAGCAGACTAGCACAGGCAAAGAGAGCGGACCTGGCAAAGAGAGGTCTACTAGCATCAGACATAGGCTTTAAAGTGAAGAAAAAATGTCCGAGAATGTACGTTTCGAGCACAGTATCGTATGGCTGTGGAACATGGACAGTGGCAAAACCAGAACAGAAGATCATCGAAACATTTGAGAAGTGGTGGTGCAGAAGAATGTTGAAAATTAGGTGGACTAGTTAAGTAAGGAATGAGGTGGTTCTCCGCAGAATCGTAGAGAAAAGGAATATGTGGAAAACACCGACAAGAAGAGCGGACAAGATGGTAGGACACCTGTTAAGGCATCAGAGAATAACTTCCGTTGTACTAGAGGGAGCTGAAGAGGGTGAAAACCGTAGAGGACGACAGAGGCGGCCCGCCGGTATGGCCGAAAGGTCTGGGCGCTTCAGTCTGGAACCGCGTGACCCCTACGGTCGCATGTTCGAATCCTGCCTCGAACATGGATGTGTGTGATGTCCTTAGGTTAGTTAGGTTTAAGTAGTTCTAAGTTCTAGGGGACTGATGACCTCAGATGTTAAGTCCCATAGTGCTCAGAGCCATTTGAACCATTTTTGAACGACAGAGACTGGAATACACCCAGCAAATAATTGAGGACGTAGGTCGCTTGTCTGAGATGAAGAGTTTAGCACAGGAAAGGAATTCGTGGATGGCTGCACGAAACAGTCAGAAGACTGATGACTCGAAAAGCGTTGATCTGTGGAGGGTTCTCTAAGCAGACATTGTTCTCACGTTAACTCCAATGGGAAGCCAAGTAAAATTTAGAGGGACCATTAAATTTCATCTGGCTGTGAACATTAGAACAATATTTATTGCTAATATTATGTACGGGACGATATACAGTCTCATGATTGTCCTACGCAAGTGAAAGTTGACATGATGCACTGTAATTTGTGATTTCTTTCGATCAGGACACTGTTAACTTTGTTTTATGAAGGAAAATATGACAAAAATTTTGTGTGACTGTCGTTGAACAATTTTATTTCACTAGTTGAATCCTGCTACGTACACTAAAGCTAAGCAACAACACTCCTATGTGCAACGTGTGCTAAATATCATAATCGATTATCGAAGCAAAGTCTATCACGATGGCAAACAACAGACTCTTTGAATCTAATCAACGTGCATGGATTATTTTTTATACATCAGCCTTATTTATTACTACAGCACAATACTGCTGACTACTTGGTGATTCCACTGGTACCATATAATGCTTCCGAGATTGTATTTTAGGTTTCCTGTAAGAAACGCTTATTTCGAATGTTGAAACCACTTTAACACGCCACCGCGTATTTTGATACCATGGACCGAGGATAGAAAGCAGCTAAAAACGTAGCATGAAAACAGATTTCACTGGGACGATATCATTTCGCCTATTCCCGAATTTTGTCATATATGAGCATAGGAAGCTATACGCAGTGTTCACGTTCAGTTAAACAACTGTTTTGAGAAGTAACATATTCAGCGGATCTACAGGACAAAAGATCGTAATTTATAAATATAGCTGCAGTCTAAGCTCAGATGAATGTTAAATTCTCCTTAACTTCGAAAATATTAAGGACTCTAAAAATCTAAGAGCACTTTTGGAATCAGCATAAAAATTCGCGTAAGACGAAACATTTTATACATGAATTCTCAGTCCCTTTAAATTTCCTAAAATTTCACTTAATTTTATTTTGCTACCATGAGTGACAGAATTCAGGCTGTAATAGTGGACTCACGTAATATTACTATCGCATTAATATACACTGAAGCAAATGTTAATATGCAACAGAAAAGCTGTTGTAACTTAACACTACATAATATTAATGAAAATGGAGCCTGCCTTCAGGTAGCCTAAATCTGTTGTTTTACATATTTGTTTACTTTGTTTTGTGGCACCACCTCCCTTAAACTGACAAGGATGTCCTTAAATACATTTTGGGATGCCGGTAAGCTGATGTTGTGCTAGGTCAAGTAGGCCTGAAACACTTTCAGTTTTTGTGGATTCCAACTAAATGTAGGTTGGCAACAGCGTATATGAAAGTCCGATGTTAGTCATGGTCATGAGAGATCTGTATCAACTGGTTGGTTGATTTGGGGGAGGGGACCAAACAGTGAGGTCATCGGTCCGATCGGGTTAGTGAAGGATGGGGTAGGAAGTCAACCGTGCCCTTTCAAAGGAACCGTCCCAGCATTTGCTTGAAGCTATTTAGAGAAATCACGGAAAATCTAAATCAGGACGGTCGGACGCGGGTTTGAACCGTCGTCCTCCAGAATGCGAGTCCAGTGTCCTAACCACTTCGCCACCTCGCTCGGTTTCTTTTAGTTGTTTATAAGGCAACTGCTGAACTACGAATACATCTTTTATTAATCTATATTTACTCTGCACATAGTTACAAAACCTGACAGCACAGGACTTAAACCTGCAATCTAGTTCAGCCATCAATTCCATCGTATTAAATTGATGACATCCACGAGGCGAATTTGTGTAGTACTGGTGCTATATCGAATGGCAGTTCAAACTTTTTTTATCGATGTCAAGCATAGATAACGTTACAAACAGGACCAAAACTCGTATTATTCATTCGTGCTGTATAGATCTGTTGTAACTCAGCCTATTCTAAATTTCGGCCGATGTGCTTTATACTAAAACGCAATGCTGAATGTCAAAAACGGCAACAAACGCACGCTCTTACTCCCGCCCCCCCCCCACTCTCCCCCTCCCCACGCCCACCCTGTTGTTGGTGATACTCGTCTGTCCGGTCGGCTTTAATTTCGTCGATAAACTCATGTCTCGGTAGTCCTTTCTGTCTTCCTCGTTCCATCATTCTTTCAATCAGGGGGGAAACTGGACGAATGACGGAGTAGGCGGTTAACCGTGCCCTGCTGTTCCTGCCACTAGTGACAGACCTGAATAGGTTCCTCGTCTCTGCTGTTCTTCTCAAGCACTTCTTCGGTTGATATTCTGTCAGTCCAAAGTATCTTCAACATCTCCACCCCATGTCGGAAGATTGAAAACTTTTCTTTTGCGCCTTGCTCGGCGTCCTCATTTTTTTTTATTATTGTAGCCAAATAAAATAAAAATGATGCCAGTTTGTAATTTCATACAGGCGGTGGACGCAATTGAAGGACATTATCAAAATACAAGAATAGTACACTTGTGTAAGCGATGACATATAAATAAAAATGATTGAAGTTACATAAGAACACTGATAGACTCAAGTCTGCGTAAAATGCTGCATTTGGAAGCAACCCAGCGCTTGAGGGAAATGACGGCGGCCACACGATACGACGCAGCAGCACCGGCCATACTGGGAGCAGCGATGACCAATATGGGCGCGAGTGGGTGGCTGGACCTGTTTTCCGCGATGATATTATGGCTTCTGAGCTTGCGGCGGCTGAGGAGTGCAGCTGCAGAGCCCTGGTCTTCTTCATTCTCATTCTGTGGGTTCCTTTGAAAGGGCACATCCACCTTCCTTCCACATCCCTCCCTTATCCGACGGGACCGATGACGTAGCTGTTTGGTCCTCTCGCCCAAATCAAGCAGTCAACCAACTGCTTTGATCCACCGGTTAGTTGTTTGGTTGAGTTGGAGGGAGAGACCAAACAGCGGATAAGGGAAGGATGGGGAAGGAAGGCGGATGTGCCCTTTCAAAGGAACCGTCCAGGTATCTGCCTGAAGTGATTTACGGAAATCAAGGGAAACCTAAATCAGGATGGCCGGACGCGGGTTTGAACCGTTGTTCTCCAGAATGCGAAACCAGTGTGCTAACCACGCGCCACCTTCTTGTTCCCCCTGTGAACTGGAATGCAGCAGCGCTTCTGTGGGCTGTACATTCGACAACTCCTTGTGTAGCACCAGATTGCAGGGAGTGCAGCTGGCGCCCAGTAGCGGCCGAGACGTCTTTCACCAGGTTCAGACCAGGCGAATTTCGTGGCCACAGCATCAACGTGAGTTCACCGTTGTGCTCCTGAAACCACTGCAGCACGCTTCTGACCTTGTGGCACCGACAGTTATTCTCCTGGGAGACGCCATCGCTGTTAGGAAAGACACCAAGCATGAAGAGATGCACGTGGTCTGCAATGAAGTTCACATAGTCCGCATCTATTACGGTGGCTTCCATTACTACCACAGATCCAATGAAGGAAGTCCAGTCAATGCCCTTCAAAACACAATACTGCCCCTATAGCCACGCGTCCGTGGCGCGGTGATTGTTTCGAATAGACGTACGCCTGGATGACGGCCTCTCTGGACACGACCACCGACCTGGTACAACAAGGAACGTGGTTTACTCGGCGAGGCGATACGTCTAGCATTGATCCACGGTACAATCTCGATGATCCGATGGTCGTTACTATTTTTTGACTCTTTCATTGGGTCAACATGCGACCAGGCAGTGGTTGTTTGCTAAAGAACCGCCCGTTCAACAGTGTGCTCTGAATTCTGCGCTCCAAAACACGTGTGCCCGTGCCAGCACTGCACTCCATCTTCAGACGAGCTACAAATCGCCGCCTATGCTGCTTTGCAGAGTGGACATACTTCCGACCACCAGGTTCTGTGATGAAGCAGGGGCTTCTAACACTTTGTCGCCTCGTGGGTTCAGCGTCTTTCATTCACTTTCCACAGATGATAACGAGAGTGGCAAGTGAAGAGACGACCTGCTTCACTGTTTCTGAGATGCTTGTTCCCAGACGTCGGGTAACAACTCTCTGTCCTTTGTCAAAGTCGCTTATATCAGTGGGTTTCCCCATGTGTAGGTCGTATACATTGTTTGCACCTGCTTTTTAATAGAAACAACAGTAACTATTTATTTATTTGATTTTAGTACATTCATTAACTCTGTTGTGAGAATTTAAGTATTTTGCAAGTGTTAGTCGTGTGTGCTGCTGACTCTGTAGTATAGGAACAGCACTTAAGAGTGTGTCTAACGACCGCTTGGGTTAGTAACACGCTTCGGTTAGTAACATGTTTCTTGTTGGATAGTTTTGGGAGGTAAAGAGAAATGCAGCGGAAATTGACCACTCTCTCGAAAAAGCCGGAAGCTGTATTGGCCATGGCAGACTAAAGATCTTATAAAAGTAACTAGACTCCCCGAGGGCGCCGCAGTTACGGGGTATTTTGAACTTTTGGTTGGACGCCATTGTGGTGGTAAGAGTCTCTTAAGTAGGAATATAGTGTGGCTTTTAAGGACACATATCGATCATTATGTACTTATGGGAGAGATATACTCATTACTTGTTAGTTGTAATTGTGTTGTCTATACATTCGAGTTAACGCGCAGAAAACTGGTGAAGAATTGCACAGCCCTTAAATGCATAAATAAATCCGCGAAACGAACTGATTGCCTTTCATAGATAGGTGGATCTTTTTAGATGTTTTGAATGTTAATGCACTTGCCCGATAAATATGTCTACACTGTTATACACTCCTGGAAATTGAAATAAGAACACCGTGAATTCATTGTCCCAGGAAGGGGAAACTTTATTGACACATTCCTGGGGTCAGATACATCACATGATCACACTGACAGAACCACAGGCACATAGACACAGGCAACAGAGCATGCACAATGTCGGCACTAGTACAGTGTATATCCACCTTTCGCAGCAATGCAGGCTGCTATTCTCCCATGGAGACGATCGTAGAGATGCTGGATGTAGTCCTGTGGAACGGCTTGCCATGCCATTTCCACCTGGCGCCTCAGTTGGACCAGCGTTCGTGCTGGACGTGCAGACCGCGTGAGACGACGCTTCATCCAATCCCAAACATGCTCGATGGGGGACAGATCCGGAGATCTTGCTGGCCAGGGTAGTTGACTTACACCTTCTAGAGCACGTTGGGTGGCACGGGATACATGCGGACGTGCATTGTCCTGTTGGAACAGCAAGTTCCCTTGCCGGTCTAGGAATGGTAGAACGATGGGTTCGATGACGGTTTGGATGTACCGTGCACTATTCAGTGTCCCCTCGACGATCACCAGTGGTGTACGGCCAGTGTAGGAGATCGCTCCCCACACCATGATGCCGGGTGTTGGCCCTGTGTGCCTCGGTCGTATGCAGTCCTGATTGTGGCGCTCACCTACACGGCGCCAAACACGCATACGACCATCATTGGCACCAAGGCAGAAGCGACTCTCATCGCTGAAGACGACACGTCTCCATTCGTCCCTCCATTCACGCCTGTCGCGACACCACTGGAGGCGGGCTGCACGATGTTGGGGCGTGAGCGGAAGACGGCCTAACGGTGTGCGGGACCGTAGCCCAGCTTCATGGAGACGGTTGCGAATGGCCCTCGCCGATACCCTAGGAGCAACAGTGTCCCTAATTTGCTGGGAAGTGGCGGTGCGGTCCCCTACGGCACTGCGTAGGATCCTACGGTCTTGGCGTGCATCCGTGCGTCGCTGCGGTCCGGTCCCAGGTCGACGGGCACGTGCACCTTCCGCCGACCACTGGCGACAACATCGATGTACTGTGGAGACCTCACGCCCCACGTGTTGAGCAATTCGGCGGTACGTCCACCCGGCCTCCCGCATGCCCACTGTACGCCCTCGCTCAATGTCCGTCAACTGCACATACGGTTCACGTCCACGCTGTCGCTGCATGCTACCAGTGTTAAAGACTGCGATGGAGCTCCGTATGCCACGGCAAACTGGCAGACACTGACGGCGGCGGTGCACAAATGCTGCGCAGCTAGCGCCATTCGACGGCCAACACCGCGGTTCCTGGTGTGTCCGCTGTGCCGTGCGTGTGATCATTGCTTGTACAGCCCTCTCGCAGTGTCCGGAGCAAGTATGGTGGGTCTGACACACCGGTGTCAATGTGTTCTTTTTTCCATTTCCAGGAGTGTAATAAAGTGAACGTTCATTTAATTGAAGCTCTTTTGTTACAAAGTTTTTAGAAAAATGGGTAAATGCTGTCGGAAGATAAGCTTTCCGGCCGACAGAAAACCGTTTTCTACTGTATGTTCATTTCGAGGGAAATTGTTTCCGGGCGAACTTCGTAGATTTCGGTAGGCTAAAAGATGATGCTGTTTCATCTATCTCGTTTTCCGAAACACATACAAAGGAAGGTATATTACTTTTGCAAACCATAGGGTCTATCATATATTAAGTACAGAACTTTACAGACCCTGAGACGCTAGCAACAGGAGATTTCGCACGTACGTTTACCACCACCATGGCTGCTATTCAGTTTGTCCGCTGTTCACTGTAGACCACTGACGGGATTGTGGGACCTCCGGGATTGTGGGACCTTGTTGTGGTCGACAGACTTAAAGCGGCTGCCCTGGGCCTGCGGTGGCGGTGAACCCCTCCCTATAGCGACAGCTCTGCCGTCTGTCCTGGTACAACGTCGTCTGAGATCCTTGATGTCGCAGATCCTTTCGACATTATTGACTTGTCTGTTTTCTTTCTCACACGACAGGAAATCGATAACAGTGGATGCTCTTTAATTTTTTCCCAGCCGAAGGCGAAAGTGGACATCGTTCTCATGGTTGGCTCAGTACAGCTTAAAAATAGGTTTTACAATCGTTTAGGTGCTCCATCATATACAGTAACCTCTCATCTGTGGAGTGATATTCTTTTTTTTTTATCCCGCAGTCACTTATCTCGATATACGAGAATGCAGGCTTTCTCGACGAATCTCGATGATAAAATCTTCTCGGTTTGACGGCCGAGTCAATGTGTTCTACTCCAGCAACGTTTCAGCAAGTTTCTTACTTGCCATCTTCAGGCGAAGATTTTATCACTTATCTCGATAGTTGTCATCCTAGTGTTCTTGCGACGACTGAAAGGAGAATTCCTATGGACAGTCTTCTTCAGTGAAACAATTAAAAAAAATAGAATTTAGTATTTCGACCTTGTCATTGCCATTACCGTTTCTCCGACCTACCATGACGAATGCTATCCACTGCAACTAATGAGGTTGATTTCTCCCCTCTGCGAAATCAGAACGTAATTTACTGGGCCTGTGGAGGGACAGCTTACATCTTGTGCGCACTGCACGTACTCCGCGACAATAGCAGCTGCGACTCACCTATTAAGAAGTGTCCTACAATTCTCTATCCCTCAGGAGAAGCCAAGAATTTGACTTGAAAGATAGTCAAAGAATGGTCGGAATTTCTGCTATAAACCCCCCAGAAGACCACCACTGGATCTGGAAAAGATGCTGCGGGAAGTTAGTTCAGCTTGCACAACGCTTTTGAGGATAGCTGTTTTCACCAATGGAGGCAGGCACCCGTTTGAACAGAGGATGGGCTCTGAACCCACGCACGAGACGTCGTTTGTGTTGACGTTCTGCGACCGTGTGGGCTGCAGATTCCTCGACTTGCGCCATAGGGTGGTGGGGTGTCGGGTTCCGCTGGATAGGTCAGGAGTCCACTACACGCAACAAGCGGCTACACGGGTAGCAGGGGTTGTGTGGCGTGGGCTGGGCGGTTTTTTAGGTTAGATGGCCTTGGGCAAGTACAGAAAGGGCAACAGCCTCAACGGGTGTGGGGCAAAGTCAGGACATGCGGGGACCAAGCAGCAATCGGTATTGTAATTGTCAACTGTCGAAGCTGCGTTGGTAAAGTACCGGAACTTCAAGCGCTGATAGAAAGCACCGAAGCTGAAATCGTTATAGGTACAGAAAGCTGGCTTAAGCCAGAGATAAATTCTGCCGAAATTTTTACAAAGGTACAGACGGTGTTTAGAAAGGATAGATTGCATGCAACCGGTGGTGGAGTGTTCATCGCTGTTAGTAGTAGTTTATCCTGTAGTGAAGTAGAAGTGGATAGTTCCTGTGAATTATTATGGGTCGAGGTTACACTAAACAACCGAACCAGGTTAATAATTGGCTCCTTTTACCGACCTCCCGACTCAGCAGCATTAGTGGCAAAACAACTGAGAGAAAATTTGGAATATATTTCACATAAATTTTCTCAGCATGTTATAGTCTTAGGTGGAGATTTCAATTTACCAGATATAGACTGGGACACTCAGATGTTTAGGACGGGTGGTAGGGACAGAACATCGAGTGACATTATACTGAGTGCACTATCCGAAAATTACCTCGAGCAATTAAACAGAGAACCGACTCGTGGGGATAACATATTGGACCTACTGATAACAAACAGACCCGAACTTTTCGAATCTGTATGTACAGAACAGGGAATCAGTGATCATAAGGCCGTTGCAGCATCCCTGAATATGGAAGTTAATAGGAATATTAAAAAAGGGAGGAAGGTTTATCTGTTTAGCAAGAGTAATAGAAGGCAGATTTCAGACTACCTAACAGATCAAAACGAAAATTTCTGTTCCGACACTGACAATGTTGAATGTTTATGGAAAAAGTTCAAGGCAATCGTAAAATGCGTTTTAGACAGGTACGTGCCGAGTAAAACTGTGAGGGACGGGAAAAACCCACCGTGGTACAACAACAAAGTTAGGAAACTACTGCGAAAGCAAAGAGAGCTCCACTCCAAGTTTAAACGCAGCCAAAACCTCTCAGACAAACAGAAGCTAAACGATGTCAAAGGTACCGTAAGGAGGGCTATGCGTGAAGCGTTCATTGAATTCGAAAGTAAAATTCTATGTACCGACTTGACAGAAAATCCTAGGAAGTTCTGGTCTTACGTTAAATCAGTAAGTGGCTCGAAACAGCATATCCAGACACTACGGGATGATGATGGCATTGAAACAGAGGATGACACGCGTAAAGCTGAAATACTAAACACCTTTTTCCAAAGCTGTTTCACAGAGGAAGACCGCACTGCAGTTCCTTCTCTAAATCCTCGCACAAACGAAAAAATGGCTGACATCGAAATAAGTGTCCAAGGAATAGAAAAGCAACTGGAATCACTCAATAGAGGAAAGTCCACTGGACCTGACGGGATACCAATTCGATTCTACACAGAGTACGCGAAAGAACTTGCCCCCCTTCTAACAGCCGTGTACCGCAAGTCTCTAGAGGAACGGAGGGTTCCAAATGATTGGAAAAGAGCACAGATAGTCCCAGTCTTCAAGAAGGGTCGTCGAGCAGATGCGCAAAACTATAGACCTATATCTCTTACGTCGATCTCTTGTAGAATTTTAGAACATGTTTTTTGCTCGCGTATCATGTCATTTCTGGAAACCCAGAATCTACTATGTAGGAATCAACATGGATTCCGGAAACAGCGATCGTGTGAGACCCAACTCGCCTTATTTGTTCATGAGACCCAGAAAATATTAGATACAGGCTCCCAGGTAGATGCTATTTTTCTTGACTTCCGGAAGGCGTTCGATACAGTTCCGCACTGTCGCCTGATAAGCAAAGTAAGAGCCTACGGAATATCAGACCAGCTGTGTGGCTGGATTGAGGAGTTTTTGGCAAACAGAACACAGCATGTTGTTATCAATGGAGAGACGTCTACAGACGTTAAAGTAACCTCTGGCGTGCCACAGGGGAGTGTTATGGGACCATTGCTTTTCACAATATATATAAATGACTTAGTAGATAGTGTCGGAAGTTCCATGCGGCTTTTCGCGGATGATGCTGTAGTATACAGAGAAGTTGCTGCATTAGAAAATTGTAGCGAAATACAGGAAGATCTGCAGCGGATAGTCACTTGGTGCAGGGAGTGGCAACTGACCCTTAACATAGACAAATGTAATGTATTGCGAATACATAGAAAGAAAGATCCTTTATTGTATGATTATATGATAGCGGAACAAACACTGGTAGCAGTTACTTCTGTAAAATATCTGGGAGTATGCGTACGGAACGATTTGAAGTGGAATGATCATATAAAACTAATTGTTGGTAAGGCGGGTACCAGGTTGAGATTCATTGGGAGAGTGCTTAGAAAATGTAGTCCATCAACAAAGGAGGTGGCTTACAAAACACTCGTTCGACCTATACTTGAGTATTGCTCATCAGTGTGGGATCCGTACCAGGTCGGGTTGACGGAGGAGATAGAGAAGATCCAAAGAAGAGCGGCGCGTTTCGTCACTGGGTTATTTGGTAACCGTGATAGCGTTACGGAGATGTTTAATAAACTCAAGTGGCAGACTCTGCAAGAGAGGCGCTCTGCATCGCGGTGTAGCTTGCTCGCCAGGTTTCGAGAGGGTGCGTTTCTGGATGAGGTATCGAATATATTGCTTCCCCCTACTTATACTTCCCGAGGAGATCACGAATGTAAAATTAGAGAGATTAGAGCGCGCACGGAGGCTTTCAGACAGTCGTTCTTCCCGCGAACCATACGCGACTGGAACAGGAAAGGGAGGTAATGACAGTGGCACGTAAAGTGCCCTCCGCCACACACCGTTGGGTGGCTTGCGGAGTATCAATGTAGATGTAGATGTAGATTTGCAGACGGGTATACCCAGTGCGTTCAGTAGCCGTCAGCACAACCTTCTGCACATCTCGGACTAGACTCTCAACAGACATTCCTAAACAATTTGGTAACTAATTTTTGTGTGTAAGCTGTTGTTGTTCCCACGTAACAAAACAAATATTGAAATGAGAAATGTGACTCACTTCTCCGAGTTCCCTGTATAATTCGTCTCGCTCTTTCATACACTTCTTTTTACTTAGCGAATGATGTGGTTATCGCCGTGTATCTGAAAATCTTCCGTGGGGGAATAGGGATTATCTTAACCTTTAGCGAAGACAGGTTACTTAGATAACATTCGTGTGTTGGGCCTGTCCTAATGAAGGATGTAATATGCAGTTTACTGTCAGTCATCTCCTGAAACCATAACTTTCGGGGGATGACAAGCTGAACTGAGAAAACTCTTTCCTTTTCTATCTTTGTTGTGGCCAGTTACTGGACAATTCTTCTTTAACTCTTTTCTTTATTGAAAAAGTGATATAGAAACACATTACGGTAATGCTGCTCTTCGATAAGGCATCTTTCGTTTTCTTACAACTCGCAACATAAGCCTTACTCGAAAATAAAGTAACATGTTGATATTTAGTCATAGGAATCCATTTTATTTTCAAAACATCGATTACCTATGTATTTGGTTGGTTCCATTTACTGCGATGTTTAATTTTTTCAATACACGTACATAATCTGTTAGCACGATTTTTTTTTTAATTGAAGTATCCCGTATTTGGCAGCTACCTTTAAATGCCAAGCTGTGCAGGCCTCGAGAGAAATGCAATAGAATATAACTAGCAAAGGGCGCGGGGAATAGTGCAAAGTGTTTAACTTCTGTTGAGGTGGGATGCCTCGGACAAGACTTCAGCGACTGCCCACTCGCGTGGCGCGCCAGGTTTTCGCCCACTGGCGCCAGTATGCTAACGAGTGGCTACTTAAGAAACTCACTTAATAGTTCACTACAGCAAGAAGCAAAAGGAATGTACTTGTTATCTTCTTCGCGTCAAGGTTTCTTTTCTCACGCAGTCGCAGCTGTACAAGTGATATAGATTAAATACAGTTTTTTGCGACTGTAATAAAGGTGTTGTTAAGACCAGACGAAATGGCGAGATGCCAGTGGTTCTTCTCCACAATAAATCGTGAATGTATTTAGTGTTAGCGAAAGTGCTGTGCGCTAAAATCTACCACATATGTGTATAAGAACAGGAAGAACGACGTCAGAAACGCCGCGCGGGATTAGCCGAGCGGTCAAGGCGCTGCAGTCATGGACTGTGCGGCTGGTCCCGGCGGAGGTTCGAGTCCTCCCTCGGGCATAGGTGTGTATGTTTGTCCTTAGGATAATTTAGGTTAAGTAGTGTGTAAGCTTAGGGACTCATTACCTTAGCAGTTGAGTCCCATAAGATTTCACACACATTTTTGACGTCAGAAACAAAATAAATCTGATCACTGAAGATACTTTAAAATAAAATGAAACGCGATTGGACTTAATAAGACTATTATTACACTCGCAAGGGACGATATTTAACCTACATAATATAAAACTGATATAAATACTTGTTAGAGGTACGGAGAGAAAGCACTTCCAGAATGCGTAATACAAAGTCGAAAGAGTCACCTTCTTCAATACAGGTCTTCTCCAATACAGGTCTTGGTTTTCCTGCTGGAATTGGGGTGAATGAGAGGAAAGATGGGTGCCACCGAAAACATAGCTATGAGGAAAATTACGACCACAGTGTACCTTAGAATGTCTTTATCTATCACACGACTAGTTTCGGCGGCACATTACCGCCATCCTCAGGCCCCAGCAATGCCAAAAGTGTATTTGATTTCCTTGGCGCGTTTACTGTGGGATCCTTGTTACTAGCACGCGTGGACGAGCTTTTGTCAGAAATCGACAACAACACGACGTCGGGTGTCGTGTGATAGAATAAAAACGTTCTCAAGATTCAGTTGTGGTGATACTTTTTCTCATATATATCATAAGCTACAGTCCCTAGTCCATGCAATAAGATGCATAAATTGAAAATATATATGTTTTGAAGACCACTGTTCATTTCAGTCATTGTACAACTATTCACTATATTAGTAAAAAACTTCCGTTAAATTTCGATTACACGATAAACATACAAATTTACTCGTAAACCCTTCATCGCTCCTATTTTTGTTACACATACTGGACATGTCAAAAACTTCATCTCACCTGCTCGCACCTTTCCTTTTCCACTCTTTCGCGACTCATGTTTCTGCAGCGTAGAAAAATGCTGATGTATAATATGTTTGGTGTATTAGCATCTTATCTATCTCAGGAACTTCTTTGTTCCCTATCATAGTGGACTTGAAATAAAATCATAATTAAGTTGGAAGACCGCCGTACCTGTAGAAAAGAGCCCACGTCAACAACAGAAAAGTCAGTTTTCCTTTTCGAGAAAACGACGTTCTGTGTTTCTGAGAAACGCATTGCAGGCCTCTGGTAATAAGATCACCGGACAAGAACTTAAGTCACCCCAATGCGCACGCACAGGTGAGTAGTTTGTACAGATGGCGCAACGATCGAGTCACGACCCCGGCCGCGTGCGCACTGCCTCTACGTGAGCGTAAGACAATAGCGGTCAGTGGGACGTTTATGTTCCACGTGCACATTGAACGTAAACATGAGTAAGCCAGGCAGTCATGTTTGGCCGTGCCCATGGTTATATGGTGAGTGAAGTCGCTGGATTTGTTGGTATTTCGCGGCGGACTGTCCACTGTGTCCACAGGCGGCTTTCAGTGTGCCTAGAAGCAGTGCTGTAACGCACGTGGCCCC
Source organism: Schistocerca americana (assembly GCF_021461395.2). NCBI lineage: Eukaryota > Metazoa > Arthropoda > Insecta > Orthoptera > Acrididae > Schistocerca > Schistocerca americana. The sequence continues at coordinate 1,265,806,568 of NC_060119.1, forward strand.
GAAGCACGACCTCGGAATCTGAGGGACCGGAGACACGTTTCACTGCATGTGAATCAAAATCACATCCAACCTGATAGGGACTGCGGCAGACAGGGAATGACGATCCGTCTCCAACTCTTAGCGAGAGGACACTTCGACTGGAACTCCATGCAATCAACATTTGGAGTCGATCACCTCGCTAGAGGCCACTGGTCACACACAAACACACACACACACACACACACACACACACACACACACACACACACACACACATAAAGACGACAACAGCAAAGTCCATCGGGCTGGAAGAATCTGTGACTGGTTTTCTCAATACTCACACTTCCCATTCCCCCCCCCCCCCCCCTTCCCCACAATTACGTCTCTAAAGGCCTGCATAATCACCCACAGAAAATCCGCGGGACATGTTGGAACAGCAGGTAAAACGCCGACTTCAGCACTTCGATGGAACTTTGCGATCAAATCCTCAGCGAGTTGGCAGTCTGGACGCGACGTGCCTGTACTACCTCGTAGGTTCCTTTCCTACATCTACATCTACATCTACATCTGCATGGATACTCCGGAAACCACCGTACTGTACGTGGCAGAGGGTACCCTGTCCTACTATTAGTGGAGGTTACCCTGTCTTACTATTAGTCATTTCCTGTTCTGTTCAGTCGCAAACAGAGCGAGGGAAAAACGACTATCTACAAGTCCCCATATGAGCGCTAATTTCTCTTATCTTATCATCGTGGTCCTTACGCGCAATGTACGTTGGTGGCAGTAGAATCGTTCGGCAGTCAGCTTCAAATGCCGGTTCTCTAAACTGCCTCAATGGTGTTCCTCGAAAAGAACGTCGCCTTCGCTCCAGAGATTCCCTGAGTTCCCGAAGCATCACCATAACACTTACGTGTTGTTCTAACCTACCGGTAATAAATCAAGCAGCCCGCCTCTGATTTGCCTCAATGTTTTCCTCTAACCCTACCTGGTACTACAGCACTGCAACTGCATTTACGTAGCGTGTGCTATCAAATACCAAGTTTGGTTTATTACGTACTATGCCCCAACAGAACAAAAAGTCCTGTCACCGAAAAGCCACGTACAATCGCACCAAAAAGTATTGGCACAGTTACATTTTAGTGGTTGTAGGTTAAACGAAACATATATTTCAGAACAGAACCCATACATGTGACACCTTACATTACATAGTTTACAAATATGTCAAAATCACCTGTCCTTAAAGTAACATACAGTGTCATGAAAAAAAACATCGCTCTTCTGCACCCAAAAAAGTATTGGCACACGCATATGAATCGGACAGTGTGTTCGTTTTCTTCATTGATGTTCACCATCTAATAGCTAGTGTGCATCCCTTTAGCATCTATAACAGCACGTAAACGCCTAGGAATGCTTTGTATTAAATTCCGGGTGATATCAGGGGTAATTTTCGACCATTCCTCCAGGAGCACTTTCTCCAAGTCGTTTTTACCGGACGGACGCCTTTTTCTGACTTGTGTGTCAAGATGAGCCCACAGGTTCTCAATGGGGTTCAAATCAGGGCTCTGAGGTGGTGTTAGAACCCTTCTGGGGGCATTGTACAGTAACCACTCCCGGGTTTTCATGGCGGTATGTTTTGGGTCGTTGTCTTGCTGGAACTGAAACACCCCAGTAAGGCCCAATTTCTGTGCACTAGCGTGTAAATTACCTCGCAACACGTCAATGTATCTCATATGATCCATTGTGCCGTGAATTACAGCTAGATTTCCAACGCCGGAAGCCGCCATACAGCCCCAGACCATGATACCGCCCCCACCGTGTTTGACTGTGGGATGCATGTGTTTGATGTCGAGGTGCGTATTCGGCTTGCGCCAAATTTTCTTTCTTGCATCAAATCCGAACACATTGAACTTCGATTCGTCGCTAAATATCACAGTGTTCCAAAACTCCATCGGCTTGCTGATGTAGTCCTTGGCAAACTGCAGGCGTTTCTGCCGGTTAATTTCCGAAATGTATGGCTTCTTCCTGGGAGAACGTCCATGCATGTCAGCCTCATTCAACACATTTCGTATAGTCTGAACACTAACCGTCTTGTCGGACGTTGTCTGAACAATCTCAGCAATAGTTGCTGCACTTGTAGCAGGTTCCTTCCGAGCAAGTGCGATGATATGGCGACGCTCTCGGGTTGTAAGCACTTTTGGACGTCCAGGACGACACTTATTCACTGTTGTTCCAGTCTCTTTATATTTCTGAATGATGGCTCTTACCGTGGTGTAGCTCACAGACACCTCTGCTCCGATTTGTCGATAGCTTCTCCCTTGTGAATGGAGCAATACCACTCTCTCACGCAACGCCACTGAATGTTCCTTCTTCTTCGGCCCCATGCTGACCACTATCGCGCACTACAGCAACATACTGGCGACCGGGCCGTCAACAACACGCAGTGTCTAATGTGTCAGCAGATGGCGTTCCGGTACCTGAAAACCCAGCAATATACCGAGATGCCATGCTCTGTGCCAATACCTTTTGTGTGCAGAGGAGATACGTGTTTGCCCATAACACTGCATTTCTTTGTTAATGGTAGGCACTATGGGCAGAATTGTCATGTCTGGTATGTGAGGTAGCACGTACATGTACTGTGTACCGGAAAGTGCGGCGTTTGTAACCAGCAACGATAAATACGCACGTGTGCCAATACTTTTTGGTGCGATTGTATAACACTACTGTCTGCTACTGCTATACTATAACCACAAAGCTGGAGGCAATTTGTATAATGAAATTATTTTTACTAAAGCAATTACAGTATAAAGAAGCAGAGTAGTGTTACCCTCTGATGGAATTTAATTGTGTTGGCCGTGTTGTACCTAACGGAGGTGGCTTATCGGAAGTGAAAGTCAGAATTACGTAAATAATTAAACAGTAATAAACAATATTTTATCTATCCACACTGTTCTGCCAGCCTAATTAGGCAACAGAATGATTAGCACTCTTGTTCAAGAAAATAGATATGAGTAACTTTAATGGACAGATACAGACTGTACTTTATTACACGAGAGTGCAATGAACTCGTCACTAGCAGATGTTGACGTTAAAGGAAGTGCTAACAGTTATAGGAGAACAAGGCTATTTGCATAAGGACAACAGAAAATGACATACACTTTTGCCTTCAAGGCTTGGTCAAATTGAATGGTTTCAATAATATTACTATTGAAGTGCACTTTAGGAAATACAATTACGCATAGGTTTAGTCTCACTTTTCGAACATTTTCCTATCTGGCGTGAGGTGTGAATAAAGTTCGCTGCAAAATTATAAATTTGCCATAGGTTTAATCTTTCTTTTGCCAATTACTTTTCTAACTGACATGGGGAAAAATTCATTAGCAAAATATTTCTCACTTTTCCCTGAATAATAGAAGTTACTGTTTTCATAGATAGTGGTCTTTCTGTGACTTGTTACCTAGCATAAGGACAATAGACAAACTGTGGATCCTGTTACACTATTAACATGCACTTCCAATACAGAAGAGAGACAAGCACTTAGCAAACATGAGTATATAATTTTCCACAAATGCAGTTCACGACTTTTACTGCAGTGAGATACAATATTGACAAATTTGTAAAAAACTGACTCACATTTTAAAATTTACAACAGGCAGCACTATGATCATTAACTATGCAAAACTTTATAAGCCTCAGTTTTAAGAACTTTTAATTTTTAAAAGTAACAGCAAATTGTGTTTAATACTACAGTCTTCTACTTTCAAGTCAGTGATTAAAAAAGTAACTTTGAAAGTCCACAAAACTTTAAATTGGACTGTTTCCGTCACTGGGAGGCTTTCACAAAGCTGCAATTACTACCTCCCACAATTTTACCAAATCCACAGTGAATCTGAATACTCCCTTCTTACCAAATATCAAACAACATTATTTAATTAACTGCTTGGCTTTGAGGCTTTCATTTTTTCCACAACAAGAACACTCTCTAATCATAGTTCAAACGGAGAGGAACCTGAGAGGTGTTGTGATAAGGAAATAATCGAGGTAGGTACATAAATTCAGTTATAAGTTACCTTATATTTGAACGCACTAAATTACCCAATGAGCTGATCCTTCACTGTACATTACTATAATTCTTCTGTTCCGTTACAGTGATTGAGCAATGTGGTGGCGAGTACATGTTGGTAGGTGGATTTGCAGGTAAAATTGCTGGACTCTGTCATTTCTTGGTGGCGGTGATAGGTACCAATTCCAGAATAGTTCCAGCTCTTTATCCGTCCATCCGAGGCATTGGAAAGCGGCACGAAAAGCACCTCTCGGCACCAGCACGATACACAACTTTTACATGAGCAGCGGACAGTTTGGTAGCTCGTCCCTGACTGACTCTTTGTTCCACTTTTCTACCTATGCAAACCACATTTTGCGCGCGCTACGAAGTTCCGTTCCCGAGGGGAACCACAACACCTTTTACATACGAAATAACTAAGAATCCTAAGTGAAGATCAGCAGTTTACATAACAGCAACCAAACATTAAATAAAACAGAACATTAGCACATATATACATTTCTACAAAAAAATTAAACAATATTATTCAACCTTGAAGGTAACCAAAGAGATTATGTGAGAAAGACAAAACATATCATTTGCTCATATTGTGCATATTACAGGGATTACACTTCATTACAGTATCGAATTAATCATACACTAATTACAGAAGTTCAGCGATGGGACGTTAAACACAACAGAAAGCTAAATGAATCAACAAAAGGTACGTAGTGTGTAAGGTATGGTGTTACCGTACGAATCCCAAACATTCGAACAGACTCAAGAATAGGTCGCATCAGCGTCCTATATCCGGTCTCCTTTACAGGTGAATCACTGTTTTCGAAAATTCTTCCAATAAACTGAAGTCGACCATTCGCCTTCCCTACCACACTTCTCACACGCTCGTTGCATTTCATGTCGCTTCGCAACTCTACGCGCAGATATTTAAACGACTTGACTGTGTCAAGCCGGAGACTAGTAATACTGTATCCGAAAATTACAGGTTTTTTTATTCCTACTCATCCGCATTAACTTACACTTTTCCACATTGAGGGGTAGCTGCCATTCGTCACACCAACTAGAAATCCCGTGTAAGTCGTTTTGTGTCTTCCTACAGTCATTCAACTTCGACACTTACCTAACGGGCACAATTACAGGTTTTTTAAATGATGCTTCTGATAGTTTCTCTAGGGGTGACTAATTGTTTGTCCGGTGAGCTTACATTAGCGGCGTGTGTGCCGGCTACTCCCCAGGGACAAGGTCACTCCACCCCGCGCCAAACACGCTCATCTGTGACAAGGTTCACGCTCTTCAGGCTGTAACACGTGGCACATCCGCTGCCGTACCACCCAAGACACACCTTGCCAGGTTATCTTTATGACGTTCTTCATCAGTTTCAACAATTTTTATGCCGCAGTATTCATGACAAAGTCCACAAGTGAGGATCGTCCATTTGCGGAAAAGATGGAAACAGTAATCTTCTGCTCGATAGAAACTTCTCAAGTTCAATATATGAGAATTACTTCTTAGTTGTATTTCAGCTCTTAATTTTGGAAAGCACTGTAAAATTATTACTTGTTTGCTTAGTAAACCAACAAATATCACTTGCAGTAAAAGCCCACATGGTTCACACGTTGTCAACTTAAAACTTTTATGCAAGTCGTATAGTGGTCAGCAAAAGCAAACACACTCTGCTTCATACGAGAGCTCATCAACTACCGTATTTCCGTCTGAAGTCGTTCTATTTAAACAACATTACTATCTACACGATCAGTCACGAGTCAAAAGGATTTTGCGTCAACACTGTTGTTGACCAAGGCTGAGGTTCAAACAAGTGCAATTCTGAATCGTTATCTACAATTATTTGACTGAACTGTATTTTCAAGGATGAGTCCCTAAAATTTCTACTATATAAACATAATTTCTTGGTACAGTGTCATTAAAGCGGTGTTACTCATGGTTTCCTGAAATTCTTTCACGAAGAACATGCAGCAAACATTCCAGAATTCGAACGAAGAACGGCTACCAACATGAGACATTTAGATGGAGACACGCCCGCTGTAGCGAAGCAAGTCACCTAATAAAGGCAAGTCTTCTGGTCCAGACTGCATACCAGCTAGCTTCCTTTCGGAGTATGCTGATTAAACAGCTCCATTTTTTTCAGTCATGTACAACCGCTCGCTAGGCAAGAAATCCGAGCCCAAAGACAGGTCACATTAATACACAACGAATAAAATGGAAGTAATCCACTGATTTACGCACACTTATCATTCACATCGATTTGCAGTAGGATTTTTGAACGTGTACAGCGTTCCAACACGAATGGAACGATGTGCTGACACATAATCAGCACAGGACCAGAAACTATCATTCTTGTGAAACACATCTGGTTCTTTATTCACACGAACTGAAGGATTGTAGGACAGGGGATCTTCACTCCTATTTCTAGGTTTGCACAAGGCTTTTGTCACCCTTCCTCACAAGCGGCTTCTAATTAAACTGCGTGGCTATGGAGTATCCTCTTACTTGTGTGACATCATTCGTGGTTTCCTGTCAGAAACGTCACAGTGCGTAGTAATAGAGGAAGGCCACGAAGTGGGTTTCTCAAAGTACTGTTACAGGCCTTCCGCAGTTTCTAATAAATATAAATGATTTAAGATACAATATGCACAGCTGTTAGACTTTGATGATGATGCTACCGTTTACCGTTTAGTCAAGTTATTAGAAGAGCAAAACTAACTGCAAAGTGATCTAGACGAGATATCGATATCATTCTAAAAGTAGCAATTGACGCTACACGATAAAAAGTGCGAGATCCTTCATATAGGTTTAAAAAATAGATTGATTCTGTTTACACGATAAATCATATAAATTTAAACGTTGTCAACTAAGCGAAATATCTAGGGATTACAATTACGAAAAATTTAAACTGGAACGATCATCTAATAATGTTGTGGAGAAGGCGAACCATAGACTGCGTATCATTGACAGAACACTTAGAAGATGCAACAGATCTACTAAAGAGGCTGCCAACACTACACTTGTCCGTCGTCTTTTGGAGTACTGCTACGTGGTGTGGGATCCTTACGAGACAGGACTGACGGAGGACGTGGAAAAGTTCAGCAAAGGAAACTCATTTGTACTGCCGCGGAACAGGGGAGAGGCTGACTTGAGTGTGATAACCAGATCGTGTGGGATCCATTCACATAATGGAATCTTGTTTGTCCTTGTAACGAAATTTCAGTCGCCACCCTGTTCCTCCAAATGCGAACATATTTTGGTGACTCACATGTACGAGGGCAGTTCAATAAGTAATGCAACACATTTTTTTTCTCGGCCAATTTTGGTTGAAAAAACCGGAAATTTCTTGTGGAATATTTTCAAACATTTCCGCTTCGTCTCGTATAGTTTCATTGACTTCCGACAGGTGGCAGCGCTGTACGGAGCTGTTAAAATGGCGTCTGTAACGGATGTGCGTTGCAAACCACGGGCAGTGATCGAGTTTCTTTTGGCGGAAAACCAGGGCATCTCAGATATTCATAGGCGCTTGCAGAATGTCTACGGTGATCTGGCAGTGGACAAAAGCACGGTGAGTCGTTGGGCAAAGCGTGTGTCATCATCGCCGCAAGGTCAAGCAAGACTGTCTGATCTCCAGCGTGCGGGCCGGCCGTGCACAGCTGTGACTCCTGCAATGGCGGAGCGTGCGAACACACTCGTTCGAGATGATCGACGGATCACCATCAAACAACTCAGTGCTCAACTTGACATCTCTGTTGGTAGTGCTGTCACAATTGTTCACCAGTTGGGATATTCAAAGGTTTGTTCCCGCTGGGTCCCTCGTTGTCTAACGGAACACCATAAAGAGCAAAGGAGAACCATCTGTGCGGAATTGCTTGCTCGTCATGTGGCTGAGGGTGGCAATTTCTTGTCAAAGATTGTTACAGGCGATGAAACATAGGTTCATCACTTCGAACCTGAAACAAAACGCCAATCAATGGAGTGGCGCCACACCCACTCCCCTACCAAGAAAAAGTTTAAAGCCATACCCTCAGCCGGTAAAGTCATGGTTACAGTCTTCTGGGACGCTGAAGGGGTTATTCTGTTCGATGTCCTTCCCCATGGTCAAACGATCAACTCTGAGTGTATTGTGCTACTCTTCAGAAATTGAAGAAACGACTTCAGCGTGTTCGTAGGCACAAAGATCTGAACGAACTTCTCCTTCTTCATGACAACGCAAGACCTCACACAAGTCTTCGCACCCGAGAGGAGCTCACAAAACTTCAGTGGACTGTTCTTCCTCATGCACCCTACAGCCCCGATTTCGCACCGTCGGATTTCCATATGTTTGGCCCAATGAAGGACGCAATCCGTGGGAGGCACTACGCGGATGATGAAGAAGTTATTGATGCAGTACGACGTTGGCTCCGACATCGACCAGTGGAATGGTACCGTGCAGGCATACAGGCCCTCATTTCAAGGTGGCGTAAGGCCGTAGCATTGAATGGAGATTACGTTGAAAAATAGTGTTGTGTAGCTAAAAGATTGGGGAATAACCTGGTGTATTTCAATGCTGAATAAAACAACCCCTGTTTCAGAAAAAAAATGTGTTGCATTACTTATTGAACTGCCATCGTATATAGCGAAAAATGGCCCTCGTAATAAAATAAATCAGATATCGCACGGAACGGTCGAGGAATAGTCGGAAAGTGTTTCTGTATACCTTATGCCAGACACTGTGTGAATCGCAGAGTAATCATGTAGATGCAGGTATATGTCTTTCACTTACAATAAGGGTGCATGTATTCATAATATAATTCACGATTTAATGTGATCGAATTAATGAAATATTAAACTGATCAAATTAATACGTGGATATTATAATTCATGGGAATAATTCAAAAGCTGCTGGTAAACTGGAAAAATGCACTCAGTGTACAAAAGAGGGTCTTTACAAAACACTTGTGCTACCCATCCAAGAGTGTCCGCCATGCGCGGGACCCACACCAAGTAAATCTAACACGGGGAAAGGAATTCGTGGGAGACCACATGAAACCAGTCAGAAGATATATGACTAAAAAAAAAAAACTGAGTTTATTCTAAGTAAAACGGCACGAGTAGCCACAGGTTTGTTTAACTCGCAGAAGAACGTCACTGAGACACTGACAAACCTGGAATGGAAGAAGCTTCAAAATAGACGCAACTATCATGAGAAAGTCTACTGACAAAATTTCAAGAGCCAGCATAAGTTAGGCGTACACAAACATTCTTCATCCCCCTAAATACCGCTCTCGCAGAAACAGTGAAGACAAAATTAGGCTAATTGCAGGATGCACAGGGGTGTTTAATCTCCTCGTGCCCAGTAAGCGAATGGAACGGAAAGAAACCCTAATACATAGTAAAATGGTAAGTGCCCTCTGCCATGCACTTCACTGTGATTTGCGTAGTGTGGATGCAAATATAGAAGATGTACGTGTTGATGAAGATGGAAAAGCTGAGTGACCAGTTGGCGTTTCGCACTCGTCTGCAGCCTGCCAATGCAGCATGAATCACATTATCATTATCGATACCATCATCTTCTTCTTCATCATTATCATCACCTCCACCCATATCCTCATTATTCATCAGTCATCCATCCATCATCACCCTCATGATCATCATCATAGGCTCTCCACTGTTCCTGATCTACGAGTACTTACATACTAACGACATAGGAGACAATCTCAGTAGTCCTATTACATTGTTTGCAGATGTCTTGTAAAGTCATCAGACGACCAAAACGAACTGCAAAATGATTTAGATAAGATATCTATATGGTGCGACAAGTGGCAATTGACCTTGAATAAAGAGAAGTGTGAAGTTATTCACTTCGCGATAAGTCACACTGATCTGAAGGCTGTAAATTCAACTAAATACTTAGGGATTACAATTACAAATAACCTAAACTGGAACGATCACATAGATAATGTTGTGGGTAGAGCAAACCAAAGACTGCGATTCATTGACAGAACACTTAGAAGGTGCAACAGGTCTACTAAAGAGTCTGCTTACACCACGCTTGTCCGCCCTATTCTGCAGTATTGCTGTGCGGTGTGGGATCCGCATCAGGTAAGATTGATGGATGACATCGAAAATGTTGAAAGAAGGGTGGCTCGTTTTCTACTATCGCGAAATAGTGGAGATAGTGCCACAGACACGATACGCGAATTGGAGTGGCAGTCATTAAAACAAATGCCTTTTTCGTTGCGACAGGATCTTATCATGAAATTTCAATCACCAGTTTTCTCCTCCGATTGCCTTTCATCTTCATATCTTGCATCTGCTTGGGCACCGCGTTTTCCTCCATTTTTTTAAACACCCGTACCGTTTAAATCTTTTTTCCCCAGTCTTTTGTTGTAGGGGTTCCCCAGGTGTTGTATCCCTCTCCGTTTCAATTCTTCTGTTATCCACTTTTGTTCCAAATATCCAACTATTTCTTACTTTCTCGAACTTAACTTCTTACCCCTATCCTTATGTTTCCGGTTTTAGCACTGTACAATGTAAACCGTGTATAATACTGAAAAGGTCTGGGCAGAGTCGTTTTATTAGATGAAAGATTAACTCTCCAGTTGTTTTTGTAAAGAGCATCACGATGTATAAAAAAAGACATGCCTCACATCTGTAAGCAGGTGGCATGGTTATACCGCCTTTTTTATGTGCTTAGGCTGTAGAAATGGTATGTAAATCAGTGAATAGTCTTGAAAATTCCGCCTATTTGCTGTGTGCTTAAAAACGTCAATCTTTGGTCCTCAGGGTAGACAAAGGGATTGCAGGCTAGAGAAGCGATACGTTCTTCGTTGAACAGCAGATATTGGTAGTCATCACATGATTCAGAGCGATCGCTAGGAATTTTTAGGAATTTTGGCGCGCTCCGGTCGCGTGGGTTCCGGACGACGCGGGAAAGACGGGCGCCGTTCACCGAGGTCTGACCCAGGGCGGACGGGCGATGGGGAGCTGCGGCAGTGCTGTGAATTTTGTTAGGAGGTGAGGTCAGGTAAGTGTCTTTAACAATTTTCTAATTTATTTCACATTAAATTTGATCAGACTTTATCAAGAGTTTTTTTTGTTTTACATTTCAGTATTGTAATTTATTGAATTCTAAGATGAATCTTTGTGATCGTGACCACATGGTAGTAGGCGGATCTCTGTCGTGTCATGTAGGTTTAAACATGTTGGTAAGATCTGCTTTTCCCAGCTAAACTCAATTAAAACTCAATCCAAATTTTTCCCATTGTTATTCGCTTATAATTATTACTGAATATTACCGAATTTTCCTTTGTTAAACGATACACGTGGTACGAGGTAGGCTGTTGAAGGCATTGTGGTTTGTGGACAGAGCTTAGTGCAACTGGTTCATTTCTCAAGTTATTTCGATGGTGCTCCTAGGTAGCGTTCGGTTGCGTTTGAAATTTACATGCTCGTCTACGATTGGGGTTGGAGAGGGGGGAGAGGGAGTGGGGAACCAGACAAATACCTGAACCGTTCCCAGTAGTGTACAGTTATACACTATGTGGTCAGAAGTATCCGGACACACCCAAAAACAAACGTTTTTCAGACTAGGTGCGTTGTGCTGCCACCTACTGCCAGGTACTCCATATCACCGACATGAGAGATGAGAATGGGGCGCTCCGCGAAACTCATGGACTTCGAACGTGATCAGGTGATTCGGTGTCGCTTGTGTCATACGTCTGTACGCGAGATTTCCACACTCCTAAACATCCCTAGGTCCAGTGTTTCCGATTTGATAGTGAAGTAGAAACGTGAAGGGACACGTACAACACAAAAGCGTACAGGCCGACCCCGTCTGTTGACTGACAGAGACCGCCCACAGTTGAAGAGGGTCGTAATGTGTAAAAGGCAGACATCTATCCAGACCATCACATAGGAATTCCAAACTGCGTCAGGATCCACTGCAAGTGCTATGACAGTAAGGCCGGAGGTGAGAAAACTTGGATTTCATGGTCGAGCAGCTGCTCATGAGCCACACATCACGCCTGTAAGTGCCAAACGACGCCTCGCTTAGTGTAAGGAGCGGAAACATTGGACGATTGAACAGTGTAAAAGTGTTGTGTGGAGTGACGAATCACGGCACACAATGTGGCGATCCGATGGCAGGGTGTGGGTATGGCGAATACCCGGTGGACGTCATCTGCCAGCGTGCGCAGGGCCAACAGTTAAATTCGGAGGCGGTGGTGTTACGGTGTGGTCGTGTTTTCCATGGAGGGGGCTTGCACCCCTTGTTGTTTTGCGTGGCACTATCACAGCACAGGCCTACATTGATGTTTTAAGCACCTTCTTGCTTCCCACTGTTGAAGAGCAGTTCACGGATGGCGATTGCATCTTTCAACACGATCGAGCACCTGTTCATAATGCACGGCCTGTGGCGGAGTGGTTACTCGACAATAATATCCCTGTAATGGACTGGCCTGCACAGAGTCCTGACCTGAATCCTATAGAACGCCTTTGGGATGTTTGGGAACGGCGACTTCATTCCAGGCCTGACCGACCGACATCGATACCTCTCCTCAGTGCAGCACTCCGTGAAGAATTGGCTGCCATTACCCAAGGAAGCTTCCAGCACCTGATCGAACGTGTGCCCGCGAGAGTGGAAGCTGTCATGAAGGGTAAGGGTGGGCCAACACCATGTTGAATTCCAGTATTACCGATGGGGGCGTCACGAACTCGTAAGTCATTTTAGCCAGGTGTCCGAATACTTTTGATCACATAGTGTATCTATGACATGCCTACATATTCAGTACGGTCAGAGTAGTCACTTCTTCATAAACGCGACCGCGATGAGTAATGAAACGGTAATTTTTTAATTATTTGTTTCTTGACCCAGGCGTAAATGTTCAATACCTTCCACCCTTTGAGCTGCTCCCCGCCCTGTGTTCTGTCTACTACCCCTCTTTTCTTGTATCATTAACCTGCCTACACTGAAGGGGCAAAGAAACTGGTACACCTGCCTAATATCGTGTATGGACCCTGCCAACACGCGGTACAGCCGCAACATGACGTGACATGGACTCGACTAATGTCTGAAGTAGTGCTGGAAGCAACTGACACCATGAATCCTGCAGGGCTTTCTATAAATCCGTAAAAGTACGAGGGCGTGGATCTCTTCTCAGCAGCACGTTGCTCAATAATGCTCATGTGTGCGGACTTTGGTGACCAGCGGAAGAGATGAAACTCAGAAGAGTGCTCCTGGAGCCACTGTGTAGCAATTCTAGACGTGTGGGGTGCCGCCTTGTCCTGCTGGAATTGCACTAGTCGGTCGGAATGCACAATGGACATGAAAGGATGCAGGTGATCAGACAGGATGCTTACGTACGTGTCACTTATCAGAGACGTATCTAGACGTATCAGGGGTCCCATATCACCCCAACTGCACACACCCTACATCATTACAAAGCCTCCACCAACTTTAACATCCCCTGCTGACAAGCACGGTCCATGCATTCATGAGGTTGTCCCCATACCTGAACACGTCCATCCGCTCGATAAAATTTGAAACGAAAATCGTCCGACCAGGCAACTTGTTTCCAGTCGCCAACAGTCCAAGGTCGGTGTTAACGGGGCCAGGTGAGGCGTAAAGCTTTGCGTCGTGCAGTCATCAATGGCACACGACTGGGCCTTCGGCTCCGAAAGCTCATATCGATGATGGTTCGTGGATGGTTGCTACGCTTACACTTGTTGATGACCCAGCACTGAAATCTGGAGTAGCCGTGCGGGATTAGCCGAGCGGTCTCGGGCGCTGCAGTCATGGACTGAGCGGCTGGTCCCGGCGGAGGTTCGAGTCCTCCCTCGGGCATGGGCGTGTGTGTTTGTCCTTAGGATAATTTAGGTCAAGTAGTGTGTAAGCTTAGGGACTGATGGCCTTAGCAGTTAAGTCCCATAAGATTTCACACACATCTGAACATTTGATCAAATCTGGAGTAAGTTGCGGAAGGGTTGCAGTTCTGTCACGATGAACGATTCTCTTCAGTCGTCGTCGGTCCCGTTCTTGGAGGATCTTTTTCCGGCCGCAACGATGCTGGAGATTTGATGTTCTACCGGATTCCTGACATTCACGGTACTCTCGTGAAGTGGTCGTCCGGGAAAATCGCCACTTCATCGCTATCTCGGAGATGCAGCGTCCCATCGCTCGTGCGCTGACTGTAACACCACTTTCAAACTCACTCAAATCCTGATAACCTGCCATTGTAGCAGCAATAGCCAATTTAGCAACTGCGCCAGATGCTTGTCTTCTATAGGCGTTGCCGACCGCAGCGCCGTATTGCGCCTGTTTTTATACCTGTGTATTTGAATGCGCATGGCTATACCAGTTTCTCTGGCGCTCCAGTGCACTAACAGCGGACTGGCGCGGCGTGTTGACGAGCCCGCTGTGGCGCTGCCTCGTGTCGGCGGCGCCCCTGGTTACGCCGCTGGTTGCCCCTGGCTGGTAGGCGTGCCCCGACCTTGCCCGCGCCTCCTACGGCAGGCGGCGCTATTCCTGGAGCAGCGGGCGGCCGCAAACACCGGCCAGCTCCGTGTATACACCCGAAACGGGCGGCCACTCAATCACGTGCGACTTGGTGTGCCCGACGAGTCCCCTCAACTTCAGGTCAAACAGTGTAATGCGCGACGCGTATCACAGAATCTAGTGGATCTGTATGTACACCATCGTGCCTCACACAGAGACCTATGCGTCTTCCTGTCCTCCTTTATACCTTGGACAACATGTCAGGAGCTGTGACTTCTTTACTCTTCATTAGCCTCTTGGCCAACAGCCTTGTCTTGTTGACAACACCGGTTCCCACCAAATTTAAGCAATACTGGGACTGTAACTCTTCAGGCTTTCCCGGCGATCTAATGACATCTTGGGTTGTCGGGTGTTCTGCCGGATATCAGCGTCGTACTTGCACGATATTTCGGTCACGTAGCTCGTAACCTTCATCAGGTGCGACCTGAGACTGCTCCTCGAGTGGACCTGGTCCAGTATTTATGCCTATGGCCTTCCCCCTCCACCAACGGCTGCAGGCGCTTCCTCTGTGGTCCGCGCCCATTCCCTGCGACCTGCTGGAGCGTTGCTGCTCCGTTTTCCGGCCGCTGCGGTTCTAGGTGTTCCCTCTGCGGTCCACGCCCATCAAACCCGCTCCTGGGGGTTTCATCTACGGTCTGGGGTACCAAGCGTTCCCCTGCGGTCCGCGCCCGCTCACCACGACCTGTTGGAGCGTTGCCGCTCCGTTTTTCGTCCGCTGCGGCTCTGGATGTTCCCTCTGCGGTCCGCGCCCACCAGTCCCACTTCTGGGTGTTCCATCTTCGGTCTGGTGCGCCTGCCAGTCCGTCAGGGGCTCGTTTTCCATCTCCATGTCTGTGGTTCTTCTGTTTGTGTGGTGTTGCAGCTGGCCCCGTTGCTCCTTTAACAATTCCAGAGCCGGATCCCAGGCTCTGCTTAGCTGGTACCCTGTGTCATGGTTCATAAGATCGTCAGCCATTTTAATTTCTATCGATTCTCTTATAACACTGTCCCAAAATCTGGGACGAAAAACGGAGCGGCAACGCTCCAACAGGTCGTGGTGAGCGGGCGCGGACCGCAGGGGAAACGCTTGGTACCCCAGACCGTAGATGAAACCCCCAGGACCGGGTTTGGTGGGCGCGGACCGCAGAGGGAACACCTAGAACCGCAGCGGACGGAAAACGGAGCAGCAACGCTCCAGCAGGTCGCAGGGAATGGGCGCGGACCACAGAGGAAGCGCCTGCAGCCGTTGGTGGAGGGGGAAGGCCATAGGCATAAATACTGGACCAGGTCCACTCGAGGAGCAGTCTCAGGTCGCACCTGATGAAGGTTACGAGCTACGTGACCGAAATATCGTGCAAGTACGACGCTGATATCCGGCAGAACACCCGATAACCCAAGATGTCAATACGGGGCCTGGTTGATACTTGGGTGGGTGACCGTCCGGGGCGCCGTTGGCTAAAGGACACGCAAGTCGCAGAAATGGCGTCCTATTTAAACACTTGCACCAGCTCTTGGTGCCATACCACACTGCTATTGTTATTGTACGGACACTGACACATCTGCCACTTGGTTATTCCATATAATGAGTTTGTGCAATGGTAAGATCCAGGCTTTGTGGTAATCATATCAGTTAGGCTGAAGATTATTTGTTCGAATGTTCGCATGCTATCGCCGTGAGCATCTACGGAAAGACAGAGGACAGGGAAACTACCACTAGGCCCTTAGCGGTTGGACGTCCGTGACTCTTTCCAGAACGTAGCGTCCGAGGCTTGTCTGCTCTGTAAAGTAGGATAGATGGTGGTGTGTGGCATTTCTGCCGAAAGAGCACAGTGCTGGTGCACGCTCAAGAGTTTCGGAGCACTCCGATCATCGTACATTGTTGATCATTGAGCTATGCAGCGGACCACTCCTATGTGTTTACATGAAAAACCGACGACATCATCAATTACGATTGCAGTGGGCACGGGACCATTGGGATTTCATCGTAGATCTACGGAAAAGTGTCGGCTCTTTGGGTGAACCACAGTTTTGCTACACTAGGTACCATCGGTACCGTTTGGCCTTCTTACCCTGTTGGGGAGGAGTTAGTAAGGTCGATGATCATCTCCACAAAAACCGTCATCAAGGTGAACGGCGGCTCTAAATACGCAATGCGGCACGGACATACAGGTAGGCTGGTACGAGCAGTATTATGCTGTGGGAGACATTCCCCTGCACTCGCATGGGACCTGTGGCGGTAATCGAAGACACGCTGACAGCTGGGAACGTCCTGACTTGATGTCTTCCCCGACGGCGATGTAGCCTTTCAGTAGTATAACTGTCCATACATCGGAGTCAGAACTATGTTATAGTGGTCTGAGGGGCACTATAGTGAACTCGCGCTGATATCTCGCCTGATGTCAATTCTATGGAACCCATCTAACTCGGTATCGGCCGCCATCACGGCGTACGCAAATCAGCGGCCCATTATTTACGCGAATTGCATGACCTGTACGGAGACATCTAATGCCGCGTAGCTCCACAATCCTGTCGGGCCGGCCGGAATGGCCGAGCAGTTCTAGGCGCTTCAGTCTGGAACCGCGCAACCTCTACGGTCGCAGCTTCGAATCCTGCCTCGGGCATGGATGTGTGTGATGTCCTTAGGTTAGTTAGGTTTAAGTAGTTCTAAGGCTAGGGGACTGATGGCCACATGGGACTTAACATCGGAGGTCATCAGTCCCCTAGACTTAGAACTATTTAAACCTAAGAACATCACACACATCCATGCTTGAGGCAGGATTCGAACCTGCGACCGTAGCAGCCGCGTGGTTACGGACTGAAGCGCCTAGAACCGCTCGGCTACCGATTGGGTCTTAGGCCGTTTGTGCAGTTATTAAGCGAAGTTATTGATATCATTAACTGGTGTTTTTGACACGTAATTTCCTTTTTATAGTCTAGCTGTAACTGCTTAGTACTTTAAATTTTAGTAGCTGCGCCGTAACAGGCATTTAACTTTGGGCCTTAAATCGCCTGTGAAGTTGCTAAACTTCCTTGATCGGGTGAAGAACCCGTAATTGTGTGATAATGTGCAACGCCGTACGGCAATTAATAAATTTACTGCAACTGCTAAGTAATTTAATTTTTTTGGCAATTTTGTTTTGTCTAAATTCAAGGGGGAGAGGGGAAAAATAAAAGGAAAGAAACTAATGACACCAGCCGCCGTGGGACTTATGCGGAATCAGCAGCGACGAATAAAAAATGTTTGCCGGGCGGAGACTCGCACTCGGGCTCTCCTGCTTATTGCACAGCTGCGTCAGTCACTGCACCAGCCGGACACGGTGTTCATCGCAGGTGCTCCGACTGTACCGGCGTGTTCCCCAGCCGGCACACACCCCCACCTGGCGCCACCTGCTTATTACACAGCTGCATCAGTCACTGCACCAGCCGGACACGGTGTTTATCGCAGGTGCTCGGACTGTACCGGCGTGTTCCCCAGCCGGCACACACCCCCACCTGGCGGTAGCCTCACTCCACGTCACCCGTGCTCGCCAATGTCAGATTCCCGCTGGAGACTGAACGCAAATGTGCGTCCGCCCTGCAGGCTGTCTTGTCGAGTCATTTGCCGTCGAGGCGAATCAGTTACACGACTCGTCCGAAAGAACGGACACCACGCATTCATAAAATTTTATTTTGACCCGCCAACGTGCGCGATCTTCGATTTCTTTTTAAATAATCATCTTGCATTCGAAGGATTGTATTTATTTATGTGGTGATCCTTGATCTTAACTGCCTTATTCATTAGTGATCAGTGCTCCTATTATCAACTTGTGTATTTTATCTTCGTAAAGATTTTTGTCTCTGATATTAAACTGCTGTTCAAATAGACTTTATTTTGTGGTCTCAGTACTTTTCTACTCCCTAACCAGCTACCTCCTGCTTCAACCACTCCATATCGTAATATGAGGTGGGTTCTTTTCCACGAATAGGGTTTTTCTCTAACCAGAAAACCACATTTCTCCCCTGAATGTTGTTGTTGTGGTCTTCAGTCCTGAGACTGGTTTGACGCAGCTCTCCATGCTACTCTATCCCGTGCAGTCTTCTTCATCTCCCAGTACTTACTGCAACCCACATCCTTCTGAATCTGCTTAGTGTATTCATCTCTTGGTCTCCCTATACGATTTTTACCCTCCACACTACCCTCCAATGCCAAATTTGTGATCCCTTGATGTCTCAGAATATGTCCTACCAACCAGTTCCTTCTTCTTGTCAAGTTGTGCCACAAACTCCTCTTCTCCCCGATTCTATTCAATACCTCCTCATTAGTTATGTGATATACCCATCTAATCTTCAGCATTCTTCTGTAGCACCGCATTTCGAAAGCTTCTATTCTCTTCTTGTCCAAACTATTTATCGTCCATGTTTCACTTCCATACATGGCTACACTCCATACAAATACTTTCAGAAACGACTTCCTGACACTTAAATCAATACTCGATGTTAACAAATTTATCTTCTTCAGAAAGGCTGTCCTTGCCATTGCCAGTCTACATTTTATATCCTCTCTACTTCGACCATCATCAGTTATTTTGCTCCCCAAATAGCAGCGCATTCGACAGAAAATAACACTCTTGAGCGAGATACGGGATTAGGAAACTGTGCCGACAAATCTCGGCAGGCTGCAACTCTGTAGCAGATACCTTATTCACAGACATGAGAGTAACTAAATTAATTTTCAGATATTTTTTTTAATGTGAACATGCAGTGTTGAGCACTGTAGTTGACGTTCAGCTGCTATTTTGTGAGCGGACTTAATCAGTCACTGCTCACTTGACTGGGCGCACGTTCCCACTGCCGCGGCCTGTCTTTGAGACCGAAACAAAAGTACGTTTCCCGTCGTGGAGCAGCCTTTCCTCACGACTAGCGACTTGCCACACCGATCTCTAAACGCCCTCATTACCTCTGTCATTGTCTGCTTTGACTTTGGACGTCCGTACACCCACACAGTCGCCACTAATCGCTCGGTAACGGTGGAACGTTGCCCGCTCACAAAAGCCACGACCCCACAAGTGAGACAATGCAATACTGAAACAAATGCTGTTCGTTAACTTTAAATGAGGGATACAAATGCAACATCTCTTTAGCTCACAAACTGCGCGAAGTCACAACGGTACCGGGCTGCTAAGGCAATCAGACTAGAGCCAGTAATGTCTCATTACTGTTCTGCTGTGTTCGTTGATCGATCGATAACACGGCTCTCGTCTACTAGCATCAAACATAGGCCTTAATCTAGAACTTAGAACTACTTAAACCTAACTAACCCAAGGACATAACACACATCCATGGCCGAGGCAGAATTCGAACCTGCGACCGTAGCGGTCGCGCGATTCAAGACTGAAGCGGCTAGAACCGCACGGTCACAGCGGCCGGCTAGATATTTCACAGCATCGAAGATGGACAAGTACTTATAGCTCTTAATGTATGCACTTTGGAAGCCATGTTTACTGGAATTATTTTTAAGTCCATGCTATCACCTATGAAAATATGGAAAGCAAAGAGATTCGTTCCACAGTATCGAAGATGAAAAAGTGCTCATAGCTTTTAAGGTATGCATTTTAGAAGAAGTGTTTTCTAGACGTAATTTCTGTCATATCGCTAGATGTTGACCATCGTTCCCGGGAGAAATCGTTAAAATTAGGTTATTTTTAGGGTTCCGTAACTCAATCGTTAAAAAAGGATCCCTGTGGGGTTATATTGTTGTCAGGCTGTCCGTTTGTCTCTCCTTCCGATCGATTTTTCTCAGGAACAACTAAATGCATCAAGCTGAAATTTATGTCACATACTAAGATCTACTGTTCCTGAGCGATGTAAAAGATGGGCCATTTACGTTCTAAAATTTTGAGTTTCGAAAGCTCGTTCATCAGAACGTACAGTGTACGTCCCATTGTCCTAGACTCTTGAAATCTGCTAAGAACCAAGGTTTCAGACAACCAAAGAAAAAAATTTCAAAATTGTTAATTTGTAACTTTATCACACGATAAAGTTTTTTTGTCACTTATGTGAGACTGTCTGTCAGTCCGTCAGTCTGTTAAGCGCCCTTTTTCTCAGGAGTGTGTAGACCTACAGTACCGTGCTGAAATTTATGTCACGTACTAAGGCTGTTGGGCCCTCGGCGCAATAATAAACGTCAGCTTCTAAGTCAATACAGTCAAAAGATGCGGCCATTTACGTCACATACTTTGACAGCCGCAAAGCGACTCATTAGAACCTATAGGTTACTTCCCTTGACGTGGAATCATTAAATTTGGCAAGAAGAAAGCTTTGACAACACAATTAAATGAAAAAGAATCAAAGTATTTTTAGTATATTATACGAAAAAATATTTCTTTTGTCGTTTGCTATCCGGCTTCAGACGAAATTAAAACATTCTCGAAAGTCTTGAAATCCCTGGGACCGATGTATTGCCAGAATCAATGCCGAAAGGCCGGCCGTGATGGCCGAGCGGTTCTAGGCACTACAGTCTGGAACTGCGCGACCGCTACGGTCGCAGGTTCGAATCCTGCTTCGGGCATGGATGTGTGTGATGTCCTTAGGTTAGTTAGGTTTAATTAGTTGTAAGTTCTAGGGGACTGATGATCTCAGCAGTTAAGCCCCATAGTGCTCAGAGCCATTTGAACCATTTGAACAATCAATGTCGAAAACAGACAATAATCGTCGAAATCCTTAAACAATTAATTTGGTACGGAACCCTCACTAGTCGTACATCAAACCAGTCTCAGGACTGAAGACCACAACAACAACAACTTCCTGCAGGGGGAGCTCGAGCCCTTCTCGCAGCCGGACATCTTTTTAATGTTACTGCTGAATTCTACACTTGTTTGGCGAAAATTAATACGGGAAGTTTGCGCAGTGCAGGCGGTTCAAATTACCGCCTGGCCATTCAAATTTAAGTCCCCCGTGATTTTCTTGAAACGTTTAAAGCGATAGAAGGGTCGGCTAATTTCTTTCCTTTTCCTTTGGCAATCGGCGCTGGTGCTCCGTCTCTAATGACCTCGTCGTCGACGGAGCGTTGAGGCACGATCTTCCTCGCAGCGGGACGGCTCCCACTGAAGGCGTGCGCCGCGGGTTTCAGCAATGCGCGCCGCCTGGTCCCCGCAGAGGACCGACTGCATCGCCGGTGATTAACGACCTGCGCTGTCCTCGCCTGAGAGTGTGGCCGGGGTGCGGGGACGGCCGCTGAAAAGCAGCCACCGCCGGCCGGCGTGGGCGTCTCCCGACCTGGTCGTGGTCGTGCCTGGCCGCCCACGGCGCACAGTGGCGCAGGCGCCGCAGCTGCCCACAGGTCACGTGACGCAGTCCGTACACCGCTTGTCCCTCGTAAGAGTGCCCAGGCCGCTATCTCCCTGGTGAAGCGTCACACAGCAGCACTTTAATATACACTACTGGCCATTAAAATTGCTACCCCAGGAAGAAATGCAGATGATAAACGGGTATTCATTGGACAAATAAATTATACTAGAACCGACATGTGATTACATTTTCACGTAATTTGGGTGCATAGATGCTGATAAATCAGTACCCAGAACAACCACCTCTGGTCGTAATAACGGCCTTCATACGCCTGGGCATTGAGTCAAACAGAGCTTGGATGGCGTGTACAAGTACAGCTGCCTGTGCAGCTTCAACAAAAATGGTTCAAATGGCTCTGAGCACTATGGGACTCAACTGCTGAGGTCATTAGTCCCCTAGAACTTAGAACTAGTTAAACCTAACTAACTTAAGGACATCACAAACATCCATGCCCGAGGCAGGATTCGAACCTGCGACCGTAGCGGTCTTGCGGTTCCAGACTGCAGCGCCTTTAACCGCACGGCCACTTCGGCCGGCTGCAGCTTCAACACCATAACGCAGTTCATCAGGGGTAGTGACTGGCGTATTGTGACGAGCCAGTTGCTCGGCCACCATTGACCAGACGTTTTCAATTGGTGAGAGATCTGGAGAATGTGCTGGACAGGGTACCAGTCGAACATTATCCAGAAACGCCCGTACAGGACCTGCAACGTGCGGCCGTGCATTATCCTGCTGAAATGTAGGGTTTCGCAGGGATGGAATGAAGGGTTGAGCCACGAGTCGTAACACATCTGAAATGTAACGTCCACTGTTCAATGTGCCGTCAATGCGAATGGTGTAACCAATGGCACCCCATACAATCACGCCGGCTGAGACGCCAGTATGGCGATCACGAATACACGCTTCCACTGTGCGATTACCGCGATATCGCCAAACACGCATGACCATCATGATGCTGTAAACAGAACCTGGATTAATCCAAAAAAATGACGTTTTGCCATTCGTGCATCCAGGTTCGTACATCATCGCAGGCGCTCCTGTCTGTGATGCAGCGCCAAGGGTAACCGCAGCCACGGTCTCCGAGCTGATTGTCCATGCTGCTCCAAAACTTTTTTTGTAGATGGTTGTTGTCTTGTAAACGTCCCCATCTGTTGACTCAGGGATCGAGACGTGGCTGCACGATCAGTTACAGCCACGCGGATAACATGCCTGTCATGTCGACTGCTAGTGATACGAGGCCGTCGGGGCCCAGCACAGCGTTCCGTATTACCCTCCTGAACCCACCGATTCCATGTTCTGCTAACAGTCATTGGATCTCGACCAACGCGAGCAGCAATGTCGCGATACGATAAACCGCAATCGCGATAGGCTACAATCCGACCTTTATCAAAGTCGGAAATGTGATGGTACGCATTTCTCCGCCTTACACGAGGCATCACAACAACCTTTCACCAGGCAACGCCGGTCATCTGCTGTTTGTGTATGAGAAATCGGTTGGAAACTTTCCTCATGTCAGCACGTCATAGGTGTCGCCACCGGCGCCAACCTTGTATGAATGCTCTGAAAAGGCTCAAATGGCTCAAATGGCTCTGAGCACTATGGTACTTAACATCTGTGGTCATCAGTCCCCTAGAACTTAGAACTAATTAAACCTAACTAACCTAAGGACAGTACACAACACCCAGCCATCACGAGGCAGAGAAAATCCCTGACCCCGCCGGGAATCGAACCCGGGAACCCGGGCGTGGGAAGCGAGAACGCTACCGCACGACCACGAGATGCGGGCGCTCTGAAAAGCTAATAAGTTGCATATCACAGCATCTTCTTCCTGTCGGTTAAATTTCGAGTCTGTAGCACGTCATCTTCGTGGTGTACGAACTTTAATGGCCAGTAGCATAGATGTACGTATTTATAGTCTTTCGCTATAGACGGTGATGGTTTCCACCGTGTACAAACTCTAGGGATTCGTCGTTGAGAGAATAAGGAAGAAAAAAGGTCTAATGAACTTACGTCCGGAAACGCATGGTTTCCGTGCTAGAGACCATTTATTCAATCATACATTGTCACAGAGACTGCGGTCTAATACGCGCTGTACCATGCAGCTGCTGTTAAGAGTATCTGTTGAAAACGATTTCCATACGCCTGAACACATGCGTGTACGCGCCGTAGCATGTCCTGTTTCACACGTTCACATCGGCGAGGTTCCATACAAACAGTGTCAAAGGCAGCGCGAATATGTTGCTCCAGTTTTTCCATATCTGGACAGTGCTCTGCATACACGATACTTTCGAGATGGCTCCATAACCAGAAATCGCACGGGTCGAGATCCGGTGAGCGAGCAGGCCACGCAGCTGGACCCACTCGTCTGATCCTCTGACCAGGGAAGACACGACTGAGATGCGTCCAGACGTTAACGGCCAAGTACGCTGGAGCACTATCATGTAGCAGCCACGTAACCGTTCGAATCATAAATGGCAGTTTTTCCAGTAGGGGAGGCAAAGTCAGCCGCAGGAAACGCAGATCGCTGTGGCCTGTCAGGCGACGTGGAATGAAGCCTGGTCCCAAAATACGGTCGCCATTTACCCTGGCGCAGACATTCCGGCTGCACCGGTGCTGATGATTCGCTGTTACCATATTATGAGGGTTCTGCGTACTGTCTCACAGATGACTGTTATGAGAGTTGAAGATACCACTCCGCGTAAAGGTGGCCCCATCTGTGAATAAGATAGATGACACAAATCACGGAATCGTGATTCCCTGATGAAGAAACCAGTGACAAAACTGCTCCAAACGACTGGAAAAAACTCAGGTCATTCCCGTTTTCAAGAAAGGCTGTAAGACAGATCCGTACAATCACCTATATCACTGACGTCAATCTGTTGCAGAATTATGGAACATGTTTATGCTCAAGAATTATGACGCTTTTGGAAAATGAACATCTTCTCTAAAAAAATCAGCATGGATTCGGCAAACAGAGGTCCTGCGAAACTCAGCTCGCTCTGTTCCTCCACGAGATACACAGAGGAGTGGACAACGGCGCTCGTGTTGATGCCGTGTTGCTTGGCTTCAGTGAGGCTTCTGACACCGTCCCTCATTGCCGCTTAATGAAAAAAATACGAGTTTACGGAGCACCGGAGCAGACCTGCGATTGCATTCACGACTTTCTTGCAGACAGAACTGACGGAAATAAATCGACAGATGTAAAGGTAATATCCGGAGTACCAGAGGGAAGGGTGATAGGACCGTTGCTGTTCACATTATACATAAATGATGTAGTAGAAAGCGTCGGATTCTCCTTAAGGCTAACCGCAGATGATGCAGTTGTCTATACCAAATTGGATATTTGTGGTAAGACCTTATGGGACCAAACTTCTGAGGTCATCGGTTCCTAAGCTCACACACTACACAATCTAACTTAAAATAACGTACGCTAAGCACAACACACGCACCCATACCCGAGAGAGGACTCGAACCTCTGACAGGAGGAGCCGCGCGAACCGTCCAAGACGCCTCAGAACATGCGGCTACCCCGCGCCGCTGTCTACACCAAGCTAGAAAAGCCAGAAGAGAGTGAGAATTTGCAGAACGACCTGCAGAGAACTGATGAATGGCGGAGGCTCTGGCAGTTGCCTCCAACGTAAATAAATGTAACATATTGCGCATACATAGGAAAAGAAATCCACTACTGTACAGCTACACTTTTGATGGGAAATAACTGTAGACAGTGTCTGCCCTAAAATATCTATGCATAACTATCCAGAGCGATCTTAAGTGGAATGACTACATAAAACCGATAGTGGGGAAAGCAGACACCAGACTCAGAGTCATCGGAAGAATCTTAAGGAAATGTAACTCATCCAAGGAATAAGTGCCTTATAAGGCGCTTGTTCGTCAGATTCTTGAGTATTGTTCATCTGTCTGAGATCCCTATCAGGTAGGGCTGATGGAGGAGATAGAGAAGTTCCGACTCGGAGCGGCGCGTTTCGTCACGGGATCGTTTTGCTGGGGAGAGAGCGTTACGGAGGTGCTAAGCAAACTCCACTGGCAGACGTTACAAGAGAGGCGTTGTGAATCACAGAGAGACTTACTACTGACATTTCTGGACGGCACTTTTCAGGAGGAGTCGGACAACATATTACTTCCCCCCCCGCCACACACATACACACTCACACACATACATCTCGCCTATTGACAACGAGGAGAAAATTAGAGAAATTAGAGCCAATACACAGGCTTACCGATAATTATTCTTCCCACGCACTATTCGCGAATGGAACAGGGTTGGAGGGAATAAATATTCGTACGGAGAGTGCCCTCCGCCACACACCATTAGGTGGCTTGCGGAGTATGACGTAGATGTTATAGATGTAGATGATGTGGAAAGTATGTCGCTAGTAAGCACTGCACACGCTGTTAGTGATAAGGGTCAATCTGATAGGCATAGTTAGCAAATGAAAGATTTTGATAGAGAACAAACAATATATTTACCTTAATAGCGTTCAAAAGTCATAATACATATATAATTTTCTGACATCCAATTAAACAAATTTCTTTTTACTGACGAACACACCTCCAGATCGTCCGCTCATAATAACCTCTCAAAATTCTGCCATCTCTTTCCCCACATCCACCACTGCCGGCCGCTCACCTCCAACTGCCCAACGCTACGCGCTGTTCACATCCAACTGCGCAACACTACACAAGCGAATACTCCAACAATGAGTACAACCAGCCACCGACTGCACACAGCACAGCCAGTGATTTTCATACAGAGCACCACGTGGCGTTGCCTACACAAAAACCTAAGCAGCCTACTTACACCTGTCACGGAGAACGTTCCACCCGGTCGCCTGGCTTATCCTGTACTGGCGGACCAACTGCCTGCTACTGACACGGCGGTCGCCTTCCACAGCATTAATCACTTATTCCTTCAAGTCTGCAGTCCGAACATTTCGAGTACGTCCTTCATGATTTTCTGCTCCCTGAAACGATGCTGTCTCAGACAAACGGCGAAACACTGTTGCAAACAATGAATGGCGTGGTTGTTATCGGTGGGGATGGGTCTCCTCATACGACCTTGCTGCCCGCCGACCGTAGCCACTTGCCTTTCAGTAAATACGAGGTTGCCGCAGGAGAGGAATTCGTGGCGGGCCGCATCAAACCAGTCAGAAGGCTGATGACTCAGAAAAAAAAGGTAAGCACCATGTCGGCAAGCTCTCGATTCGAATACCGAACCATTGCGCACAACGCTGTATGACAACCGCTATCAGACGAGTCAGCAAGAGAAATGAATCGACCAATTACTATGAAAGGGGACGGCGATAGGGCGTGACGTATGAGGAAGTGTACCACCCTGTAGGAGGAAGCTATGTGTACCGTAACTGTAGCGCATATTATCCCCCAGTCTCTGTAACAAAGTCTGAGAGAATAAATGATCTCTAGCAAGAAAGCCATGCATTTCCGGACACAAGTTCATTAGACCTTTTTTGTTCCGTATCCTTTCATCGATCAATCCCCAGAGTTCGTACCCGGTGGAAAAAATCACCCTGCATATAATGTACTATAACTATTGTATCTCGATTTTCTTGTAACTCTTAAAATATACTTGATGTTCATTGATCCATGTAAATAATAATGAAAATAATTGTAATTTATACAGGGTCACTGATGGTTAGGGAAATTTTAGGGATATGTATCAAAGAGTTAAAATTAAAACGCGCTGTGTAGCGGCGAGTGATGTGACGTCAGAACGCGCGCTTCACAAGAACTTCGCTGCGGACTCTGATGTGATGGGATGCGCGAGCTGCGAGTTAGCTCAGTGTGAGGAGAAGTTTTAACTAGCGGCACGATAGCTACTGACGAGCGTGGGCAGGTGGAAGGGCAGCTCCGCTCACATCAAGACCCTCCTCACCCGCCAGTGGTCACAGCTAAGTAAATCTCTGCTCGCAAACTTTGTCTGGAGCTACCACAGCACTGTCGACGATAGCTACGGCTTCATCTCTTCAACAACGAACGACTGCAAGACTGTTCCACTTAGTTCACGTTTCTTAGAAATGTATCAGCGTTACTCAGTGATATTGGTGAACTTTTAGTTTTAATATTAATTACAGCAAAA
This sequence comes from Schistocerca americana, assembly GCF_021461395.2. Taxonomy (NCBI): domain Eukaryota; kingdom Metazoa; phylum Arthropoda; class Insecta; order Orthoptera; family Acrididae; genus Schistocerca; species Schistocerca americana. The sequence continues at coordinate 1,265,834,564 of NC_060119.1, forward strand.
ATTTAGAAACTCTAACCTAGTAATTATCCTAAGTCATTATTACCAATAGGTCCCATGTCCATTCCTCTTACTGAAACAATCCGAGTGTCGTTTATTTGGAAATAAAGAAACATATTAAAAAAATTAATTTCAGTGCCAGTTCTTTTCCATATCTTTTAATAACTTTGAAAACAGAACTAAAGTATTATTAATGCATCTCAGTAACTTCACTGTTGAGATGAATATTGTTTAGAGGCAAAGCTAGTCTTGAAATTAATTCAAATTATTCAAATGGCTCTAAGCACTATGGGATTTCATATCTGAGGTCATCAGTCCACGAGACTCAGAACTACTTAAACCTAACTAACGTAAGGACATCACACACATCCATTCCCGAGGCAGGATTCGAACCTGCGACCGTAGCAGCAGCGCGGTTCCAGACTGAAGCACCTAGAACCGCTCGGCCACAGCGGACGTCTGAAATTAATGCCTGGCATTTCTAACTAAAAAGAAAAGCACTCCGTCTTCAGGCCACAATAGGCCCATTGGAAGCATCCGACCGCCGTGTCATCTTCAGCTGGGGATGCGGATAGGAGGGGCGTGTGGTCGGCACACCGCTATCCCGGTCGTTATGACGGTTTTCTTTGACCGGAGACGCTACTATTCGATCGAGTAGCTCCTCAGTTAGCATCACGCCGAAAAATGCCAACAGGGCATGGCGGCTCAGATGGTCACCCATCCAAGTGGCGGCCACGCCCGACAGCGCTTAACTTCGGTGATCTGACGGGAACCGGTGTATGCACTGTGGCAAGGTTGTTGCCACTTGCAGCTAAGGATTATATTGAAAGGAAAACAGTTATTCATACTTGTTAGTTTTAAGTAAACTTGTGATACTGTTTTGTTTGTTGGGCTGGTTTGTATTTCGGCGTTGCAGTTGTGCTGATATTCAATGGAAGTTCTTTTATTTAAATGATTCTTAAGTCATTTACTTCTTTCGTTTTTCATTGCCAATTCTCTAGTAATCGAAAGGGAGTAAACGCCACTATGGGGTTGCGCTACTATTTAGCATAACAGTAGGCAGCCTCCAGTTATTCATATTTATTTATTCAAAATTCATTTCAGTGTGTTAAATAACGAGCGTAGCAATAACTGATTTTTTTCTCACTATTATTTCGTGACGTGTTTTGTTACTGCAGAAGTGCATGTAGCCTTCTGTTGCCGCGTATTCAAATTATAGCTTACTCATTGCTGTTTGCAATTTTAATTACTAAATGAACAAATAGTGCTGCCGACCGTTTTTAATTTATTCCAAAAGTATTACGTTAAGTTCATTGTTTTGTATCCTGAGTCCCGTGGTACCCCTTTTCGTTGGAACAAACCGTGAATGATTGCAAAATTTTTGATAATTGAACTAAATTTTACTGAAAGTGGAGTGGACGGAATAAGTTGTCCTCAAAGATGTAAACCTCTCCCTCACTATTCGGTGTTACGTTTTCCTTCTGAAATGATATCCTTGTCAAATTTTACTTTTCGTTAGCCACATACGAACACGGCCAAACATATTTTCGCAATAGACGATTATGTAAAGGGGGACGTTAAAAGATATATTATTTATTGCTGCAGTGTCTAGATGTAGTCAGCCCAAAGAGATGCTATTCATCAGGTATGTAACGCGATGCCCAGCATCATCTCAACGGAAAGCACTTCGTAACAAAGTCAGAGACGCATTGGCAACGTCTGCTATTACATTACAGTGCAGGGGCGGGTGTTACTCGTCTGAAAGGTAATGCTGCACTATACAGCTCACTTACTTATTTCATTTACTCATGGCAGAAGCATGCTAAGTATGTACAGTGAAATACATACATGATTACATAAGTCATATTTATATGTATACAGGTTGCATTACAGGTAGCATTACTACACAACCGAGCCACCTGTAGGGCGTTGTCATTGGAAAACAGTAAATCTTGTTCTGGGCATAAAAATAGAGAGGGAGGGCACTAAGACATGTGGCTCAGGGGTATTTAGCCGGCCGGTGTGGCCATGCGGTTCCAAGCGCTTCAGTCTGGAACCGCGTGACCGCTACGGTCGCAGGTTCGAATCCTGCCTCGGGCATGGATGTGTGTGATGTCCTTAGGTTAGTTAGGTGTAAGTAGTTCTAAGTTCTAGGGGACTGATGACCTCAGAAGTTAAGTCCCATAGTGCTCAGAGACATTTGAACCATTTTGAGGGTATTTGCTCTTGGCCACACTCTCACTCGCTGTCTTCTGACGTGAAGGCAGTGACTCGGGCCGATAAGAGTTGTTATTCGGTTAATGGACCTCCAAACATCCCAGTATTCGCTGAAACTAGTAGGAAGCTGTACACGTGGCTCCATCCAGTACTGGTGTTTAGCTTTCGACAGTGAGGGTCTTGCCTTATGTGGAGGCACTTCCAAAGGCTTTGATGTCTGGAGGAAAGTTTTCGCTAGTTTCAGCCAAGGTTGAGACTGTTGATGACCAATCACTGGGAAGAGGAGGGGGGGGGGGGATTTCATCGTCGATCTTCAGTCGTTCTAGATCAGCAGCGGCTTCTCGACGTATCCGTGGAAGTATAATGCCAGAAAATAGTATATCTTTACAACAATGGCGGGTTTTAGACATCAGGTGATGAAGCAGCGAGTTTCGTTCAAGGAAGGATCAGCAGTCCTGGCATGGGTTGTCCTACATCACACAGGAACATAGATTCTGCAGCAGAGTAGCACAGAGCCAGTGGTGTGGTTCTGAAAACTTGTGGTTTCGCATCCCAATTTGTACCTCTCAGCTTCCTCAGAATGTTGTTTCTGACCAGATTTTACGCTTGGTGTTCAAGCAGTGTGTTCCAAAAGCGAGAGAGCAATCGAGCGTTAGGTGCTTTGGGGTAAAAGAATATTCCAAGAGGATTTCATTCTAGGAGACACGTAATTTCCTTGGAGCGTCACTATTCCTGAGGTGGACGTTTCGATAGCTTGGAAAAAAATAGGTCCAGCAATACGTGTGGCACCAGCTGCAGACCACACCGATGTTATGACACCACGTGATGGGTCTTGATGCAGCTGATGAAGATTTTCTGTTACTCATAATCGTAAGGGAAACGGAGCATTTCAAGATCAAACTGCGCAGTAAGATGCATTGCCCTTGCTTTGCACTGTTTCAGTTTGCGTTCGTGCACAGCAGGTGCTGTTGCTGACACAGTAATCTGAAGTGCTGAACGGCGCCACGGTTTTGTGAGACTTCTTCCGAGGCCCCTCCTAAGTGGTCTGGGTACGTCCGCCAGCCGCCACAGTGCGAGGGACGGGCCAGGGCACACGCAGCGCTTGGAGGCTGTCCCTGCCTCGTCTCCCCGGTAGTGGGTCTCGTGCAAAGTCATACGCTTTGCTTTCGTTGTACTTAAAACACTCTGCACGGTCGTGATTTTTACGGGTAACATCACTTGCAATCACAGGCTTCTCGCGTCTGATACAGGCAGCCTACGTGAGAGGTAATGCTAACCGGGAAAAATCCAGATCCACCTCAGTAATATTTGTCTGGTTTAAGGACTAGCGATTAGCTTTTAACACAGGGAAATGCTGACGCGAGATCTTTGTGAAACGTAAATCTGTGGTATCTGTTCACTTCAGAATTAATAAGTCATTACTCAAAACTGCACTACTGTCCAGAACTTAAAGACGAAAGTAGCATTCGCATGATATGCCACTGCTAAGTAATACAGCTCGATGAAACCTGGACCATATGTGGAAAGAACTGTTACGTGGGGTTCAAATTCCATCGACCCATGTTCAAAAATGGCTCTGAGCACTATGGGACTTAACATCTATGGTCATCAGCCCCCTAGAACTTAGAACTACTTAAACCTAACTAAACTAAGGACATCACACAACACCCAGTCATCACGAGGCAGAGAAAATCCCTCACTCCGCCGGGAATCGAACCCGGGTGCGGGAAGCGAGAACGCTAGCGCACGACCACGAGCTGCGGACCGACCCATGTTATTTGGCAGTAAGACTTCACGCGAAATTTTTTTTCATCCTTATGTTTTGTACATCAGTGTGTATGCGAGTAACAGTGTGTAGTTATAAGAAGAGGAAGGCTGACAGAAGCTTAGACGTAGGAGTCGTCGACTGGATATTCAGAAAATGCATTCTGCTTTCAAAAGAAATGTAATGCTAAACGCCTGTAGGTTCCATACTTGAACAGTGCCAGGACAAGCAGGAGGCAGTGAGTGTATGCGAAGTAGTATTGGTTCCAGCACTCACAAGCTTGTACGGCTGACGAGGAGAGGCGTAAACAGAAAAGCTGACAAACTGCAACTCGCAGACGCTCGAAGGAAGACGCCGCATATGTCGCGAGAACCTGCTTCGAAAACTTCGAGAGCCGTCTGTAAGTGTAGAAAGTATCCCCCTACCTATCTATCAAGTGGAGACTGTGCGGAAAACTAGAGGGAACTAAGTTTGTCAGAAGTATACCCAGAAGTCAGCAAACACATAATTTTATGAGGTAATGGTAGCAATGATCGTGCTAACATACGACAGCGAGATCGAAAGTTAATGAATTAGATTAGAGGTGATACCTTTATGATGTGCGATGATCGTGCTAACATACGACAGCGAGAACGAAAGTTAATGAATTAGATTAGAGATGATACCTTTATGATCTGCGATAGGCTATACTACATTTATGATCTGCGATAGGCTATACTTTTCTGGATAAAAAGAAGTCATCGAACATGGAAAGAACTGAATATTCTCAATATAAATTATAGTAAGCTGAAATGGAAGAAAAACGTATTGAATTAGTATAAAATAACGGAATTTCAAAGATTTTCGTGACGTATATACCAACAGGACGATGTAATGTAGGATGGTGCACAATTTTCCTTCGAGGTGGAACCTTACAGATGACGATGTTTCGTCGAGCCAGCGGCCCGTATACGTTATCACTATCAACAGCAGCAATTCGACAGCCATTGCTGGGCAAACGGCGTTCTCTAAATTACAGCATGTATTACGGTCTACAGTTAACAGTACCTCTACCAGAGTATAATAAATAGAAATCTAGAGGAAAATGTCTACTGTAGGCGACAGTAACGTGGCGTGATCTACATTCACATCTACATGACCGGGGAATCTTTCTCGCACGCTGTACAAAATATCTGATATACACAAGACCTGCGCGAGGCCCTGTGGAGGCACCTAGCGGGCGCCGGATGAACTCCTCGCGCGGCGGCGTAAATTAAAGGCGCCGCCAGCGCCCACGGGACGAAGCTGCTGGCCGATGGCGCCTGCAGACGAACCGGGCCATCCTGGTAGTGACCGCGTGTGGCGCGACACGCCGCTCAGCTTCAGTTAATGAACAGGAAATGTAGAGGGCTGACGGCCAATCCTGGTCTGTTTCATTTAACAGAAATCAACTAGGTGGAAGGGCAAAGTATCTACATCCGTACTCGGCAAGTCATCTTACGGCGTGAGGTAGAGAATGCTTCGTATGCCTGATCACTCTCCCCCCCCCCCCCCCCCTTATCCTGTTCCATTCGTGAAGGGTGCACGAGAAAGCAAAATATTGCTTGCTCTCCTGGGAATGCGCTTTTTCGGAATTTTAAAAGGAGAGCACACCTTGTTGCCCAACGCATTTCTTGTAATGTATGCCACTGGACTTGAACATGCATCTTCGCGATTCTTTCGCTCTTTGTAAACCATCTCGTGAGAAATAACGTTGCACTTTTTCGGATATTTTACATTTGCTTTATCTGTTCTACCCGGTAAGGGTCCCAAGCACGGGAGCAATATCCAAATATCGGTCGAACGAGGTTATTGAAAGCTGCTTCCTTTGTGGGAGGAAAACCCATCCTGAATATTCTACCAGTGACTCTGTGGCATCGGTCTCAGCTGCGAATAGTGTTATGTGATCGTTCTGCTTTAAACAGTTCCGTATACATACTCCCAGATAAAGGGGTGACTATTATTGAAGTATATGGGAAAAAAATTTAATTAGTTACAAACTACGGCGTGCACACACTTTTCAACATTTAAACGTCCCTACAGATATTCGGATTTAGCTTATGACATGTTCGATATGCCTGCCGTCATAAGCATTGATGTGGCGCAGACGAATAGTGAAATTCTGCATGAGCCGCTGAAGTGTCCGAATATCGATGCTGTCGACGACCTGACTGGCTGTTTCCAGCTGAGCAATGGTTTTGCGGTTATTGCTGTACACCTTGTCTTTAATATAGTCCCACATGTATTCAGATACTGAGAATATGGCAGCCAATGGAGACCCATGCCAGTGGCCTCTCGGTACTCCAGATCCAGAGTGCTCCTCCAGGACGTTAAACACTTTCCTGCTTCGATGGAGTCGAGCTCCGTCTTGCATGAACCAGATCTTGTCGAAATCAGGGTCACTTTGGATAATGGGATGAAATCATCATCCAAAACCTTCACATACAGTTCGGTAGTCACCGTACCATCAAGGAATATCGCACCGATTATTCCGTGACCGGATATTGCACACCACACAGTCACCGTTGAGGGTGAAGAGACTTCTCGATCGCGAAATGCGGATTCTCAGTCCCCAATTTTGATACTTGACGAACTCATCCAAATGAAAGTGGGCTTCGTCGCTAAACCAAGTCATAATGCACATACTAATTCCAACCGTGCAGTTTGAACGCCCTAACACAAACCATTCAGAAGTTATGAAGATTTTATTTCATGTAGTTCACTAATTGTCACCCTGTATTTAGTATGTGTGACTTTGTCCAGTGACTGTCCGGCTATTGCGTAATCTAACATTAAAAGGTCTTCTGCCTACTACATTACATTTGTTTATGTTGACACTTCACGGTCAACCTCAGTCTCTGCACGAAGATTCGATCGTCTGCATGTTGTCCTGCATTTCACGTTTCATTTCCTCTGTATAGGATAGCAACATATTTGATAAATCTTGTGGAGCTATGTGTTACCCATTAGGTTATTTTGGTATGATATCAATTGTACTGGTCCTGAAACAGTCCGCTGTAGTACACTCAAAGCTACTTTTATGCCTGATGATATCTGTCCTTCAACATTAAGATACTACTTTGTGTTTGTTAGGAACTCTCAAATCTAATACAAAAACAGGTCTCACATTCCACATATTTATATTTCGTTCTTTAGGCGACAGCGCGTAACTTTATTGAAAGTCTATCGTAAGTCAAGTAAGGCGACATCAACTTGGCGCCGGTATCCAGTTGCCATGTTATGCGTGTTGTGGACGAACAGAGCGAAGTAGGTTTCAGATTATCGCTGATTGTGCAATCTATGTTGATTTCACAAAGCACGACGCTATTATTATATTGTCTGGAGGTAGCCGTGATAGCTAAAATAGGTAAAACTTTTATTTAAAAAAATTTCCGACACAATTAGCTTTACGGATGACTGATTTCGAAGTTTCGAACAGCCACCTTAAGATCTAAAAATAAAAATTAAAACTTCGGTATATGAGGTCATATTATGAGGCTTATGGAACTGATAATGAACATGTCAAAATGAAACTTCCTGGCAGATTAAAACTGTGTGCCGGACCGAGACTCGAACTCGGGACCTTTGCCTTTCGCGGGCAAGTGCTCTACCCACGGAGCACCCAAGCACGACTCACGCCCCGTCCTCACAGCTTTACTTCTGCCAGTACCTCGTCTCCTACCTTCCAAACTTTGCAGAAGCTCTCCTGCGAACCTTGCAGAACTAGCACTCCTGAAAGAAAGGATATTGCCGAGACATGGCTTAGCCACAGCCTGGGGGATGTTTCCAGAATGAGATTTTCGCTCTGCAGCGGAGTGTTGGTAGAGCACTTGCCCGCGAAAGGGAAAGGTCCCGATTTCGAGTCTCGGTCCGGCACACAGTTTTAATCTGCCAGGAAGTTTCATATCAGCGCACACTCCGCTGCAGAGTGAAAATCTCATTACGTAGCGAGTCTGTCACACTACACGAGAAAAATTAATTGGACTTGCTGCCCTGTCTATTATCGCTTCCCTATCTCCAGCAACAAGCTATCTTACCTGAAGATCTTCTGTCTCTGACTTTGGCAGCAATGGACACAGAACCTATAGCAGGTGTTTCAGCCATATGAAATGAAAAAAGGGGACAGGAGGAAGACCACAAACACATAACAGAAAACAGTAAATTACTGTAATAATTATATATTGTCTACTTAAAACACAATATAGTGCGATTTAGTCTTTCACAACATGGGACGACACCCACCAGCACCTTCACATTACTCGTCGTATAGCCAGGAAGGAAATAAAAAGTTACAACACTCAAGCAATGAATTAAATAGTTTTTTATGTTGCTGAGCAACACACACACAATAATTTTTAAATGAACACCCTGCCATTTGACTGTACCGCTGTTTATTTAATTACGACCCAGGTTTCGGCCTTTTATGCCATTTACAAGTGATGGAGTTTGTGTCATTATCATATATTGAGCTTGATGTCCTGCAATATATGTTGGCTCAAATGGCACTGAGCACTATGGAACTTAACATCTGAGGTCATCAGTCCCCTAGAACTTAGATCTAATTAAACCTAACTAACCTAAGGACATCACATGCATCCATACGCGAGGCAGGAATCGAACCTCTGACCGTAGCAGTCGCGCGGTTCCGACTGAAGCGCCTAGAGCCGCTCGGCCACCAAGGAGGCAATATATGTTAATGACATAAACTCAATCACTTGAAAACGGCTTAAAAGGCTGAAACCTGGGTCGTAATTAAATAAACAGCGATACAGTCAAATGGCAGTGTGTTCATTTGAAAATAAATTAAATGTTCAATTACCTTTCAGGCGTGCATGAAGGATATTATTAATTCTTGTTCCGATATTTCGGCTGGCAAATTAACAGCCATTGTCAAGGTGAGTCGATTCAAACATTTTAAAATCACTTTACTCTTTACAAAATACCATGGAGTCAGAGGTGGTAACAAGATCGTCAGTCAGAGATAAAACTTTAAGTCAGCTCATTCACAGCGTTTACGGAGTATGTCATTCATTATTACGGATGACATAATAATAACGGTATTTCGTAAAGTGATTTAAAAATCTTGCAAGAGACCCACCTTGAGAATGGCTGTAGGTTGTAAGGCAAAATATCGGAAGAAGAATTCATAATATCCTGGATGCAAACGAAAGATGATGGGATTCTATAAGGATTGGATGAAGTTTTCTCGGCCGGTCGAATATTCCAAAAGCGAAACGTTGGAAACCATCTTAACTAAAAAATGGCTGACTGTTTCTGCTATGATTGATACGAGATTTGAGGTCGGCAAGCGCACCAAATCTTACGCCATCAGCAACGCCGAATGGTGCGGCGTCAATTCGCAGATCAGGCTGTGTGTCCCAGTAAACACGCGTTGCGTTCGAAGCAGGCGCGTGCATACTTTCACAGCCGACCATCTTCGCCAGTTGCTTGATGCTATTAAATAAACGTACCTTGCGATCTACACTATTGCAATTAATTTCAAAGCTTAAATTTCCAAATTTCAAATGACTGCTAATGCTCAACTTTCTAGCATAGTTGCCAACTCTCCCATATTCTGTGCAACCCGTTCTCGTCAGTCCCGCTCCCCGACAACTTTTCCCTGCCCCTTGCCGGCAGTGTTCTCTGTTTATGTTCTGTTCTTTCCTAACAGTCTGTCACAGTCATGTCAAATTAACGCACCGCCAGTTGACTATATTGTTGTTTATTTGATTAAGACCCAGGTTTTGGCCTTTTATGCCACTTTCAAGTGATGGAGTTTATGTCATAAGCTCAATCACTTGAAAATGGCATAAAAGGTCGAAACCTTCGTCGTAATTAAATAAACAATAATACAGTCAGATGGCGGTGTGTTTATTTAAAAAGTATTGTACGACTGTCTACTGTGTACTGTCATTTCAGTCGGCTCCTCTCTCCTTACCCATTCCATTGTTGACGACACTAGACATGGCTTGAAGTGTGGTCATCTAATCTATAACATTCTAAATGCACATAACTACCATTATTAGTGCCATTATTATTGTTATTGTGAATGTTTTGTAATATCTTTGGTATGTGTTGTTCTGACTAGAAATAAGAGATAGCCTTAAGGCCCTAATCTCGTCAGGCTAAATAGGCAATAAATAAATAAATAATATTTGCAAGGGTTTCGTTTCGATAAATGTGTCTTAACTGCTTGAATGTGAAGACGTAAAAGACTTTGAAAGTGGCTGCAGCTGAGTGGAAAATTAACGTCACAGCTGAAGTCCCCATTATCCAGTGCCACGTAAAGAGTAATACAAAAGGGCGAGTTACCTGAATGAGCCACCGGAGAAACTGACGTCCAAGAACTCGAAATAACGACGACAGTCTTCAACTAGGTGCGAATGCTGGTACAAAGTGCTCTGCGCCACGCACTGTGAGAGTATATGCAGATGTAGTACTCAGACGGGAGCAGTGCTGCCACAGTTGTCTGGAGGATCCGGCGGGACCGTTTGGGTGGGAGGCGCCGCCCACGCAGACGCTGAGTCTGGCGGTCAAGGACGGCAGGAAAGCCTAAGAGGGGGGGGGGGGGGGCAAGGAGGGGCAGGTCGCGGACGGTGACGTCACACCGTGGTGGGAAGGCTGGCCGGCCGGCTCTGTAAGCTGCGTGTATTTGCTCCACAGGGCGCCGTGTTGGGACCACTTCTGTGCTCGCTACCTGATAACTACGGTGTAACTATCATAATGGAGTTTTGAACTCGGTTTCCGTGCCTGCAGAAAAATGATAATCAATTAAGAATGCGTCCGCCTTCTTGCGAGCACACAAATTATTGTTTTGTTCTATTACCCAAATATGTCTTACCAGAGCTGTGGCTTCCTGTGTGTGTTTTTTATTATTTCCCTGGAATATACAAGATATTTTTAGGTTAAGGAATGTGATACATCAGATTTTACATTTTACATTTTGTGTGTCATTTTGTGTGTCATCGCTCATGTTGGCAGATGACATGCTGTGCTAATTTGGACCGGTAGCTGATTTTGGTTGGCAGACACAGAACATACACAATGTAAAATACGAAGTAAAGAGTACATACAATTTAAATGACAACATCTGATGTATCGTATTTCTTAACCTAAAAATAGCCTGTATGTATGTATTTCAGGAAAATAATAAAGAAACTTCTGAAGATGCCACAACTGCGGTGAAACATGTTTGAGTGATAAACATAACATTAATTTGTGTACTTGCAAGAAGGAGGGCCCATTTTTAATTTGTTATTGTTAGGACATAATCCTGCAATGGACTGCATGGATGCTGACTGGAGAGCTTCCCCTTCGGTGGTCCAGCGCTCACACACCTTCAACTGTTGTGGTGCCTGTTTTTTCTCTTCATCTCAGAGTAATACTTGCAACCTACGTCCTGAATTATTTGCTGGATGTATTTCAATCTCTGTCTTCCTCTACAGTTTTTGCTCTGTACAGCTCCCTCTAGTACCATGCAAGTCATTCCCTCATGTTTCAACAGATGTCCTATCATCTTGTCCTTCTTCTTATCAGTGTTTTCCACATATTTCTTTCCTCTCCGATTCTGCGCAGAACCTCCTCATTTCTTACCTTATCAGTTCACCTAATTTTCAACATTCGTCTGTAGCACCACATCTCAAATGCTCCGACTTTCTTCTGTTCCGGTTTTCCCACAGTCCGTGTTTTAAAACGTTGTAAAATTCAGGTGACATTTACGTGAACTGGTAAGTTAAGAAATAAGGCAGTTCTCGGTGGAATTAGTGAGGAACCGAACATATGCAAAACAGTAAGAAGGAGGGACAGGTTGGTAGGTCATGCAGCAGTAGCGACCTGACAGTTTGCTTTTTTGTGGGGAGGGGGAGGCAGCACAGGCTGTTGGGAAGGGGCAAGCAAATCTATTCACGTCTGTCGCCTAATGTGAATTTCACTTATATCTTTCCGCCAAAGCGCTAAGCAGATATGTACATCGGTTGTGCGGGAAGGCATTAGGAGTCAGTAGGATGTGTTCTTCAAAGTCAATGTCATTAACATTATAAGTCGTAAATATGGTCCCAGCTTCAAAGATCTTTCTTCTTGGAAATAATTTGGTTACTTTAATTTTTGAGAAAGACAGCAGGTAGATGTGAAGTAACTGGTTTTACACCTCTCTGAGCCCACTTACGAATTTGATGTAAACAGCAAGACAACCAGCTATTGATAATACTTTTATTATAATTATTACTACTACTATTTTAGAAATACTGTGCATCACATGATAATTTCTTTGAAAGTGAAGGCTTCTTTCCTTTTTTAAAATCCAAAAACTTTACATACAATTTCCGAACACAGCTTTCTTTCCACATTTGGGTGAAATAAATTGTTTCATGACACCTATAAGATTAATTCACTTCCCAGTCTGTATGAACATGGAGGAGGAGCAGGAATTGTTGAGCAAGTTTTTAAGTCCTCGCAAGATTCTTAATGACCCCTCGGAGGACGACAACGACACTGGAACTGTTAAAATCGGAGCTGCCACCCATACAACTCCCTGAAACAGTCGTTTAACCCCGGCATCTGCAGCAGTAAGTTGTCTTCTACGCCTCGTCGGATCGGACACATTGATAGCTGGTGAAGTTAAAGATATGGATTCGTCTCTTCGAATTCGTGTCACAACATCTGCACACACATTTTTCCTGTTTGTGGATACCAGAATAATATTTGAGACTTCTTTCAAAATTACCAAGACATTGCACAATAGATCACACATTCTTGAAACTACCTGTAAGGCGAGGTCCGAACAACATTTGCTGTAGTGGTTGTGACAGAATATTTGGCTGGTCTTCGTGAAGTATTTTCTCCACACCTTTGTTCCGCGCAGACGTACTGGCTGCACCATCGAAATAGTGGGCGCATAGAAACTCATTTTCGGGTGAGAGTCTTAGAAGGATATTTTTGTTGCCAGCGTTTGTGCGCAGGGGTCCGGCGCATTGCATAAACACATTAAACGTCCTTTTACTTCGAGCGTCTCAGGGTCGAACCAACGTGTGCAAAGAACGACCTGATCCTGGCTAGCCATGCCCGTCGTTGAATCTGCCATAATTCAGTAAAATGGAGAACTTTTTATCTCCTGCACAACGACGTGAGCCATAACTTTCAGTATTTCGTTTTGTATCACTGGTGCAAATCAAGTGCCACGTCGCATCAGCCAGAGCCTTCATTTCTGGTAGATCGTTCTCCCTCTCATTTAGAAGTGTTATGAGGTTGCCAATGATGGTTTCATAAGTGCTTTCCTGTTTAACCCAAAAACAAGAGTGAAAAACGCCTCCAACTTCACCCTGATCGACCAGCAGATACAGCTCGAGTTGGGCGGTCATGATTGTGTTATTTTGATGTTGCTGAATAACTGCCACAGGCTCTCGATGAAGAATTTCCCGTGTAATTCGGCCTTTTCTGTAACTCTTTTTTCAGTTACAGACCTTTGTTTAAGAAAGCAGTTTCCTTCTGATGCCTTCTGCTGCACACAGTAGCAAAGAAGGAAGAAAGGACGATTGGTTTTTAACGTCCCGCCGACATGGAGGTAATTAGAGACGCAGCAGAAGCGCGGTTTGTGTCAGGAAGGCGAAGGAAATCGGCCGCGCCCGTTCAAAGGAACCATCCCGGAATTTGCCTGGAGTGATTTAGGAAACTCACGGGAAACCCAAATCTGGACAGCACACAATGGGGATGGAACTAATGCGGTCATAACAGGTAACGCGGTCGCTCGTTTCTGTAGCCGCGTAGCCGTGGATGAGACACAAACGACTCCGATTCACAGGATATTCTGTTCGTTCGTGATAACTTGTGAGAGCTTAGGACGGAATGTAACTGGGGTTGTAAGACTTTTAACGTAGTTTGACAGGCACCAGCTTCAAAGATATGATAGCTAGAATCAGTTACAAGTAAAAGATATTCTGTTCGTTCGCGATAACTTATGAGAGCACAGGACGGAATGTAACTGGAGTTTTAAGACGTATGACATAGTTTGACAGACACTACCTTCAAAGATATGATAGCTAGAATCAGCTACAAGTAAAAATTGATGTAACCAAATTACTAAGCACACATTTTCTGCGGTGCACTTTTCTTTTTTCACTGCTGCTTACTCTTTGTAACAACCCTCCGTGCTCGTACATAAGACGGGTCCTTTCCAACGTGATGCGCTGATCTCTTGGCCGACACACAGAGCGACGCGACCACACACTGTGTGTGTGTCGTTGCCCGTGTCCCACCAACGTGGAGGTGGACCACTATGCCCTCTTTCTGAGTATTTATTTGCAGCCATACACACTTATTGAAAATGAATATAAAAAGATACGACAAACTAATTATAGAGTTAAATACTCGTAATTAATTTCAAAGTTGATGAAATAATAGAGAAACTGAATTAATAATTTTGATACTCATGTCTTAAGCATGCAATTATTTCGTTCGACTTAACTGCTGCTTGCACTATACAGTTCATTTATCAGGATTCTGGACTTCTAAATGAAATCGACTTATTTCGTGCTCATATTGAGTTATTACTTCCACTATACACACTGAAATCTTAGCAATCTAAAATGTTAAAGGTATAAAACTTAACACTGATAGACACCGTATGTATGTGGTTGTTCACTCAGTTGTTACTTCCACTGTATACAGTGAAACCTTACCAATATAGGACGTAATGGGTATAGAACTTGACATTGACAGACACCATACGTTTGTTGTTGTTCAGTCAGGAACTTGAAATCTTACATACTCAAGTTAAAAAGCTTTATGTATTACTATAACGTCAATTCATAAAACTTTCACAATTGGTTAGTTCATAAAACTTAAAATTAGCACATCACAGCTGTAAAATTTCAGCAGTGACAAACAGTGTACAATTATTACGCTATCATGGCGTTGAGGCTATACTGATCTAAGTTGGGTTGGGTTCTTTTGGGGAAGGAGACCACACAGCGAGGTCATCGGTCTCATCGGATTAGGTAAGGACGGGGAAGGAAGTCGGCCGTGTTCTTTGAAAGGAACCATCACGCCATTTGCCTGGAGCGATTTAGGGAAATCACGGAAAACGTAAATCAGGATGGCCGGACGCGGGATTGAACCGTCGTCCTCCCGAATGCGAGTCCATATTGATCTAAGTAAAAAGTAGAAAGACGTAACCGTGAACCCTTAGCAGTGGCTGACACTATACACTTGTTATGCTGTTTTATGCTATCAGAACGTAAAAACCTTACAAATCTAGGTCTGACTAGTCGTAGCAGCTCTGTCCGTGCCGCCTGCCTCTGTTTCCTCGCTGACGCTGTCGTCCTCTCGCGGCTGTCGTTGCTGTGGTCCGAACTGCGCAGCCCGGCGCTGCGTCTCTCTTCTGCACTCCTCCCTGAGGGCCCTTCACACTTGGTCCGCCTTGTCGTTGATCAACTTACATTTATCGGGGTCCTGTAGCGCTCGCTTCAGGTCCTCTTGTAGCAGTCGGTGTTCCTCACTTGGGTCGTATCTGTTGCACTGGAGAACAACACGCTCTGGTGTGCCCAGGTTTTCACATGTGCAACTGGCGGCTCTGTCCTGATTTATACCGTTGAAAGAGACTGGTATGGTCCGTAACAAAATTCATCGTGCCTGCACTTGGGTCACCATGTCTCAATTTTAGGCGCTCTTCAGTACTAGGAAAAACGCATGTACGCGCCTGCCATCATTTTAAGTCGCATGTGGTCAGGATCTCCCCGTGACTTACCTCCTGAACTTTATGATGTTGGCCCCGCCTCAGCCAGTACGCTGCTGCTCTATATCTGATTGTTATGTCAATAGGCTATGTGAAGTACAGCACAGTTTTTACCGCTGGCTCTGCCCGCAGATCATGTCCATCTCTAAATGAATTTGTTGCAAGGAGGGGGGGGGGGGAGGGGGGCGGCACAAACCATATCCCATCCTTGAAGTAGGTTTGATGTCCATGATACTACACGGATGTGCAGAGGTTGAGTACTGAAGGGGAAGATAGAGGCTGGAATACATCCAACAAGTTTGGCAGAGGAGAGGAATTCGTAATAGGTCGCATCAAAGCACTGAGAAAAAACTCTCAGTTGAAAGACGCGCATCAGTGGACGCCGGTGGAGTCAACATAGTCACGTTTTTTAGTTACAGATCTGAGGATGGCCTAATTCGTCCGAAACCAGTGGTAACAAGTAAATAAGGAACTGGACCTGCACTATTTTGTTCGTAGCATAAGAAGACAAGATGACTGTTGCCTCCCGCGACACAGTGGCGTCTTTCTCCTCGGATGACTTTGCACCACTCGCCCCCCCCCCCCCCCCCCCCCGTCTCGCTGTCGTTCCTTTCGCCGACCCAGTACAAGAGAGCAGCCATCCTGTGCCGTTCCCTCGCCCGGCAGAGCTCTAGCGAGGAAAAACCTGCTGCGGGCAGAGCTCCCGTCCCGACTAGCGGGACAGACGACGTTTGCTCGCCTCGTCAGAGAAAGAGGTTCTTGGCAACTACTGAAGCTCTTACAGCGACAGCACAGCTAGCGAGTGTCTCAGAGTGGCGGGGGAAACGCCAACTTTTGGAGAAGTGGATGGTTCTGAAGGGAGAGCTCCCACCCGCCATATTCGAACAAGTGGACAACATGATGATGATGATGATGATGATGGTGATGATGATGATGATGTTTGGTTTGTGAGGCGCTCAACTGCGCGGTCTTCAGCGTCTGTACAAAGTTCCATTTTTTACACAGTCCAATCTAGCCACTGTCACGAATGGTGGTGATGAAATGATGAGGACAACACAAACACTCAATCCTCGGGCAGAGAAAATCCCCAACCCGGCCTGGAATCGAGCCCGGGACCCCGTGATCCAGAGGCAGCAACGCTAACCAATAGACCACGAGCTGCGGAAATGTTGACAACATGGGAACCTCTCAACAGACTGCGCTCTGACGCAGCGCGATGTAAGAGGAGTGGGGCCTCGGTCAGCTTCTGCTAGTGCGGTGCTGTGCAGACTAGCAGCCATCTAGTACAGCGATCTTCATCTCTAGCCCCGTGCACCATGGAGGTGTGATGAGGACAACACCGAATGCACTCGATGTGGCCGATTTCTGGTCAACCGACGTATAAACTGACGTCAGCTATCGATTTCCTTTTGCTACTTACATACTTTGTACTCCTGACACAATAACAAATAAATTAACCGGAGACGTAAAGCTCATCACTGCCAGTTCTGCACGTATCGTCAGTGGCGCATCGCACCGCCGGCAGTCACCAGCGGCGGAAAGCAGTTGGCGCGGCACGCCTGGCCTGCCCAGCAGGTCCTCTGACAAGCCGAACCCAACTGCCGACATCCTGTTCCATGTAACCTTGGAAGAGTCGTACTCAGTCCTACTAGTAATTCGATAATACATAAATTATGTGAAACACTGTAAATCAAATTTTTACTTTTCCTGGATGTCATTAGACTGGTAACTTGCAGATGGACGGGGTGGCCATTTGGTAATGTACGAGGGCAGTTCAATAAGTAATGCAACACATTTTTTTTTCTCGGCCAATTTTGGTTGAAAAAACCGGAAATTTCTTGTGGAATATTTTCAAACATTCCCGCTTCGTCTCGTATAGTTTCATTGACTTCCGACAGGTGGCAGCGCTGTACGGAGCTGTTAAAATGGCGTCTGTAACGGATGTGCGTTGCAAACAACGGGCAGTGATCGAGTTTCTTTTGGCGGAAAACCAGGGCATCTCAGATATTCATAGGCGCTTGCAGAATGTCTACGGTGATCTGGCAGTGGACAAAAGCACGGTGAGTCGTTCGGAAAAGCGTGTGTCATCATCGCCGCAAGGTCAAGCAAGACTGTCTGATCTCCCGCGTGCGGGCCGGCCGTGCACAGCTGTGACTCCTGCAATGGCGGAGCGTGCGAACACACTTGTTCGAGATGATCGACGGATCACCATCAAACAACTCAGTGCTCAACTTGACATCTCTGTTGGTAGTGCTGTCACAATTGTTCACCAGTTGGGATATTCAAAGGTTTGTTCCCGCTGGGTCCCTCGTTGTCTAACCGAACACCATAAAGAGCAAAGGAGAACCATCTGTGCGGAATTGCTTGCTCCTCGTGTGGCTGAGGGTGACAATTTCTTGTCAAAGATTGTTACAGGCGATGAAACATGGGTTCATCACTTCGAACCTGAAACAAAACGGCAATCAATGGAGTGGCGCCACACCCACTCCCCTACCAAGAAAAAGTTTAAAGCCTTACCCTCAGTCGGTAAAGTGATGGTTACAGTCTTCTGGGACGCTGAAGCGGTTATTCTGTCCGATGTCCTTCCCCATGGTCAAACGATCAACTCTGAAGTGTATTGTGCTACTCTTCAGAAATTGAAGAAACGACTTCAGCGTGTTCGTAGGCACAAAAATCTGAACGAACTTCTCCTTCTTCATGACAACGCAAGACCTCACACAAGTCTTCGCACCCGAGAGGAGCTCACAAAACTTCAGTGGACTGTTCTTCCTCATGCACCCTACAGCCCCGATCTCGCACCGTCGGATTTCCATATGTTTGGCCCAATGAAGGACGCAATCCGTGGGAGGCACTACGCGGATGATGAAGAAGTTATTGATGCAGTACGATGTTGGCTCCGACATCGACCAGTGGAATGGTACCGTGCAGGCATACAGGCCCTCATTTCAAGGTGGCGTAAGGCCGTAGCATTGAATGGAGATTACGTTGAAAAATAGTGTTGTGTAGCTAAAAGATTGGGGAATAACCTGGTGTATTTCAATGCTGAATAAAACAACCCCTGTTTCAGAAAAAAAATGTGTTGCATTACTTATTGAACTGCCTCGTATATTGATGTCGGAACGCCTTTCTTGTTGATCCACATCGTCGTGCAATCTTGATTAATCCAGGTAACAGTTCAGTGCTTGCTCCAAGCTTACAAGGCGTCCCAGGAATACGACAGGAACGCTTATTTGAAGAAAAAAACCTTCATATGGAGATATTCCCTATTCAGAATGGTTTCCGAAATGGAAAACTTTTAATGTAGATTTGCTTCCATTACTACTGTTCACTGAGGGCAACGGCCTCGCCGCAGTGGATGCACCGGTTCCCGTGAGATCACCGAAGTTAAGCGCTGTCGGGCGTGGTCGGCACTCGGATGGGTGACCATCCAGGCCGTCATGCGCTGCTGCCATTTTTCTGGGTGCACTCAGCGTCGTGATGCCAGCTGAGGAGCTACTCGACCGAATAGTAGCGGCTTCGGTCAAGAATACCATCATAACAGCCAGGAGAGCGGTGTGCTGACCCCACGCCCCTCCTATCCGCATTCTCCACTGAGGATGACACGGCGGTCGAATGGTCCCAGTAGGCCACTCGTTCACTGATGAAGCCACGTTTACACAGAATGGAATCGACCACGCACGAAATAATCGTCAATGTTAGCACGAAAATCGACGCGCTACAATAACGATCAGTAACATGTCTATAGGTCAAAGCATATTAGAAGACCGAATAAAGGAGATAGAATTACTTACATTTTTTGGGAAATTCGTTTGTTGAGGACGTTCCTCTGCCCACACGGACTGCAGTGCACCTTCGGCATGACGGGACCCCTACACATCTTACCAGATGTGCGAGAGAACATCTCAAATGCACTTATGCGAACGGTTGGATTGGTCGTGGCACTGCAATTAACTGACCATCGGCACCGTCAGGCATTACGACAGCAGATTTTGGTTCATGGGGTCGGATGAAGTCTGATGTGTACAAACGAATGGTGAACGCGCGAGATGAGCTGCTTGATCGCATCACGAACGCTGCTGCGCTCGTTGCGGTATGTGCCCGAGCACTCAGCAAACAGCAGAACGTGTTCTGCCACGGGTGCACAAATGCAGTCGAGTTGACTGTGCGTTATTCGAACATTTATTGAGAACTGCACAACAGCTTTAATGTAGGGTGTCCATTCGTCCCGTTTTTCCCGGGACAGTCTCGTTTTTTACCAAAATGTCCCGCTCTCCCGAAAGTTTTTTTGGGGACGCTCAAATGTCCCGTTTTTTTATGATTCCGCTTGGATAGAGTATTTTACGCTACTGGTTGTTTGACTTGCTATTAACTGCGCAATTATTTACGCTAGGAAGCGTGTGATGACTTTCAGCATACTCCAAACATGTACCGAACTGTCAAAAATCGCAAGTAATTTTAAACGCACTATAGGTTACGAATAACAACGAAGATTCTTCTCTTCTAAATCGATCCACTGAATCCGTCCTTTCGGTCCAGAGATACTCTGCACCACTGATACTTGCTCTCTGGCTTTCGTCACCACACTATTAATGTTTTGCACTGTGGAATCACTGTGTCATTATGCCAAAACGAAAGTGTAATTTTAACAGCAATATAAAAAGCGAGTTTCCTTTTATCACTGATAGTGTAGAAACTGTAGAATGTACGTTGTGCAGCCGGCCGAAGTGGCCGCGCGGTTCTGGCGCTGCAGTCTGGAACCGGGAGACAGCTACGGTCGCAGGTTCGAATCCTGCCTCGGGCATGGATGTGTGTGATGTCCTTAGGTTAGTTAGGTTTAAGTAGTTCTAAGTTCTAGGGGACTAATGACCTCAGCAGTTGAGTCCCATAGTGCTCAGAGCCATTTGTACGTTGTGCAGATTAAAATTTGCTATTGGTCATGGTGGAAGGTCTGACATTGTGAATCACATTAAGACGAAGAAACATCGCATGAGTGATCAAACGAAAAGAGCAAATAAATGCGTCAGTAACTACTATGTAAACTTAAAATCAGTAACAGAAATGGATAGGCAGTTGGCAGCACAAGAAGCTACGTTTGCATACCACAGTGCAATGCATAAGCATAGCTTTAAGTCAATGGACTGTACTGCAGCAGTTGTTAAAAAACTTTTCAATCCTAAATTCACATGTGGGCACACAAAATGTAATGCAATCATTTCAAATGTTATTGCACCGTCTGCAGCTCAGCAGGTTTTAAATGAACTGAAAAGTGCTCCATTCATTTCTGTAATGATTGATACATCCAATCATCTGGATTTGAAGTTGGTTCTTCTCTTTATCAGGTATTTTCACCCTGAAAATGGCATCACGGTGAAAGTGCTCGAATTGGTCAATTTATCTGGAGAAACTTGAGATTTACTTCAGAATTATGTGCTGAAGGTTTTAAAGAATATGATCTTGAGGGAAAGGTGATTGCAGACAACACTAACACCAATTTTGGTGGTAAGCAGAGGAAAGGAAAAAAATAATTTGTTCTATAAACTGCAACAGAACACAGTGAATAATATAGTAGGTGTTAGGTGCCCAGCACATGTGGTGCACAATTCCTTACATTGGCTCAGATTGCCTACCCATCGACTGCCAATTAATTGTAAACAAAATCTACCAGCATTTCCACATACATACAGTAAGAGTTGAATCTCTGAAATCATTCTGTAAGTTTACTGAAACTGAATACAAAACTGTACTTGGGCACAGCAAGACCACGTGGCTATCTCTGCTACCAGCATTGGAAAGAATTCCAGAGATATTTCCTGCTTTGTTATCCTTAATCAATTCTTTGATAACCCTGAGTCCTGTTCTTCTACATTTTCTTGTTAGGCAGCTAAAACATTTCTCCACAACAATTAAAAGTATTGAGAAACAAGAAATCACAGTAGGGAAGTTTATCAAGAAATAAACAAATTATTGGGCAAATTACAATGTAGAAAATCTGAAAGATTTCTCACATCCTTTGTACATGAGACTCTAAGAAAGCTGGAAGAAGAGAGTGAAACTACTGTAGAACAATTTCATATTTATGTTGACATCTTCTATATTAAAGAATGGTGTTTACCACTTCTCAGACCTTTTAAAGCATTTGACTGCGTTAATACTGAAAAGGAGCAGCTACAGTGGAAGGATACGCTGGACCGTTCTGTTTTTGTTAAAAGTAGTGTACCAAATTTTCCTGTTGATGAAAACGAACTGTTCGATGAATTTTCATGTGCACAAAAATGCATAAAAAGTGAAGAAGGAGACAAAGAAAGTGTTAGTGCAACGTGGTGTAAAATATTTGCTTATTTCAAAAGTAAAAACATTAACATGTAAAACGCGATTCATTTGGTGGAGTTTTGTCCGGCAGTTCCTGGGTCAAATGCTGCTGTGGAACGTGTGTTTTCGTTAGTTAACTCTTTGTGGTCAGATGAAAAAGACAGAATGAAAGTTGAAACAGTGAGGGCCTTGCTCATTGTCAAAACACACTTTAATGGTGTATCGTATACTTACTTTTATGATACAATTTCAAACGGAAATGCACTTCTTGACCGAGCGAGGTGGCGCAGTGGTTTGCACACTGGACTCGCATTCGGGAGGACGACGGTTCAATCCTGTCTCCGGCCATCCTGATTTAGGTTTTCCGTGATTTCCCTAAATCGTTTCAGGCAAATGCCGGGATGGTTCCTTTGAAAGGGCACGGCCGATTTCCTTCCCAATCCTTCTCCAACCCGAGCTTGCGCTCCGTCTCTAATGACCTCGTTGTCGACGGGACGTTAAACACTAACCACCACCACCACCACCGCACTTCTTGATAAAGTACATAAAGGTGAAAAGTACGGTGATAGTGGGGCAGAATAATTGTAAAACGTGATTTGGGGTCATCTGAGTGCACGTTGTAAAGGTAAACTTGTATGTGTATTAAATTTAGTCAATACAATATTTATGTCCCGTTTTTTTCTTCATTGTCACAGGATTTTTTTTCTAATTTGTTTTCAATGTCCCCTTCTTCAATGAAAATGAAATGGACACCCTACTTTAATGTCACCTGTACGATAGTGCTTAAAGATCAATGTGCTGAAAATAAATGTTCTTCAATTGATAGTAATACGCTTGTTGTGATGTTGCTGTTATACACTTTCGTGCCGGCCGCTGTGGCCGAGCAATTCTAGGCGCTTCAGTCCGGAACCGCGCTGCTGCTACGGTCGCAGGTTCGAATGCTGCCTGGGGCATGGATGTGTGTGCTGTCCTCGGGTTAGTTAGGTTTAAGTAATTCTACGTCTAGGGGATTTATGACCTCAAATGTTAAGTCCCTTAATGCATTCTGACACTTGTGTCTGTGTAAACTTGACAATGTATCGAATAATACAGAAAATGAATAACATTGTACATTAAATGTGTTTTAGCTCGGAAACTGTTTTTAATACGGCATGTGACGAAGTTTTCCGCTTCAGACGACCGTTCCTCCCATATCCCTGAATACTGGCCTTCTCTCCGGTGACACTTTACAGGTGTGAAGCAAGCAATCAAATGTTACGTGGATTAATCAAGGTTGCCATGGCGATGTGTATCAACAAGAAAGGTCTTACGGCAATGAACATGCACGAGTGTATTACTAAACAGCTGCGGTCACCCGATCACCCTGTCATAGTTGCACGTTTCCAATCTAGCTGTTTCCAAGGGCAATAAAAATCTGATTTTCAGGGTTCCATATAATTGTTGACCAAATTTAGAAATTTAAAATGTTGTCATGATCTAATCATTGAGAAATATAATCTTAGGATAAACATTTGACACTGTAAGTTAAATATTGAAGATAGGAGCTCTGTACATGCATTGAAGCAGCGTAATTCGTGATGCGCAAATTACTCAGACATTATTCATCCAGTATTTGAGAACGACAGTGCTTAGCACTCGTAACAAACTTTACACATATTTTCAAACCTTTCTGAAACTCTTCCCCGCTGACAGCTCCCACAAAATAATGAAATGAAAAAAAAATTGTTTATTACCTTTTCCCTATCCATGTTGTAAAACATCAACATCAGGCATGAAGTTTCAATTTATTAATTCTTTACTACGAACTATATCCGCCACACATTTTGCAAATATTATCCACTTATACCACTAAACGCACCTGCATAATTATATGATTGTATGACTCATAGTTTAGGAGACACGTCACACAGGTGGCGGTTCGACCCTTCAAAGAATAGTGTGTGCGGAAGGCGTTCTGCAAACAGCAGAATAGTCTAAGTTCGACACGGTAATTAAATATATCGTGTAGCAAAGACTTACGCATACTTAAGCTAGCAAAAAGTATTCCATCCTCAAAGCGGAGGAAAAGAGTTAATTCATATCGCTCGTTACGTTTGATGATTATAATAGACGCATTACAAAATGAATATTTTCTGGTGTTTATAAAGGCGCTATAGGGTTGGGACTCGCGTTGTCGTTTTCTGAAAGTGCAGAACGCTGTAGAATATCGTCTGGAAAGCTATCTTCAGTGGAACTGCGGACCGTAGCTCCCCACAGCGGCGGCACGGGAGCCGGCCGGGCAAGTGTGGGATGTCTCCTGCAACGTAGGCAACCTCCCGACATCCGTGCATCGGCGCCGTCTTCCCGGCGGGGCCAGCTGCTTCTTTTGCCTCTTTAAAACCTAATACTTCTTTCTGTGTAGATGTGCCATTAAAATTGCTACACCAAGAAGAAATGCAGATGATAAACGGGTATTCATTGGACAAATATATTACACTAGAACCGACATGTGATTGCATTTTCACGCAATTTGGGTGCATAGATCCAGAGAAATCAGTACCCAGAACAACCACCTCTGACCGTAATAACGGCCTTTATACGCCTGGGCATTGAGTCAAACAGAGCTTGGATGGCGTGTACAGATACAGCTGCCCATGCAGCTTCAATACGATACCACAGTTCATCAAGAGTAGTGACTGGCGTATTGTGACGAGCCAGTTGCTCGGCTACCATTAACCAGACGTTTTCAGTTGGTGAGAGACCTGGAGAATGTGCTGGCCAGGGCATCAGTCGAACATTTTCTGTATCCAGAAAGGCCCGTAGAGGACCTGCAACATGCGGTCGTGCATTAACCTGCTCAAATGTAGGATCTCGCAGGGATCGAATGAAGGGTAGAGCCATGGGTCGTAACACATCTGAAATGTAACGTCCACTGTTCAAAGTGCCGTCAATGCGAACAAGAGGTGACCGAGACGTGTAACCAATGGCACCCCATACCATCACGCAGGGTGATACGCCAGTATGGAGATGACGAATACACGCTTCCAATGTGCGTTCACCGCAATGTCGCCAAACACGGATGCGACCATCATGATGCTGTAAACAGAACCTGGTTTCAACCGAAAAAATGACGTTTTGCCATTCGTGCACCCAGGTTCATCGTTAAGTACACCATCGCAGGCGTTCCTGTCTGTGATGCAGCGTCAAGGGTAACCGCAGCCACGGTCTCCGAGCTGATAGTCCGTGCTGCTGCAAACGTCGTCGAACTGTTCGTGCAGAAGGTTGTTGTCTTGGAAACGTTCCCAGCTGTTGACTCAGGGATTGAGACGTGGCTGCACGATCCGTTACAGCCGTGCCGATAAGATGCCTGCCATCTCGACTGCTAGTGATACGAGGCCGTTGGGATCCAGCACGGCGTTCCGTATTACCCTCCTGAACCCACCGGTTCCATATTCTGCTAACAGTCATTGGATCTCGACCAACGTGAGCACCCAATGTCGCGATACTATAAACCGCAATCGCGATGGGTTACAATCGGACCATTATCAAAGCCTGAAACGTGATGGTACGCATTTCTCCTCCTTACACGAGGCATTGTGGTGGCCGAGCGGTTCTAGGCGCTTCATTCCGGAACCGCGCGACTGCTACTGTCGCAGGCTCGAATCCTGCCTCGGGCGTCGATGTGTGTGATGTCCTTAGGTTAGTTAGGTTTAAGTAGTTCTAAGCTCTAGCGGACTGATGACATTAGAAGTTAAGTCCCATAGTGCTCAGATCCATTTGAACCATTTTTTACACGAGGCATCACAACAACGTTTCACCATGCAACGCCGGTCAACTGCTGTGTGTGTATGAGAAGTCGGTTGGATACTTTCCTCATGTCAGCACGTTGTAGGTGTCGCCACCGGCGCCAACCTTGTGTGAATGCTCTGAAAAGCTAATCATTTGCATATCACAGCATCTTCTTCCTGTCGGTTAAATTTCGCGTCTGTAGCACGTCATCTTCGTGGTGTGGCAATTTTAATCTCCAGTAGTGTAAAAGTACACTGCTGGCAAAAAAAGAAAAAACTGCAACACCCTCACGGACCGTGTTCAGTGGCACCAGGATGTAATGTGTGCGTACCGAGGGACTGAAGTGTTGGTGGTGCATCTGTCACGGTCATCGGCTGCCAGACTGGGCTCCGGCAGCCTGTCTGTGCACCCTCTGGTCTGACTCTGCAGGCAGTGACTGTGCTGAGTTTACAGGCGAACGGTATTTCCACCGTTCACGGCAGAGTGCAACCACGCCCCTCCTGTTGAACAGCTTCAGCCACTTGATTGGGGTCTCAGTGTTGGTCTACGGATTGATACACATGTTGGCCACAATGTATCGGTGGTATGTGACTGCTTTCTACAGGGGTCCCAGGAACATTCCAATATCTGTAGACCAAGTTCTCGACGTACGCGTAGTTCAAAATTGGCTCTGAGCACTATGGGACTCAACTGCTGAGGTCATTAGTCCCCTAGAACTTAGAACTAGTTAAACCTAACTAACCTAAGGACATCACAAACATCCACGCCCGAGGCAGGATTCGAACCTGCGACCGTAGCGGTCTTGCGGTTCCAGACTGCAGCGCCTTTAACCGCACGGCCACTTCGGCCGGCCGTACGCGTAGTGCAGGGTGCCGAGCGAACACCGACCATTGAGGAAATCCGGGCACATGTTTCTCCTGGTGCTTAATCAGGGGCCAATGGGAAACATCTGGTAGCAGCAGGATTAAGATCACGTGTGTCTCTGGGCAGTCTGACACTGATACAACGACACCGCCGAGTAAAAAGTTCAAATAAGGGCGAAATAGGGGACAGACTGTGGGGATATGATAAGCGCGATGGGTTCAAATGGTTCAAATGGCTCTGAGCACTATGGGACTTAACATCTGAGGTCATCAGTCCCCTACAACTCAGAACTACTGAAACCTAACTAACCTAAGGACATCGCATACACCCATGCCCGAGGCAGGATTCGAACCTGCGATCGTAGCGGTCGCGCGGTTCCAGACTGAAGCGCCTAGAACCGCTCGGCCACTTTGGCCGGATGCGGGATGGGATGGCAATCATTAAAACAAAAGCGTTTCTCGGTGTGGCGAGATCTTTTCGCGAAATTTCGATTCCGAGCTATGCGAAAATATTTTATTGCCGTTAACCTACATAGGCAGATATGATCACCATAATAAAATAAGAGAATCCGGAGCTTTAAGAGAAAGATTTAAGTGGTCATTTTCCCCGCGCGCTGTTAGAGAGGCGAAAGGTAGAGAAGTAATCCGAAGGTGGTTCGAAGAATATCCTGCCAGGCACTTACGTGTCAATTGCAGAGTAGTCATGTAAGGCGCAGTTGTAGAAGCGTGGCCACACTGGTGTTTTGAAGGACTCGGCTGGAGGATGGAATGGCGCTCTGTGGCCTTTAGTGGTGGGAGTAGTTCTGACTGTACGTGAGCGATGGACGTACACGCATATGGCGGAGAGCTGATGAGCTGCCTATTGCAGAACGCATTCGCCCACGACTCACACGTCCTATCCGAGGCTACAAGGTGCCGCGGGAAGATAAGTTACGACTCGCAGCCACACTTGGTGTTTCTGCATAGTAAAGTAATCAGTGTCCGCTACGTTGCACAGGCTGTTATACGGATGCTGCTGCTACGTCTTCGACAGGAGGGTGACGTGCTTCTTCAGCAGGATAGTGGCCGTCCACATACGGCTGCTGCCACGCGACGTGCTGTAGGGGGTGGACGACAACTGCCCTGGCGAGCAAACATCACCAAATCTCTCGCCAACTTACTCGTTCTCCAGGAACAAAAGACACAAGATGTTTGGGACAATCTATCGCCGAATGACAGTCTGCACCTTTACGATCATTTGTACTCGAGAATGCATTCCTGCGTTGCCGCCAGAGCACGGTACACAGCGTGTTGATGCGACCTCTACCGTGACACCTGTACCTCATTTGGTCTGAATTTCGTATCATGTACTCCTACAATGACGCGTCACCTCACTTGTCAATAAAACGACTATGTTGTTGAGGAAGTTGCATCTTTTTTGCCGGCAGCGTAGGTTCAAACGCGTTTCATGTCTTTTTTTTTACAGGTAATTTAACATAATACTACCCTGTCTTACGCAAAGAAGGACGCATATTTACTTGTCGCTAACGATGGAGCACTGCTTAGCCCAGCTCCTTGGCTATGCCAGATGCATGCCACGTCTCGCGTCATGTTCTTTGGTTTGCGGCATCCAGTCATAAAAGTGCCACGAGAAATCGTTCTGGACTCGGCGTGGCGTGGACCCGGTTTCCAGTTGCCCTAGTTGCTCGTGAGTTACACGCCATTTGTTCTGGCCTTGGTTCGGCCCGGTCATGCTGTCGCAGGTTGCCGTTTCACATCACGCCGCTACAAATCTGTTGGTGACATCGCTACATGCTACCGAGTTAAGCAACAGTTTGCAAATGTAATCGCCTTCTTTCACGTAGTACGAGTTTGTTATCCCACGTCGCGGCTAGGTAAAGTATATATGTTGCCATTACTTGCCACTGAGACTGAAAACGGACTTAGTTTCTTCATGGACGGCTCTGTGTCGCGTGCTCGTGGGAATCGCAGTATCCATAAATGCCGTTGTCATCCTTGCTCATGCTACATACTAAATCTCTATCTCATTCATTCAGTAACAGTCAGTTAGTTTCTATTATAGCACTGTTCGTGTATCCTGTAAAATGATGAGCCAAAACATTATGAACACCTGTTTAGCATCTTGTATATCCGCCTTTGGAACGAGATACATCACTCATGCCGGCCGGGGAGGCCGAGCGGTTCTAGGCGCTTCAGTCTGGAGCCGCGCGACCGCTACGGTCGCAGCTTCGAATCCTGCCTCGGGTATGGATGTGTGTGATGTCCTTAGGTTAGTTAGATTTAAGTAGTTCTAAGTTCTAGGGGACTGATGACCACAGTTGTTAAGTCCCATTGTGCTCAGAGCCACATCACTCATTCTGTGTATCAGTGATCCAATAGTTTCTTGGTACTTTGTGTAGGTCTGTGGCATTAGACGTCTACGCACTGGTCGTATAGTTCGCATAAATAACGAGCCGCTGATTTGCGTACGTGGTGATGGGCCAAATGGTGACCCAGATGGGTTGCACAGGATTTACATCAGGCGAATTCGGTCGCCGAGACATCAACGTGAGTTCACTATACCGCTTCTCAAACCGCTGTAGCACGGTTCTGTTTCCGAGCCTTGGACAATCATCCAGCTGAAAAATGACATCTCCGTCGGGGAAGACATCAAGCATGAAGGGATGCAGGTGGTTCGCAGCTGTCAGCGTGTCTTCGATTACTACGACAGGTCCCATGCAAGCGCAGGAGAAAGTCTCCCATAGCATAATACTGCTCCCACCAGCTTGCGTCCGTGCCGTGCTATACGTATCGAGCCGCCGTTCACCTCGATGATGATGTTTGTGGAGGCGACCATCAATCTAGTGTAGCAAAAATGTGATTAAGCCGAAACGTTTCCGTTGATCGGCAGTCGAATCCCGATGCTCCCGTTCCCACTGCAATGGTAACTGAGATGACGCTGGGTCAACATGTGAAGACGTAGAAGTGCTCTGCTGCGGGCCTCCGTGTTCAGCAAGGTACGATGGACGGTGTGCTCCGAAATATTTTGCGTGCACCAGCGTTGTGCTCTTTCGGCAGAGATTCCACAGATCACCATCTATTCTGCTTTAGACAGCAGACAAGCCTCCGAACTCGACGTTATGTTAAGAGTCGTGTAAGCCCAAGCATTTAGCGCCTAGTGGTAGTTTCACTGTCCGTTTATCTCTTTCCTTAGATGGTCACGACAGTAGCACGTGAACATTCGACCACCTTCGGCGTTTTCTAAATGGTTCAAATGGTTCTGAGCACTATGGGACTTAACACCTGAGGTCATTAGTGCCCTAGAACTTAGAACAACTTAAACCTAACAAACCTAAGGACATCACACACATCCATGCCCGAGGCAGGATTCGAATCTGCGATCGTAGCGGTCGCGCGGTTCCAGACTGAAGCCACAGTGATCGGCGGCGTTTTCGAGATACTGGTTCACAGGCTCTGCGTAATAATAATAATAATAATAATAATAATAATGTGCCCTTTGTCAAAGTCGGTTATCTCAATGGATATCCCCATCTGCAGCACACATTTTCGCCAGGGTGATCCCCCGTCCGTGTTTGCTCCGCTTGCACACTTCTGTTACCGCCCCACGTGCTGGCAGCGACACAGTCGATGTCGGCAGCGGTCGTTATGTTGCGGCTTATCAGTGTGTGGGCTCACGGTCTGCAGTAAGCCACGGAATGACTGCATCCCGTGTTCAACTGTCCAGGCAAGCAGAAATATCTCGTACATTTCACAATGCAATGAGAATCATTTTTTATTACGTGATTGCTTAGCGTTCCGGGGCAAGTTACTTGTACAGCAGCCTGGTGGCAAATGCAGCAGCGCAGTTAGCACACAGTACAGATTAACTCTTACCAGTTCAGAGTAAACTTTTTTTGTGCGCAGATCCCACAGTTTTTGGATTCAGTTATGGTTCAGTCACTGCTGTGGAACACGCTAGTACAAGTGAGAACTATACAGAACGACAATGACATCGCCAGAATAATTCGTAATCCCGAAGACTGGAACACAATAAATACCTTAGCCGCTATTGTATCGAACACTCTGCACGGCGAAAACCCATATGGAAGCAGACGTAGGCAAACACAAACAACACAACAAATCACATGGGAAAACACAAACACGACCACAGATTCCGAAACCGAGGAAAGAACACTAAGTGAACATGACTCAGAATGGATCAACATGTAAGGGACCAAAACCAACCGTACGTGACACTGCATGCCACAACAGTCACAAACAACACAACAATCATAAAACAAATAAACACCAGCACCACATACTAAGACTGTAATTGGGAGGAGAAGGCTGGAAGAACTTTTATTCCGAGACTCCTACTCCCCAGTGACATCCTGCATACTGTTTTAAAGTATTCTGCACAAAAACAGTAATGTATTGCTCGTCTTATTGTGTGCAAACGGAAGTATATTATCTTCTCTATTCAAAGCTACAATCAATGAATTTCATATATCAGATATGTATTAAGTTATTTAAGGAATAAAGCATTCAAGTAGGAATGAACTATATTCTGTTTCTATTAACAAGTTAGAAACATAAATGTATTTCTCATGTAAAGCTAAAATTCATGTATTCCATGTGTGAAGTGCACAATCAACATTTAATCTATATAATCTGTGCAAACATACATTAGCGCAAACCATTTCAGGTGAAAATAGCTCGAGGTTGTACCGAGACCTAATCTGAAATAGGTAGAAATAGGCCATTATTAATCAACATGCTACTTAGAGTGTATAACAAAATGGCTCTGAGCACTATGGGACTTAACTGCTGAAGTCATCAGTCCCCTAGAACTTAGAACTACTTAAACCTAACTAACCTAAGGACATCACACACATCCATGCCCGAGGCAGGATTCGAACCTGCGACCGTAGCGGTCACGCGGTTCCAGACTGTAGCGCCTAGAACCGCTCGGCCAATCCGTCCGGCGGAGTGTATTACACATCCAAGTACAACATATCACTTCACTCTACTCCGTCTTCAGGCCACAAGTGGCCCACCGGGATCATCCGACCGCCGTATCATCCTTAGATAAGGATGCGGATAGGAGGGGCGTGTGGTCAGCACACCGCTCTCCCGGTCGTCGTGATGATTTTCTTTGACCGGAGCCGCTACTATTCGGTCGAGTAGCTCCTCAATTGGCATCACGAGGCTGAGTGCACCCCGAAAAATGGCAACAGCGCATGGCGGCTGGATGGTCACCCATCCAAGTGCCGACCACGCCCGACAGCGCTTAACTTCGGTGATCTCACGGGAACCGGTGTATCCACTGCGGCACGGCCGTTGCCACTTCACTCTACATACTACAAATTATTTTCACTGTGCTGAGTGTGTTACTTTTTTTTATTTTTCTTTGACATTTGCATTATGTAAGTTAAATTATATGTAACCACATTAACAATTGTTAAGCATTAATTCGTTGTAACCTCAGAGAAATCTTTATATATTGTGTTCTTTATATTATTAAAAAGAGCATTAACAACTGTATACCAATAAGATTGTGACAATGAGAAGTCTTTGCTATTAGATTCAGAAGCATCCGACCCACCTTACATTTCATGGCGGTGGGATACTCTGTACTGTTAATGAAAGAAATAAATATGGTCCAGAGTTATCTCAGATTATACGAACTGCACAAACAAGTGCACTGGATGGAAGATTGTCTCCATTAGAGTAAGAGGTCCTTATCTTTGCAGCTCCTCATCTGCACTAATTTCCGCTATAGTACTGACTAATCATTGCTTTCTGCCTCTGCCTCCAGACCGCTGGATCAGCGACGTGCGTGCCTGGCAGTGTGAGAGACAGGAAGCGGCAGGTGGAGGCGCGCCGCGCGCTGCCAGGCGAGTCTTCAGAGCCGCGCGGCAGAACAGGTGGCGCGCCAAAAAACACCGCCGTGTGGCGAGCAGCTAACGGTGCGCCACCGCCAGCAGCAGCCGGCCGCCGAGTTCTCCGCAGCTGCGAGGCGCGGATCCGTACCCAGCGGACGCTGCCTCCCCCCCTTCCCCTGCACTCTGCCAGCACGGCCGCAAGTCTCTCACCTGTCACGCCGGATCCGGGGCGCCAATTACACTTCACTCCCTCTTGGTGGTGTCACGTAACAGCTTTAGATTAAGTATTGAAGCATGCGATACACGATTTTTAGACTATTGTTCCGTACACAGTACAGAGTTTTCTCTTATTATATGACTAACTTTCGGCATCTACTATTAAAGATATGGAAGAACGGAAGATTACATATGCGTAGATACGCCACTAACAAGAATTACGAATCTCACTAATTTGAAACAACCCATTAACTCACACTCACAACCATTTGTGAAATTTAAAGAATAACTTAAAATTATACACTACTGCCCGTTAAAATTGCTACACCGCAAAGATGACATGCTACAGACGCGAAAATAAACCGACAGGAAGAAGATGCTGTGATATGCAAATGATTAGCTTTTCAGAGCATTCACACAAGGTTGGCGCCGGTGGCGACATGAGGAAAGATTCCAACCGATTTCTCATACACAAACAGCAGTTGACCGGCGTTGCCTGGTGAAACGTTGTTGTGATGCCTCGTGTAAGGAGAAGAAATGCGTACCATCACGTTTCCGACTTTGATAAAGGTCGGATCGTAGCCTATCGCGATTGTGGTTTATCGTATCGTGAAATTGCTGCTCGCGTTGGGCGAGATCCAATGACTATTGGCAGAACATGGAATCGGTGGGTTCAGGAGGGTAATACGGAACGCCGTGCTGGATCCCAACGGCCTCGTATCACTAGCAGTCGAGATGACAGGCAACTTATCCGTATGGCTGTAACGGATCGTGCAGCCACGTCTCGATCCCTGAGTCAACAGCTGGGAACGTTTGCAAGACAACAACCATCTGCACGAACAGTTCGACGACGTTTGCAGCAGCATGGACTATCAGCTCGGAGACCGTGGCTGCGGTTAC
This sequence comes from Schistocerca americana, assembly GCF_021461395.2. Classification (NCBI taxonomy): domain Eukaryota; kingdom Metazoa; phylum Arthropoda; class Insecta; order Orthoptera; family Acrididae; genus Schistocerca; species Schistocerca americana. The sequence continues at coordinate 1,265,868,209 of NC_060119.1, forward strand.
CCTTGACGCTGCATCACAGACAGGAGCGCCTGCGATGGTGTACTCAACGACGAACCTGGGTGCACGAATGAAAAAACGTCATTTTTTCGGATGAATCCAAGTTCTGTTAACAGCATCATGACGGTCGCATCCGTGTTTGGGGTCATCGCGGCGAACGCACATTGGAAACGTGTATTCGTTATCACCATACTGGCGTGTCACCCGGCGTGATGGTATGGGGTGCCATTGGTTAGACGTCTCGGTCACCTCTTGTTCGCATTGACGGCACTTTCAACAGTGGTTGTTACATTTCAGATGTGTTACGACCCGTGGCTCTACCCTTCATTCGATTCTTGAGAAACCCTTCACTTCAGCAGGATAATGCACGACCGCATATTGCAGGTCCTATACGGGCCTTTCTGGATACAGAAAATGTTCGACTGATGCCCTGGCCATCACATTCTCCAGATCTCTCACCAACTGAAAACCTCTGGTCAGTGGTAGCCGAGCAACTGGCTCGTCACAATACGCCAGTCACTACTCTTGATGGACTGTGGTATCGTGTTGAAGCTGCATGGCAGCTGTACCTGTACACGCCATCCAAGCTCTGTTTGACTCAATGCCCAGACGTATCAAGGCCGTTATTACGGCCAGAGGTGGTTGTTCTGGGTACTGATTTCTCAGGATCTATGCACCCCAATTGCTTAAAAATGTAATCAAATGTCAGTGCTAGTATAATATATTTGTCCAATGATTACCCGTTTATCATCTGCATTTCTTGTTAGTGTAGCAATTTTAATGGCCAGTAGTGTATGATACAGTTACATTTGTGTGGATATATCATTTAGAAGACAGCATAAAACAACCAAGGCTAACGGCCTTGCTGCAGTAATAATACCGGTTCCCGTCAGAGCAGATCACCGAAGCTAAGCGCTGTCGGGCTGGGTGACCGTCTGGTCTGCCGAGCGCTGATGGCAAGCGGGGAGCACTCAGACCTCGTGAGGAAAACTTGAGGCGCTACTTGATTGAGATGTAGCGGCTGCGGTCTCGTAAACTGACGTACGACCGGGAGAGCGGTGTGCTGACCACATGCCCCTCTATATCCGCATCCAGTAACGCCTGTAACCGAGGAAGACACGGCGGCCGGTTGGTACCGTTGGCCCTTCACTTGGCTGTTCGGATGGAGTTTAGTTTTTACCAAACAATCAAGATTGTTTACTAAAGCACGAGGTGTATTCGGAAACTAATATCTGATGGATCATAATATGGAAAGCACAGTCGGATGAAGCTTTGCGTTGATTTGTTCAACAGGGTCTCTAGTATGCCAGTCCATTGCGTCACATCGCTCTTTTCAGCTCTGAGCGCACGGTGAGCACGTAAAGATACCCAGAAAATAGTCTCTCTGGCAAAGTATGAGTGCTTCTGAGAAATTTCGTCTAATTTCTTGCGGCCCACAGAACGTACCTGTCATGCATTTCCTTATTCGTGACAATTCTCGGCCACGCACTTCAGGGGGAATGAGGCTGCTCCTGCAGCGTTTTCGATGGGAAGTGTTTGATCATCCACGATACAGCCCGGACTTCGCCCCCTCTGATTTTCGTCCATGCTCACATGATCTGCTGGCTGTGAACCGATCCAATTCTGCGGTTATTAGTATGGCCGGAAGTGCTGGTCAGCCAGGCCGTGAGCCACTGATCGAAAAAGATGGCAGAGAAGGAGCAGTGTCCGGAGAATAGGGCGGCTGGTGTAGGACTTCCCATTTCAACGCTTCCAAGCGGGTTCTGGCGGGTGTTGCGACATGGGGTGGAGCACTGTCATGCTGAAACATCACCTTTTGATGCATGTTGCTGTACTGAGGCCGTTTGCCTTCCAGTGCTGGGCTCAGGGACATCTATTGCTTTCGATAACGATCTCCCGTGATTGCACGTAATTGCACTAACAGTTGCCCCACCACAGGTCTTACCCAGAATTTTGTTTCGTTAGCCTCAGCCGTACATTTCCTCGTAGTAAAGCAGAAAATTAAAAGTCCCCGCGAAGGACGAGGACTAGGCTCGCAAGTTGACAATTTCAGTAGAGAGTAACTTTGTGATACAATCACAAATCGAATAATTTTTTATTGTTTCATGTTTAAAAATGTCTAAGCTTATTGGATGACGCTTACGACCAGCCAAATCCACCACCGCTTGCACCTACTGTTCGAGTAGAACAGAAGTGATATCTGGCGTTCCGAAAGGTACTGTCATAGGCCCTCTGCTGTTCCTGTTTTTCATAAATGGTCTAGGTGATAATCTGAGCAGCCCGTGTAGATTGTTTGCAGATGACGCTGTAATTTACCGTCTAGTAAGATCATCAGAAGATCGATTTCAATTACAAAATGATCTAGAGAGAATTTCTGTATGGTGCGAAAAGTGGCAATCTGCACTAAACAAAGAAAAGTGCGAGGTCATCCACATGGGTACTAAAAGAATTCCGATGAATTTTGGGTATACGACAAATCGCACAAATCTAAGGGCTGTCAATTCGACTAAATACCTTGGAATTACAATTACGAGGAACTTAAATTGGAAAGACCACATAGATAATATTGTGGGGAAGGCGAAACAAAAACTGCGCTTTGTTGGCAGAACACTTAGAAGATGCGACAAACCCACTAAAGAGGCAGCCTACATTACACTTGTCCGTCCTCTACCGGAATATTGCTGCTCGGTGTGGGATCCTTGCCAGGTAGGATTGACGGAGGACATCGAAAAAGTGCAAAGAAGGGCAACTCGTTCCGTGTTATCGCGCAACAGGGGTGAGAGTGATATGATACGAGAGTTGGGGTGGCAGTCACTAAAACAAAGACGGTCTCCTTTGCGGCGATATCTATTTACGAAATGTCCGCAGCTACTGGTCGTGCGGTAGCGTTCTCGCTTCCCGCTCCCGGGTTCCCGGGTTCCCGGGTTCGATTCCCGGCGGGGTCAGGGATTTTCTCTGCCTCGTGATGACTGGGTGTTGTGTGCTGTCCTTAGGTTAGTTAGGTTCAAGTGGTTCTAAGTTGTAGGGGACTGATGACCATAGATGTTAAGCCTCGAAATCAGAGCTCGAACGGAAAGATTTAGATATTCCTTTTTCCCACGCACCATTCGAGAGTGGAATGGTAGGGAAGTAGTACGAAAATGGTTCGATGAATCCTCTGGCAGGCACTTAAGTGTGAATTGCAGATTAACGATGTAGATGTAGATATACTGCCATCTATTGGAATACGGCGGAAGCAAAGTTGTAGCCCTAATACTAAAAGTTAATCTTTTTTTTAAATTTTCGTTTGATTGTGAAACGACAGTGTTATTTGGTAAGTGTCTTATTCGCGCGTGAAAGTTTATACTGCCAATGTACCCTCGAATTTGGCTGTCTATCTGAAACCATACAGGAGGCATCTTCTACAAAAACAGGGAGAGTACGTTTGAAGAAGCGAGTAGTTTTTGTGAGGCTCTTCCCCCTTTCTGAGGATCCTTTTCCCAGCCGCCGGCCCGTCTTTTTGCCAGCGGACACACAGGAAGAGTTGTGCCGGCATTCTGCAGATCGGCTACGCTCGAGCGGCTGCTCCGGCGGTGTCGCAAGAAGGCAGCCACGGCGCGGAATGCGCGCTGCGTCACGCCCAGCCGACTCTACGGCCGCTCGGTTTTCGGCCGGCAGTCCCGCCGTATTCTTCTTCCCTTCACGGCCGGGCGCGCACTGCCGAACACGGGTGTGGTGTGGCGCTGCTCGCCAGCTTCTGTCTACTCGCCTCTCCCAGAATCCTCGTGTCGTCCTCAGCTTCAGACGTCACAGTGGCAAAGACGCGGACCGGTGCGTACGCTCTGCCACGACTCACCCAGCCGTGGGTGCGCGAGCAAAATTACAGTATTGGGCGAAGAAAACCTGAACCGTACCAGATTACTCATTTCCTACTCTTCTTCGGCCGCCCCTGCACTGCGCCTCCGACTGCCATGTAGAGGACCCGTGCTCAGTTCCCGGCACTGCCACGGATTTTTCGTCTGTTGGAGGGAGAGAACGGCGTGCGGCCTGAGTGATAAGCAGTGGTCGTAAGGTCTGGGAAGCTCTCAATAGCCGGGAGAGGCGTGCGACGACCTCATGCCCCTCCAGATGACACCGTAAGGGCGAAGGGAGACATATCGACCCAACACCGTCGCGTTTTCCCCTGGGTGCGATTCAGGAATTACAATTTCTTACCTAGTCTTCCTCTCGGAGTGATTTTTCGATTGGCACCTCCTCTTTTTGCCTTTCTGTAAGCATGGCAATCTTCCTTCATTTGCAAAGTGACATAAACGCTGCGGCCACGTAATTCTGTTATAGGGAAGAGGAGTGGTAAGTTCGGCTTATTGTGAAAATCCTAGGGAAGTGTAGCTCCTCTATAAAACAGAACACTTGCGTGATCCTTTTGTCAGTACTGGTTGCAACTCTATTATCGATTTTACCTATAATGGTCTTATCTAACATCCTTGTCTGTGCCGGCCGTAGTGGCCGAGCGGTTCTAGGCGCTACAATCTGGAACCGCGCGACCACTACGGTTGCAGGTTCGAATCCTGCCTCGGGCATGGATGTGTGTGATGTCCGTAGGTTAGTTAGGTTTAAGTAGTTCTAAGTTCTAGGGGACTGATGATCTCAGAAGTTAAATCCCATAGTGCTCAGAGCCATTTGAAGCATTTTCTTTGTCTGTTTTTATTTAATGTGACTTCTCCATAACTATGCTCTTTGATGTAAAATTCATGTAAATATTTTATTCATTATTTATGATATTTCATGTAACTGTAATTAATCTATGGATATAATTTCAAAAGTAATGTGCTGTAACGAATGTAAAAATCAAAACTTTAATTATAACACCTCTTCATCCAAAGGGGAAGTAAAAATGATTGAAGTGGCTCTGAGAACTATGGGAATTAACATCTGAGGTCATCAGTCCCCTAGAATTTAGAACTACTTAAACCTAACTAACCTAAGTACATCACACACATCCATGCCCGAAGCAGGATTCGAACCTGCGACCGTAGTGGTCGCGCGGTTCCAGACTGACGCGCCTAGAACCGCTCGGCCACATCGGCCGGCATGGGGAAAGTAAACTTATATTAACATAATACTTGGAGGGAGGTCCCTCCGCAACGGAATTGGCTGGGCGGGAATAGAAAAGATGGATCTGGCGGTCGAACTGCAAGTATCCTGTGTGGGATGAGCCAGTCGGTGGCTAACAGGCAAGGAGTGCGCATCTTGTGAACTGAAAGTGGCGAGAAGGACTGCGAGATTATATTGTATAATACAGCCTCGGATGCGGAAGTAATGCGCTTGTTATTCGTGGCATACTTTGGTTAGCTCCGTACTATGAAAATCCGACGCTAAGAAGAGAAATTTCAGAGTTTGCTACACACGAAAAGCCGTGCGTGCTTTTGTCACCTTATTTTGAATAGCGCAGGAGGTCCACACTGCCACCACCTCCATGTCAGTTTATCTGGCGACTACTGTATAATTACATAGACCAGTTATCTGGTTTCGTTTTCAATAATAATTTTGTGTTCGGGTAAATTTTATGTTGAGCCACCGTGTTTTATCCTTAGTCATTTACCTAGACAGGGTTCTATCCCAAACGCTATGATGAATCCGAGTATACTATTTTACTGGACTGAAAAGAAGTTATCCTCTTTAACAAAAGTTAATAAACTTTTTGGAGTTGTTAAGTACATAATTATTTAGTGAGAATAAGCCTTGAAATACTCCACGTAGTTTGCATTAACGAACAGTTACAGTTCCATCAAAGAACAGTTACTACGATAAGACTTACGGTATGTAGTTCAAAGATTCTTTTTATTGAAGTAACAGTGTTTGCAATTTCTCGTGTCTTGTAGTTAGCAGTATTTTCCATTTTACATTGAACTAAAGTGTTCACTCTCGATCTGAGTCTACCGATAGTTTGTTTTCTGGGTCCCCTTGCTAACAGTTGAGCCAGATTTAAATGTCATATTATAATAGCAGCGATCAGGAGTAAGCAACTGGCTACAAATACTCATACTACACCAGATCCAGGTATCACATGTTCCACTTGATCTAAATAATATAAGATAGTGCATTTTTGTTGAGAATGCAAATAGTAATCAGTACAAAGATACAATTACTTAGTAACTATTTCAATAGTAATAATTCCCTATAATTGAACTAACAAAAGAACCTTATGTCAAAGTCAGTAGTGTCTACCATTAGAAAGCATTTTACCAATAATTATCATTATCTTCCTAGTGTAATGTACAGATATTAAGTGTTATTTTGAGGCAGTTATTGCCTTAACGCCTTAATACTCCTCCTGTGTAGTACAAGTCAATTCACTGATACATTACTATTGTGAAACTGTCTTGTATCTTATCAGCGAAACTGAAGTTTAGTGTCAAGTAAAGTCAACGCACACAGTTAACTTTCTTTACTCATCAAGTTAGTACTTGGTACAACTTTGCCTAATGAGACTGACGACTGTATCTTTTTACGTAATTACATTTTGCTTGATAACTAATAAAACTTTGGTTCCATTCTTATTTGTCTTGCTACTGCTTCCTTTCTCCTTCTTTACGAGAACAAAACTAGTCCGATGCCTTAAAATTACACACAGTCAGTGTCCCAAAATTAAAAATCCTTTCACATGCATAATATTATTGGCATATTACTATTTTAGTAGTACCGACAGTGTTATATACTCTAGTGTTTGGGATCCTCACCAGATGGGGTCAAAGGAACACATCGAAGCAATTCAGAGGCGTTCTGCCAGATTTGTTACCAGAAGGTTCGTTCGACATGCGACTATTAGGGATATGTCCCGTGAAACTCGGATGAGAGTCCCTGAGAGAAAGCAGTGTTCTGTTCGTGAAACACTATTGAGGAAGTTTAGTGTACGGCATTTCTGACAGACTACACAATGAATTTACTGTCACGGACGTACATCTCGTGTAAGGACCGCGAAAACGAGGCAATAAAAAAGCAGAGTCGTTTCTCCAAGCGCCATTTGCGACTGCACCGGGAGTGGGAATGAGTAGCAGTGGAGTAACACTTTTCCACTGTCCTCTTCTCTGTTGTCAAATAAAACCGAGGCGGAAGCAGGGACATAGCTGCTCAAGGGCATGTCTAGCCGAGCGGAAGACGAAAACTTTAAATTGTCCTGCGAATCACGAGACTAAACAAAGTACGAGAAATTCATGTTTCACCCAGCGAAAGTGTAATACTCCAGGCTATGAAACTAGTTTGGGATCTGAGGAATAGTGAAGTAGACCTATTAATCACAGTGCCCTAAAAACTGAATGCCTATCATCATCAGCAAAAGCAGCCGCCCTTCCACAGCCGCTGGTAGACTTCCCCGTGTATCACGCACGCTCTTTAGTTACACTTGTCCACGTCGCTCCGTCGTGTTCTGCAATGTCCTCTATGCATCTCCCACTGGCTACTCGTCGTCCCCCTCTTTTCTCAAGTATGGTGCATTTATTATCGCCTGGCTACAAGTTTATTTACACAGCAGTCACATACTATCTCATCAAAACCGTCCAGAAACCACTATGTAATGCGGAATTGACCGCTAGATACCACGAGAGGCGAACTCGCCAGTGCAAAAGGAGGCTCTGGGTGTAAATGTTGTGTTATGAGTAGAGAATCAGTAACAGCATATCCAGTGGGTCGGGAGAGCTCACTGACTTCCAAAGTGACCTGATCACTGGATGTCACACGAGACACCAGGTGCATTTCATCCCTTCTAAAGCAGTCCCAAGTCGACTGTTGCTGATGTGACTGAGAAGTGGAAACGTGAAGGAACTACCGCGGCTTAATCCAGACGAGGCAAACCTCAGACATTGACGTACAGAAACCGACGAGCGTTGCAGAGGGTGGTTGTAAAAAGTCGCTCGTAATCAGTGGAAGGAATAACTCGTGAGACCGAAAGTGGTACCAGCAGTGCGGCTACACTGAAGCGCCAAGGAAACTAGTACAGGCGTGCGTATTCAAATAAAGAGACATGTAAAGAGGAAGTCGGCAACAGCTATGCAAGACAACTAGTGTCTAGCGCTGTTGTTAAATGGTTACTGCTGCTACAGTGGCAACATGTGAGTTTGAACACGGTGTTTTAGTCGCCGCGCGAGCTAAGGAACACAGCATCTCCGAGATAGCGGTGAGGTCGGCATTTTCCCGTACGACCATTTCACGAGTGTACCGTGAATATCAGGAATCCCGTAAAATATCAGATCTCCAACATCGTTGCGGCCGGAAAAAGATCCTACAAGAACGGGACCAACGACGAGTGAAGAGCATCGTTCAAAGTGACAGAAATGCAACCCTTCCCCAACTTACTCCAGATTTCAATGCCGGGCCATGAACAACGAAACATCATCAACGAAACATTATCGATATGTGATTTCGGGCTGAAGCCCAGTCGTGTACCACTGATGACAGCACAGTGCAAAGCTCTACGCCTCGCCTGGGCCCGTCAACACCGACACTGGACTGTTGATGACTGGAAACGTGTTATCTGGACGGACGAGTCTCGTTTCAGATTGTATCGAGAGGATGGACTGTACGAGTATCGAGGCAATCTCGCGGATCCATGGACCCTGCATGTCAGCAGGGGACTGTTGAAGATGGTGGAGACTCTGTAATGGAGTGGGGCGTATGGAGTTGGAGTGATGTGGGACCCTTGATACATCTAGATACGACTCTGACAGGAGACACGTACGTAAGCATCCTTTCTGATCACCTGCATCCATTCATGTCCATTGTGCATTCCGACGGATTTCGGAAATTCCTACAGGACGCTTCGACACCCCACATGTCCAGGATGCTACAGAGTGGCTCTAGCAACCGTCTTCTGAGTTTAAACACTTCCCCTGGCCACCAAACTCCGCAGACATGAACATTATTGAGCATATCTGGGATGCCTTGCAACGTGCAAGAGATCTCCATCCCCTAGTACTCTTACGGATTTATGAACAGCCCTGCAAGATTCATTATGTCAGTTCCCTCCAGCACTACTTCAGACATCAGTCGGGTCCTTGCCAAGTTGTGTTGTGCTGCGGCACTTCAGCGTGCTCGCTGGGGTCTTACATGATATTAGGCAGGTGAACCAGTTTCTCTGGCTCTTCAGTGTGTAACAATGACTGTGTATAGGGAGTAAAAAAATGGTGACATTATGGTATGGCGACGTTTCCCGTGTTTAGAGTGTGCTCCCCTTATTGCACTCAAATGGTTCTAAGCACTATGGGACATAACATCTGAGCTCATCAGTCCCCTAGACTTAGAACTACTTAAACCTAACTAACCTAAGGACATCACACACATCCATGCCCGAGGCAGGATTCAAACCTGCGACCGTAGCAACAGCGCGGTTCCGGACTGAAGCGCCTAGAACCGCTCAGCCACAGCGGCCGACTATTGCACTCAACAAAACGCTAAATGCGGAAGGATATGAACACATTTTAGACCATTGTGTACTTCATACAGTAGAGGAACACTTCGGAGACGATGATAGTCTGTATCAGCATGACAAATCATAAAGCTATTGTGCGACAAGTGTTTGCGGACAATAACATTCCTGAAATGGACTGGCCTGCCTATAGTTCTGTCCTAAGAGAAATGGAACATTTCTGGAATGAGTTAGAACGCGGACGTCGTTCCAACCTCAACGTCTAACGTAACTACCTTCTGTAGTTTCGCATCTTGAGGAATAAGGGGTCGCCATTTCTCCACAGTTATTCACAAACGTGAGTCCCCAGTAGAGTTTAAGCCGCCGTAAAGGCGAAGGGTAGATACACTCCGTATGAACGTCTTTTAATAAGGATAGGTGTGCGTGTACTTCTCATTAGAGAGTGTAGTTACCTCTTCCACTCCACTCTCCTCCCTAACTCTGTCTGTCTCTCCTAGTAACTCGCAGCATGCACCTCTTCATATCTCGCTGAGCAAATCTCTCTTTTTGAATATTTTTTCTCATTAAAATTCCATGTCTCGCTGATGTAAATCAAAACTGGCAATGTACGCTGATGGTAAGCTTTCATTCAGACGTACCGTAGTTCTGTTTTGAAAATCCGATTTATTACTCGGCAAAGCCAATTGAAGACCTGTACAGGGTGGCAGCAACGTCGTGTTTACACTCAAGGAACACGAAGGGGGTGCGATAACAGGGGACATTCCGCCATTCTCTCAAATGGAGCTCTGTCACACGCCGCACGTGCATACGTCAGCGCCCTACCTATCACAACAGTTCGTCAATGACCGACAATACAGTTTGACCAAACTCGCCCACACCAGCACTTCGAAAACATTTATTGATAGCGTAATACGTACAGATCCACGTTTCAATAAACAGCTCGCTGCTTTAATTTCGACTCTTTATGTCGAAAGTCCTTTTCGAAACCAAGTCGTCTCACATGTGATGAATCGCATTTACTCTGGCTCGTTTTAAACCAGATCCTATAGTCAGAAAAGTTTTCTCAGAGTTTCCAGTTCATACAGCTTTCCTTTATCGACATGCTTCACTCATCAGGAGTGAGCATCTTCAGAAATTAGCAGCCAGCGGCCACAAGTTAAATATATATCTGGCAGTGTATAACGGCTACGTCAGTCATAGCCGGTGCTGTACACAGCAGATATATTTAACGTGTGGCCGTTGGCTGCTAAATTACTGAAGATGCTCACGTCTGAAGAATGAAACACGTGGAAGGAATGTTGTATCCGACTTACGGCTGCTCTACTATTTTAAGTACGACTTTATATACTAACGGAAAAGAATTACAACATCAAAAAATAGTGTAGAGTAATGGAAATCGGGGATACATTTGTCCGGGTAACATAATTAAGTGATTAACATTGCAAGATCAAAAGTTAATGTAAAGGCAAAATAAGCCATTACAAATATGAAAAGCTGGTACATTAATAACCTGTGTAACTGCCAGATGTTGAATGCAAGCCTGCAAACGTGCATGCATTGTGTTATACAGATGCCGGATGTCTGTTACGGTATGAGGTCCACGCCTGCTGCACCTGGTCGGTCAATACAGGGACGGTTATGTTGGTTGTGGATGACGCTGGAGTTGTCGGCCGATTATGTCCAGTACGTGCTCGACTGGAGACAGATCTGGTGATCGAGCAGGCCAAGGCAACATGTCCACACTCTTTAGGGCACGTTGGGTGGCCGAGCGTTATCCTGTTGGAAAACACCTCCTGGAGTGCTCTTCGTGGATGGCAGCACACCGGGATGAATCACCAGACTGACACACAAATTCGCAGTCAGGGTTCTGGATTTCCGGAAGGCTTTTGACACTGTACCACACAAGCGGCTCGTAGTGAAATTGTGTGCTTATGGAATATCGTCTCAGTTATGTGGCTGGATTTGTGATTTCCTGTCAGAGAGGTCACAGTTCGTAGTAATTGACGGAAAGTCATCGAGTGAAACAGAAGTGATTTCTGGCGTTCCCCAAGGTAGTGTTACAGGCCCTTTGCTGTTCCTTATCTATATAAACGATTTGGGAGACAAACTGAGCAGCCGTCTTCGGTTGTTTGCAGATGACGCTTTATACACTAATAAAGTCATCAGAAGATCAAAATAAACTGCAAAACGATTTACAAAAGATATCAGGATGGTGCGAAATGTGGCAATTGACCCTAAGTAACGAAAAGTGTGAGGTGATCCACATGAGTGCTAAAAGGAGCTCGTTAAACTTCGGTTACACGATAAACCAGTCTAATCTAAAGCCGTAAATTCAAGTAAATACTTAGGTATTACCATTACGAACAACCGAAATTGGAAGGAACACATAGAAAATGTTGTGGGGAAGGCTAACCAACGACTGCGTTTTATTGGCAGGACACTCAGAAAATGTAACAGACCTACTAAGGAGATTGCCTACACTACGCTTGTCCGCCCTCTTTTAGAATACAGTTGCGCGGTGTGGGATCCTTACCAGATACGACTGACTGAGTACATCGAAAAAGTTGAAAGAAAGGCAGGACGTGTAGTATTATCGCGAAATATGGGAGAGAGTGTCACAGAAATGATTCAATATTTGGCCTGGACATCATTAAAAGAATGGCGTTTTTCGTTGCGACGGAATCTTCTCACGAAATTCCAATCACCAACTTTTTCCTCCGACTGCGAAAATATTTTGTTGACACCGACCTACATAGGTATGAACGAACACCACGATAAAATAAGGGAAATCAAAGCTCGTATGGAAAGATATACGTGTGCATTCTTTCCATGCGCTATACGAGATTGGAATAATATAGAAGTGTGAAGGTGGTTCGATGAACCCTCTGCCAGGCACTTAAATGTGATTTGCAGAATATCCATGTAGATGTATTTGTAGATGTAGAGTGCTCCTGCTGTCATACGAAATCACACCCCAGACGATAACTCCAGGTGTAGGTCCACTGTGTCTAGAACGAAGACAGACTGGTTGCAGGCCCCCAGGCTAACCAACACACAGCCTTTACTGGCACCGAGGCAAAACCAGCTTTCACCAGAAAACATAACAAATCTCCACCCTGTCCTCCAGTTAGCTCTCGTTTGACACCACTGAAGTCACAAATAGCAATGGTTTGGGGTCAGTGGAATGCACGCTACAGTTCGTCTGGCTCGGAGCTGTCCTGAAGGTAACAGATTTGTAACAGCTCGTTGTGTCCTTGTGGCGCCGACACGGTGGTTTTCCCCCTCGGTAGACCCACGCAGCCGTAAATTCTCACGACCACCTCTGCCAACAATCACGTACAGTGGTCACATTCCTGCCAAGACTTTCTGCAACATCGCAGAAGGAACATTCCAATTCTCGTAGCAATACTACACGACCGCACTCAAATTCAGCGAGTTGTTGATAATGGCGTCTTTCTCGCGTTGAAGGCATTCTTGACCAGCATCAACTCACCACGTCAGATCTCAAAGGTAACCAACACTCACGACCGTTACACCACGTATTCAATGCAAAACTAATCTGCAGCCTAATAATGGTGCTATTAGCGCCGCTCTTATGCGACTGGCGCGAAATGTGAATAAACGTCATCTTTCAGAAGCAGAAACACGTCTACCAACTACCTTGGTGTTGCAATTTTATTTCCATCAGTGTATTAATCGAATATTCTTCGAGCCAATCACACATTTGCTAAGACATTCCGTATGATCGTATCTTGTTTAGCAGTAGACGATGAGTACAGTGTCGAATGCCGTAAGGAAATTAGGAAGGCAGAATCTACCCGTTCACCTTCACCAATTATTTGCAGCGTGTCGGGTATGAAAAAAGATAGCTGTGTTCTATAGAAGTGTTTTTCTATGCGAGCTGTTTTTTTTTTTTTGTAAAGAAGCTTGTTTTCCTCGAGCAACGTCATACGTGCTTTTTGTTTTGCTTTTATAATCATAGCTATCTTCCTGTTCGAAATATTCAAATGTGTGTGAAACCTTATGAGATTTCACTGCTAAGGTCGTCAGTCCCTAAGCTTACACAGTACTTAACCTAAATTATCCTAGGGACAAACACACACACCCATGCCCGAGCCGGCCGAAGTGGCCGTGCGGTTAAAGGCGCTGCAGTCTGGAAACGCAGGTTCGAATCCTGCCTCGGGCATGGATGTTTGTGATGTCCTTAGGTTAGTTAGGTTTAACTAGTTCTAAGTTCTAGGGGACTAATGACCTCAGCAGTTGAGTCCCATAGTGCTCACAGCCGTTTGAACCATTTGAACCCATGCCCGAGGGAGGACTCGAACCTCCGCCGGGACGAGCCGCACAATCCAAGACTGCAGCACCTCAGACCGTGCGGCTAATCCCGCGCGGCAGCTGTCTTCTTACTACAGCCGAATCGGTGTTTAAATATCTTGGTATGGGCGATCAACTGGATTCGAATAAATACATTTTAATTAATACGGGGTTCAATAAATATCACCACACCAAGTTTAATGATTCCACATACAAGTAGCAAGGCCGAAATTAATCTTCGGCACAGTGTTCCTCACACTACATGAGATTCTTAGATACGTATAGGAACTATACTGTGTTGACATTTTAATTATATCTTTGTAGTTCTTTTATAAAGCTGTTTCTACTAGCATTTCCAAAACACATTGGTTCAATCATTTTCTTATAAGTAGTTTTGCATTACTTACGAGCCAGAAGTCTTTGGCGTATCAGCCTTTCTTGTTACAAGATAGGCCGGCCGGAGTGGCCGTGCGGTTCTAGGCGCTATAGTCTGGAGCCAAGCGACCGCTACGGTCGCAGGTTCGAATCGTGCCTCGGGCATGGATGTGTGTGATGTCCTTAGGTTAGTTAGGTTTAATCAGTTCTAAGATCTAGGCTACTGATGACCTCAGAAGTTAAGTCGCATAGTGCTCAGAGCCATTTGAACCATTTTGTTACAAGATATTAGCCTTCACGCTGACGTGAAACTTCACAATATTTGACCTAGGATCCACGTCATCATTGTGACGTATAGTTGCGTGACGCGCAAGCCCTATAAGGAAATCGCCTCAATCTAACAGAGGAAGTGAAGGTTCAGATGCAATGCGTACGATGCATGTGGGTTGCATCACTATCAGTCCATCTGTCAGAATATTGACTTCAAGTATGCCCAGTTTTAAAAGTCTACACTATTAGCAGCCGTGATAATCTAATGTTTCCGAAAACTCCGTTTCATTGTTGAGAACATACACACATTGAGCCATTTAGTAGTAATAACACTAGATGAATTTATCTCTACGTCTCTTTTACAAGGATAAGGGCTATATCAAATGTTACAGTATAAGAACAAGAAAAAATTCATATATGTGGACATTAATATGCGTGTCTAGGTTGACAAGACTGGGACAGGTAGTTGGCTGCCAGTCCTCAAGAAAACAAAGCCAGTCTTTTTAACACAGCGCAATGTTGTTTTGCTAAAAATTCTTGCAAAGAAGTTATTTCTTAAGATAAAATTCTTGTATTACATTCTACATCCATCCCTTAACAGCGATAATTGCACTCACTACAAGCACTATAACCTGACATCGGGATCATGAATCTGATGTTTGGTTTCCATTTTCTCTATCAGAACATCCCCTTGGCAGCCTGTAGAACTAAGTCTGCATCCTTCCATAACAGCGAATACGTTGAGCTGATAAAGCGGATAAGGTGTTACTGTTACCCTCCTCATATCTTTGGAGTAAGGTTTTCTAGGAAAAGGAAGAGTTATCGTGTCAAAAAGTGCTGTGAAATGACAAATGTGTTTTAGCTATATCTGCTCGAGTTGTATTTGGTGCCAAATGCCTACTCTGTGTTATCTTAGGAACTGTTCACTGTTTAGTTAAGACATCAAAAAATCTACAGAATACATCCCACAACGAAACAGACAAGGCCCAGTTCTCATGTACGACAGGAATCTACAAGGCAGCACTACCCACTTGCTGTTAAATGAGGCTGTCGAAGCTGAAACAGACGGCTGCCGACTTGAGGGAGTCGTTACAACAAACTGAGCACGGATAATGCAGTTACACGGAGAGAGAGAGAGATTTCTGAAGATGGTTCTTCACCTCACTAGCTTTTTCCTCTTTTCTCTCAATATCTACATCAGTATCGCATGCCCGAAGTGACATCACACATAAATGGCGGTAGGTCAGTCAATGAGCCCTCCTCTCTGACAGCAGATCACTTCAGTGGCGACACCTCCACCGCCTGGATAATATTGCGCCCGTATTTACGAACGCTGTAGGACTTCCCCCTAGCAGCACGTGCGCCGCAGCTCCCGGTGTTTGGTAAGACGCTGGCCCTTGTTTTGGACAGGGAAGGCCCGCAGGAAGCCCCACAACACCCACCCACCCACACCCACCCACACACCCACCCACCCACACACACACACACCTTCTCAACCCAGCGCCCTCTCAAGACTACGAAACTCACACACTGTAACTTTCCTCACCTTATATCCACTGAATCCATGCTGCTCGCAGAAGGAAGGATGTCTGAGCGTGTCGTTGACGTCAGTGTCGTTAGATGTTGAGGACAAGATCCCGTTGAGGAATTAAAGGGAAGGAAACTAGCTGTGCCCTTTCCGAAGAAACCATACGGGCAGGAAGCGGCTACTAGGGTAGCGCAGTACGTGAGGCGTGCATACGGGTGCTTTTTTAAGCCCTGCCAGCCCCTCCCCCTCCCCCCTTTCCCCCTCTCCCCCCCCCCATCCTTCCCTTCCCCTCGGCGCCATCTTGGGATCAGAGATGAAATGCCTGCCAAAATAGGAAACACATCAGCCACAGTGTTTTCAGAGAATGCTCGTCCCCGTAGATCGGATACAGAAAAGGTTAATATGACAATACTGAACTTTAAGAGCATTCAAGGAAAGATCCGAGCAGTAATATCGCTTATTGAAGGTTATAACGCTCAGAAAGTATTAGGAACAGAAAGATAGTTGAAACCTGAAGTGAATAGCAACGACATCATAAGCTCAGATTGGAATATTTATTGTAAGGGTAGGTTATTCGCCAGTGGTGGGGGGGTATTTATTGCCGTAAGGCTTTCGATGATACCTAGCCATGTTATCGCAGATGTGAATTAATCTACATGAAGTTAAGCATCAACGGTCGGTCAGAAAATGGCAGTCGGACGCTTTTATAGACCGCCTGAGCCAGGAACTGTAGTGGTAGAGCGCTCCAGAGAGAACTCGCATAGTATCATTAATAATTTTCTTGATCGTACCGTTTTAACAGGGGGTTACTTCAACTTGCCTCTGGTTGACTGGGACAGTCATGCTATCAAGACTGGTATCACATACAGGGACCCTCGTGGCAATATTGTCAACGTCTTGTCCGTAAATTACTTCGAGCAGATAATTAGAAAAGCAAATCGTGAAGGTAACGTCTACAAACAGACCTGAACGTATGGCTTCAGTTAACGTCTAGAAAGATATCAGTGGTAACAAGGCTGTGATAGCAACAATGACTGCGGGTACTACAAGAAATGCTAAGAAAGGTAGGAAAATATTTTTGCTTAGCAAGAGTGACAGGATACAAATTGCTTAGTCTCTGTGTAGTCAACAGCAACCTTTCGGTGTTGAAGACGAATATGCAGATTACAAATGGAAAAAGCTCACAAGCACTGTTCAACGTGCCTTAGACTAGGTCTTAAGGGACGGGCAAGACCCACACTTGTTAGAAGACTGCTGCGTAAACAAAGAGAGCTTTGTCACACATTCAAGAGAAGTTAAAACCTAGCTGACAAACAAAAGCTGAACGAAGTGAAAATGAGCGTAAAGAGAGCAATGAGACAAGCGTTCAATGACTCTGAAAGTAAAATTTTGTCAGTCGATCTGACTAAAAACAGTTAGAGGTTTTTCTCTAACGTAAAATTGGTAAGAAGTTCAAAATCATCTATTCAGTCACTCGCTGTCCATACCGCCATAAAACGGAAGATAACGGAGAGATGGCCGAAATGCTGAATTCCAACTTCGGAAATTGTTTCATCGCGGAAGATTGTAACATGGTGGCTCCTTTCAGTCATTGTAGGAATATCGAAATGGCAGATATTGAGATAACCGATAGCGGAAGAGAAAAGCAACTATAATCGCTTAGCACTGGAAGGCATCAGGACTAGATGAGATATCTATAAGATTCTACAAAGATTTTGCGAAAGAACTTGCTTTGCTTCTAGCAGTAGTTTATAGTAGGTCGCTGGAGCAACAGAGGGCACCTCGTGACTGTAAAAAGGGAGGTCGTTTCCGTTTTCAAGAAGTTAAAATGGCTCTGGGCACTATGGGACTCAACATCTGAGGTCATCAGTCCCCTAGAACTTAGAACTACCCAAACCTAACTAACCTAAGGACATCACACAAATTCATGCCCGAGGCAGGATTCGAGCCAGCGACCGTAGCAGTCGCGCGGTTCCAGACTGAAGCGCCTAGAACCGCTCGGCCACAGCGGCCGGCTTTCAAGTAGTGTCATAGGTCAGATGCACATAATTATATGCCTACATCGTTGACGTCAGTCTGTAGTAGAATTACGGAACATATTCCATACTCAAGAAGTATGATATTTTTGGAGAAGTAATATCTCTGCTATAAAAATCAACTTGATGTCCGCGAACAGAGCTTCTGCCAAGCTCAGCTCTCTTAATTCCTCCGTGAGATCCATAACACCGTAGAAGACGGCGCTGAGGTTGATGCCGTTTTCTAGACTTCAGGACTGTATCTAACGCCGTCTCGCATGACCATTAAGTGAAAAATAATACGAGATTATCTAACCAGATTTGCGACTGGATTCAACAGTTCCTTGTAGATAGGACACACCAAGTCGCTCTTAACGGAACAAATTCGATAGACGGAAAGATAATTCCCGGAGTACGGCAAGGGAGTGTGACAGGACCGTTACATTTTGTAGTATATAAATGATCTACTAGAAACCGTCGGAAGGTCTTTAAAACTGTTCACAGATGATGCGGTTGTCTGTAAAAAAGTAGCAACACCAGAAGACGGTACCGATTCGCAGAATGACCTACAAGGGATTGATAAATAGTACAGGCTCTGGCAGTTAACTTCAATAAATGTAACGTATAGCGAACACAAAAAAGCTGTAAACCAAGGGTGAATCAAAACTACTCTTGTACGCAATTGAATAATTCATAACCGTACAAGACCGGCGAGTGCAATGCTCGTTACCTTCAGAAAGTACCTGTTCGTTGAGTTTGGCCACTGAGCACAATGATAACACCATTACAAAATGAAGAACAAACTTAGGTGTACAACAGGTTACATTTGTTAGTATTTGGTTGCCTAAGTACGTAGAAGTAGTAGGACATGTAAAGGATCTTGAAATATGTCACATCCGCTTATGACAGATTTTTATTCGCTCTAATTGATGGATACAGTTGGCAAGAAGTCGATATAAAGCAAAGTTTTCTAAAATCTCGATTGAAAATCCACAAAATGATCGACTGACTCAAGTCTCTGACAGTTCCGTCAGTAATACGATTTTTTTCGCTCAGCCTCTGGGTTTGGATCATTTCACTTACATACTTTCTAGCGTTCCGTGTTATATGTGAACCATGACTAGGGTTGCCAGATTTTATATAGGCAAATAAAGTATTTTATTTTAATGTGAGGTGAATAAAAAGAATATTTCTAGAATTGATGTATTTTCAAACTTTATGTATTTCTTCACTTGAATACGATTTTTTCGTACTTTTGACGTTAAATATGGATTTCCAGTTGGTGTCAAAACATTAATAACCAATGCCACATCATAAATTTGCGTGTAAATAAATGAACTCTTGCTTTTTTATTTAAATGTATTGCAGCTCTGTCTCTCTATACTTCTGCTGGTTTGCACCCGGCATCTATAATTCTCTTTAGATAAATGCTAAGGAGAGGAGAACAGAAAGCCTATAATTGATAGATTTTTTCACATTTTCTGGTGCCTTGATCACTCGCTATTGAAGGATAGGCTGCCACTTGTCGGAAGCATTTTTCTTTCTTTCCGCGAGAAATTTGTCATCATTCGTTACTTTTTCTTGAATTCATTTAATTATTACAGTTTCAGAATAGGAATCATCTTATCCGATACGGTACATCGCAAGGCTTTTATCTGGAGGATTCCTTTTCATCCAGTCATATGATTTCTTTCATCTCCACGCCACTGTGCGTTTCGGCATCCTGATCCAGATGGAAAGTTCACTGATAAGAAAACACCTACTCGTATAAGTCTGGACGAAAAAGTGAACTCAAAGCTACTTACTGGAACTCAATAAGAAGCAAATATCGGAACGGCAATAACAGTAACAACAGGTGATAACAGAGTGCAGTCAACAATAACGATTTAAAAATGCCAGAACGATCGAATGTTTCCGCTCAGAACCAATTGCTCCGGACTGTGTCGTCTGATTTCATTGGGTTTGTCCCACAGACTGGTATCACACGAAACAATTAAAGAATAATAGTCCTACGTGTACGCAAAATTGCAAGTTATTGAACCGATTGTTCTCATTCGATTGCTCAAAAGAAGGATTGAAGAATTCAAGCGAGATGTAAACCTACAACCGAAAGCGTCGATTTTATTCTAACAACAGACCGAAAGTGTAGTTTTCATTCGGTTGCTCCCAGCGCAATGGTAGCCTACCGAGTGCTACCTATCAATATGTTTTGCCGTCATTAATGTGCAACTATAAATATTGCATACTTATTTTGGTACGTTTTTGTTTCTAGTTCACAGCGAAGATTCCTTTTTCTTTAGGCATATTCAAACGTTGACCCACTCCGGTTTTATGTCAGCCCATACGACTTGACAGATACTCTGGTGGTTCAAAACTTTCTGAGCAGCCTATACACGCAGTGACTGACTGTTCCAAGTTAATTTGGCTCAGATTTTCGCAAAGAACTTGAGAAGAAATAAACAAGCAAAGGGGCAGCAGTCTCCCTCCCTACTTCTAGCCCCCCCCCTGTACCCTGACCCCCGCCCTTTGGACACAGGCCTGCCTCCCTCCTCCCCCTCCTCAGTTGGTATCGCAGCGGCGCGGCAGCCGCCCCTCAGTCACGGCGTCCCGCCTTCCGCCTCCAGCAAAGCGGCCGCCGTGACAGGACCACGGGGCGTGGCGTGCAGGCACTGTCCCTACGTCACCGTGAAATATGATACACTTCTTTCCCTCGCTCAGACACACATAAATAACGGGAGCGCGCGAGGCATACACGGCGAGATCTTCTCGACAAAACACATACCAAGGAAGCCGCGGCGCTCACAAGACAGTCTCTGCTTCCAGCGAGTACACGTTGACGTATGCGTCTGCTGAGCGAGTCGTGCGCTGTCAGAGAGCGAATATCCACAGCGCAGCGTGTCGAGAGGCGCGCCGTTTACCATTTCAACGAAATCTGGCTATAATACACTACTGGCCATTCAAATTGCTACACCAAGAAGAAATACAGATGATAAACGGTATTCATCGGACAAATATATTACATTAGAACTGACATATGACTACATTTTCACGCAATTTGGGTGCATAGATCCTGAGAAATCAGTACCCAGAACAACCACCTCTGGCCGTAATAACGGCCTTGATACGCCTGGGCATTGACTCAAACAGAGCTCGGCTGGCGTGTACAGGTACAGCTGCCTGTGCAGCTTCAACACGATACTACAGTTCATCAAGACTAGTGACTGGCGTACTGCGACGAGCCAGTTGCTCGGCCACCATTGACCAGACGTTTTCAATTGGTGACAGATCTGGAGAATGTGCCGGCCAGGTTTAATATTTTTTTTTTGTGGTATTCAAAAAATTTAAAAACCTCTCTCACACC
Organism: Schistocerca americana; assembly: GCF_021461395.2. NCBI lineage: Eukaryota > Metazoa > Arthropoda > Insecta > Orthoptera > Acrididae > Schistocerca > Schistocerca americana. Next base: position 1,265,889,469 of record NC_060119.1, read on the forward strand.
GGCCTGATTTAGCTTCACTGATCAGGATAGTAAAAACATGCGTATTTTAAGGGAATTTTCATTCACAAAGCAGGCTTTTCACATTCACACAGCTCAATACTGTTCTGTCCTGATTAAATTGAGCTTAACTTAAATTCCATAAGGCAGTGAAGCAATTTCGAAGTCTCGATGCGACGAAAATTGTCAGTCGATCTCCTGAAAACATTTGCAATAATTATTAACTTTCGGTGATCACAAGGGGAAGACTGGAGATATGCTGGTAAGACCGTGTTAGCCTATTTATTCGAAGTAACTGGATATCTTGAGCGTTCAAAACGGCAGGTTCGTCCAGTGTAAATCAAACGTTCCCCACTGATCCCGTACAACACAGCGTAGTAAGCAGACACTGTCAATAATAATAATCCGTTAAATAATACGCGAACACACATCTCATCAAGATGGCGACTAGCTCAACAATACAAACATACACCTCCTCCTTCTTTCACGGCTAATCGGCAAGCATTCATTCTTTTCATAAGAGAAAACATAGATAGGAGAGAAGCTATTCCATGGAGTAAATGGACGCTCCAAGGAATAATAGGGCTTGAAACTACTTTGCATTGATAATCATCGAATATTAAAGTTTAGAAATCGGTAAGATAAGAACAGATATTTCGCGATATGTACTGAGTTATATAATTTATAAAATTTCTGAAAATATCGCGGAGAGACCGCTGCAAGGGACATTACACAGACAGCAGTCGAACATTTTCTGTATCCAGAAACACCCGTACAGGACCTGCAACATGCGGTCGTCCATTATCCTACTGAAATGTAGGGTTTCGCAGGGATCGAATGAAGGGTAGAGCCACGGGTCGTAACACATCTGAAATGTTACGTCCACTGTTCAAAGTGCCGTCAATGCGAACAAGAGGTGACCGAGACGTGTAACCAATGGTACCCCATACCATTACGCCGGGTGATAAGCCAGTACGGCGATGACGAATACACGCTTCCAAAGTACGTTCACCGCGATGTCGCCAAACAGGGATGCGACCCTGGATTCATCCGAAAAAATGACGTTTTGCCATTCCTGCACCCAGGTTCGTCGCAGGCGCTCCTGTCTGTGATGCAGCGTCAAGGGTAACCGGAGCCATGGTCTCCGAGCTGATAGTCCATTCTGCTGCAAACGTCGTCAAACTGTTCGTGCAGATTCTTGTTGTCTTGCAAACGTCCCCATCTGTTGACTCAGGGATCGAGACGTGGCTGCACGATCCGTTACAGCCATGCGGGTAAGATGCCTGTCATCTCGACTGCTAGTGATACGAGGCCGTTGGGATCCGGCACGGCGTTCCGTATAACTCTCCTGAACCCACCTATTCCATATTCTGCTAACAGTCATTGGATCTCGACCAACGCGAGCAGCAATGTCGCGACACGATAAACCGATAGGCTACAATTTGACCTTTATCAAAGTCGGAAACGTGATGGTACGCATTTCTCCTCGTTACACGAGGCATCACAACAACGTTTCACCAGGCAACGCCGGTCAACTGTTGTTGGTGTATGAGAAATCGGTTGGAAACTTTCCTCTTGTCAGCACGTTGTAGGTGTAGCCACCGGTGCCAACCTTGTGTGAATGTTCTGAAAAGCTTATCATTTGCATATCACAGCATCGTCTTCCTGTCGGTTAAATTTCGCGTCTGTACCACGTCATCTTCGTGGTGTAGCAATTTTAAAGGCCAGTAGATTAACAAGCGAAAGGGAAGGAAAATTACCGCTTAACGTCCCTTCGACGGCGACGAGCACAAGCTCGGATTGGGTAAGAATGGGCAAAGGATGTCGGCCAGACCTTTTCAATACAACCTTTCCACCATCTGCATCAAGTGGTTTAGCGAAGTCACGGAAATTCTAAATCTAGATGCCCGAACGCCGATTTGAACCGCCCCGAACACGGGTCTAGTTTCTTATTATTAAGGGAATCTCGCTCGGTAATGAAGAAAGTAAACGTTAGTTTAATTTTGATTAGTAATCAGCAATTGCGGCCGAAGACTTTCAGCAAGGAAGTCAGCCTCATTCTGCCAACGGCCTTGTCAAAGAGGGCGGAGGAGCGGACGGAGGTTCAGGGCACTCTCTTGTCCTTCGGGTGGGAAACTGCCCGTAAAGGCGGAAGAATCAATAATCAACGGCATGGCGATGTAGAAGGCAATGGAAACCACTGTATTAAAGACACATAACGTGTATCCACAGGACATCTGGCCTGTAATTAAAAAGTGTCATGATGATCTCTCCATTGGCAAAAGAATCTGAACTAATCCCCATTCGGATATCCGGGATAGAACTGCCAAAGGTGTGGGGGGGTGGGGGGGTGATCACGAGAAAAAGACTGAATAACCAAAGAAAGGATACGTTGTAAGAATCAGGGCGTGCAATGTCAGAAGCGAGAACGTGGTATGGAAGCCAGAAAATCTGAAAATGGAAATGCAAAGGCCCAATCTAGCTAATAGGGGTCAGTGAAATGAAACGGAAAGAAGACAAGGACTTCTGCTCAGATGAGTTTAGGGTAATGTCAACGGCAGCAGGAAATGGTATGACAGGAACAGGATTCGTTATGAACATGAAGGTAGGTATTACTGTGAACAGTTCAGTGATAGGGTTGTTCTTATCAGAATCGACAGCAAACCAACACTGACAACGATAGTTCAGGTATACATGCTGACGTCGCAAGCTAAACATGAAGAGATAGAGAAAATATATAAGGATATTGAAAGGGTAATACAGTACGTGAAGGTAGATGAAAATCTAATAGTCGTGGGGACTGGAATGCATTTGTAGGGGAAGGAGTAAAAGCGAAGGTTAAAGGAGAATGTGGGCCTGGGACAAGGAATGAGAGAGGAGAAAGACCGATTGAGTTCTGCAATGAATTTCTGCTAATAATGGTGAATACTCTCTTCAAGGGTCACAAGAGGAGCAGGTGTACTGTCAAGAGGCCAGGTGGTACGGGAAGATTTCAGTTAGATGACGTCATGGTCAGACACAGATAATGGACTGTAAGGCGCACCCACGAGCAGCTATAGACTCAGATCACAATATAGTATTGATGAAGAGTAGGCTAAAGCTTCAGGCATTAGTCAGGAAGAACCAATAAGCAAAGAAGTGGGATACGGAAGTACTAAGGGATGACGCGATACGCTTGAAGTTCAGATCCTGCATTAAGGAATAGCTCAATAGCCAGTATAGTTGAAGAGGAATGCACGTCTCTAAAAAGGGCAATCACAGAAGTTGGAAAGAAAAATATAAATAGAAAGAATGTAACTGCGAAGAAACCATGGGTAACAGAAGAAATGCTTCAGCTGATCTATGAAAGAAGGAAGCCCAAAAATGTTCAGCGAAATTCAGGAATACAAAAATAAAATTCTCTGAGGACTGAAATAAAAAGGTAGCGCAGGGAAGCAAAGATGAAATGGTTGCATGAAAAATGTGAAGAGGTAAAAAAAATGACTTTCGGAAAGTCTGATTCAGTATAAGATCTGATTCAGTATACAGGAAAGTCAAAATAACATTCTGTGAAATGAAAACCATGGGTGGTAACATTAAGAGTGCAACGCGAATTCCACTGCTGAATGCAGAGGAGGGAGCAGATAGGTGGGAAGAGTACATAGATAGCCTCTATGAGGGGAAAGATCTGTCTGATGGGATAGAAGAAGAAACAGAAGTCGATTTAGAAGAGATAGGGGATCCAGTATTATAACTAAAGAGAGCTTTGGCGGACCTAAGATCAAATAAGACACAAGGCATAGATAACACTCTGCTAGAATTTCTAAAATCATTTGGGAAAGTGGCAACAAAACGACTATTAATGTTGGTGTATAGAAGTATGATTATGGCGACATACCATCTGACTTCCGGAAAAATATCATCCACACAATTAAGAAGACTGCAAGGGCTGACAAGTGCGAGAATTATAGTACAATCACGTTAACAGCTCATGCATCCAAGTTGCTGACAAGACTAATATACAGGGGAATGGAAAATAAAATTGAGAATGTACAAGATGAGGATCAGTTTTGTTTTAAAAAAAGTTAAAGGCATCAGAGAGACAATTCTGACGTTGTGGTTGATAATGGAAGCAAGACTAAAGAAAAATCAAGACACATTCATAGGACTTGTCGACCAGGAAAAGCGTTCGACAACGTAAAATGGTCGAAGATGTGTAAGCGGCGTAACACAGGGATGTAGTCCTTCGCCCCTACTGTTGAATCTCTATAGCGAAAAACAGATGATGAAAATACAAGAAAGTTTCAGGAGTGCAATTAAAATTCATGGTGAAAGGATATCAATGATACGGTTCACTGGTGACATTGCTATTCTGAAGTGAAGAAGAATTACATGATCTGCTGAACGGAATGAACAGTCTAATGAGTACAGAATATGAATTAAGAGTAAATCGGAGAAAGACGAAAGTAATGAGAAGTAGCAGAAATGAGAACAGCGAGAAACTTAACATCGGGATTGATGAACATGAAGTAGATGAAGTTAAGGAATTCTGCTATCTAGGCAGCAAAATAACCAATGGCGGACGGAGCAGGGAGAACATCAAAAGCAGACTAGCAACGGTAAAAATTGCACTCTTGGCCAAGGGAAGTCTACTAGTCTCGAACAAAGACCTTCATTTGAGGAAGAAATTTCTGAGGATGTACTTTCGGAGCACACGGACTGCGAGAAAACCGGAAAAGAAGATAATCGAAGCATTTCAGGTGTTGTGCTACGGACGTGTGTTGAAAATTAGGTGGACTGATAAGAAAGGAATATGTGGAAAACACTGATAAGGAGAAGGGACAGGATGATAGGACATCTGTTAAGACATCAGGGAATGACTTCCATAGTTCTACAGGGAGCTGTAGAGGGCAGAAACTGTAGAGGAAGACAGAGACTGGAATACACCCAGCAAATAATTGAGGGCGCAGGTTGGAAGAGCTACTCTGAGACGAAGAGGTTGACAAAGGACAGGAATTCGTGGCGGGCCGCATCAAACCAGTCAGAAGACTGATACCTCAAAACAAGAAAGAGAGTAACAGGAACACTGAAGAACCGTAACTGGTAGACAGTAGCCAGAAAGACGTCTTGAGAACAAACTTGAAAATAGCTTTCAGAACCGTCTTTCATCGCAGAAACTAAGAATTTTTCTCCACTGCATACGTACCTATTCCACATGGAAAGCACAGGCAGCATCAGAATAAAACAACACCTCCCAAAGAGGTGTACAACCGGCCGTCCTTCCCACGTCCCATATTAGAACGGAGAAGGAAGAAACATTTAATATGTGATAGAATAGAAATTACACACTGCCAATCATTTAGCAAAAGTTCCCAGCATGTAGAATACAGGGAAATGAAGGTAAGTAATCATTTTGCAAGATATCTGTACTACAATTCCAGGCAATATGCTCAGAAAAACATAAAAAAAGTAAATCTCCTGATGTATGGGTGACTGGAACTTGTACATGAAGCCTGCGGGCTTTCCAATAACTTCGTACCCTCAGACTCAGAGTTGAAATGTTAAAAGTTTTGGCTGGTTTCGTTGCCCAGGGGATGGGATACGTAGTTGCTGCATTACAGGCCAAATACTGCTGAGTGTACAGTATACGATAAGAATACACACATGAATCGAATAGTCGAAGGTTTCCATCACTCGGCAATTGCGAATTGTGAAAGTACCACATAAATTAATAAATGAAAGATTGCAATTAAATAAATCTGCAGGTACTATCTTAACGACTTTAAATGATGAGTACGATAGCAGAAGTATTTTTGAGAATGCGGTGCATTTCTGCAAAACACTTATTGGTGTCGATGGTGCTGCAGTTAAATAAAATATAAGTTGAATAACAGGGAAACAACAGATTTCTACAGCACGTAATTAGTTATGAACAACACAACAGGTCGCGAGACATTCGCTTCCGAACGCACACAACGTCTTCACTGTAGGAGCCACGGAAATCTGACAAGTGCACAAGTCGGCACTCCAAAGTATTTCTATCTGCCGCGACCACACGCAGGCCGCTCCACACTCTCCAAGTCTCTGCCGCGACCGAGCGTCCGTCGCGCCGCCAAGTCCAGCACTTGCTCGTGTCCTGTCCAGCACCGCACAGAGCCACCCGCGTCCTCTCCGGAAACCGTGCTCCATGCTCCATGCTCCATGCTCCATGCTCCATGCTCCGTGCTCCTCCCCAACCTCCATACGTCTCGTCTCTCTTAGTAAAGAACGCTGTGATTGGCTAGAGCGCTCCTGCTGTGTCTTCAAACCAACGCACCCACGCAAATATAACGAAACACATTCGAAATACTGGATTTACATTTAAATAACTTGAAATTAAATAAATATTCCTTCTGCTGGACTATAAACACGCTCTAACACACATTATTAAGTATATAAGAAAATTAAATAAAACATATACCAAAGGAAAAGAAACAAAAAGTACGCCAGCAGCCTAATGTCTCTGCGCTTTCTAAAACACAGTAAATATTTAACCAATTTCTTCATGAATAGCATATATCGGATATAAACAAAGACACAGATGAATAAATATACTTATAAGCATGCTGCTACCGTTTTTTCGTGTAACTGTGGAGTACTTACGCCCTGATGCGATCGATAGTAATCGGCCGCTTTGACCTCCAATAACTGATGCCTGTAACTTATACCAATTTAGGTTTACACTAATAGCTTTCTACGAAATCGGATGAAGCGTTTAAATTTTGGAAATTCGTTGCTGGGTGTTACTTGTATAATTTACCCTCAGACTAAACTTTAAACTAATAAAGATATAGCCGGCCGAAGTGGTCGTGCGGTTAAAGGCGCTGCAGTCTGGAACCGCAAGACCGCTACGGTCGCAGGTTCGAATCCTGCCTCGGGCATGGATGTTTGTGATGTCCTTAGGTTAGTTAGGTTTAACTAGTTCTAAGTTCTAGGGGACTAATGACCTCAGCAGTTGAGTCCCATAGTGCTCAGAGCCATTTGAACCAATAAAGATATTGAAAATCTGATTACACCTTCAGAATCGTCGTGGAAATAATGCTAATGTACATGTTTCTTTTTGAGGTATCATGATTCATCTGGCTACTATTAATTCTATACGAACTGCGAAATGTCTGCCATTAAGGTTTCACAAAGTCCGCCATCTTTGGCACTCCTGGCATACAGGTATCTTTCACTGACACAGCGTCACTAGGGAATTCCCAGCCACGTGCTCGGCCTGGACCATGCGCTGGGGCCACCCCTCTTGTCCGGCTAACTTTCGGCACCACGTGTTCGCTGCTGGGCCCCGTTACCTTACAAGCCTAAAAGCAAAATTTTCGAATTGCCATCAAATATTTATACTCCTTAGTTAGAGTACTCCGGTAAACTCCCTGCTACCGAGGCCAACTTCCGAAACGAAAACGTCTATCAATTTACGCCTCTGTGTTGCAGCTCTTGCTTAAATCAATGTCGTTAATCAGTATTTATTATTTATCGTATGGAATTCTTAAAAGACTGCCTCTCCAACCTTAGAAACGAAGGGTTGAAACGTTGGAATGCACAGGACAGTAGTAGGGAGAGGAACCGAAGAACAAGGAGAGAGATGCTGGCACGGGACACTAGCCCCCTCTGTCTTGGCGTACGTGAGTTGGGGCACGCAGGTGGAGCAATCTTTCCGTCGAATTCGTGATCATGTGTTTCCATTGGTCACTGGAGTTCGCAGTAGAAGTGTCGAGATAGCCTGTCCATTAAAACGCGCGGACAAGGAATCCAAATGGCGCGCTTTAGACGCGAGCCGGTTGGGCGGTCATATTGCGCACTGAAGCTAGAGCTTCGATTGTCCGGAAGGAGCGCCAGGAAGTGCGTCTGCGTCCTCTCCCGGGTGTACTGGAGCGAGCGCGTGATCGAAGACCTCGCGTGCTACAGGCTGGACGCGTTTGAGATGCTATTGGTCGATGGAAACACGCAGTGAAGTTGTACCGCGAGGCAATATTGATGAGACACTGTGCAACTGATTGTTGGCATATCGGTAGTTATATCTCGATCAGAGCTTCTCAGTAGTCACAATTCTTTGTATCAAATTCTTTCAGAATTGCTGAATCTCTGTCACGTGAGTCGTAAACTAAATTCTGTACACCGTCCCGTTTCAGGTTGAACAGGGCGCTCGTTCTCTTATGTCAATGGTTGTAATTAGCATCATTTTTTTTTTTTTTTTGCTGTGCTCTTGTCCAGTGCAAATCGGTTAACGAACTTTTCAGTGTATCAGTATCGCGAATTTCTGTGAATGAGTAATAACAACAGTCTCTCTTGTTCTTTGTTCTCAGCAGTGCTTATCTCTGTTGCAGCACGTAGAATCACACACAATCTTATAAAATCAATTGCGTCAGGGCAAAGTAATTGTTTTACATGCTTAGAGGGCAGAAATTCCTCCTACTTTAGTAACGACAGTGTGGCAATTGCCCTTATGGGGTACGACACCAGCATCACAGGATGTTATAAAAAAGGTAATTAACATACTCAAGTTCCATTTTTGCCTATTCTTAACTAGAACCACAAATTAAGGTCTCTAAGATCACTCCATACTGTGCCACATTAAATGACAGGCATGGCACCTCTTAGAACCAGAGACACTGGAATATTCTAGTTGGATTATACCATGGTCAGACAGAATTCCGAAATCAGATATTGGATTTCAAGGCGTATCCAGGAGCAGAAACAGGCTCAGATCATAGTTTAGTAATGATCAGTTTAAGAGAATCAATCGTATGAAAGGACCTGTGAGAAAGGAAGTGGGATACTGAAATAGTGAGAAATCATGAGATGCGTTTCAAGTGTGCTATGGATGTGGACACCGCGATAAGCAATATCACAGGAAGTAGTTCAGCTGAAGGGGAGTAGAGATCTCTAAATAGGACAGTTACAGATGTTGGACAGACTTAGGTACAAGGAAGGAAACTCTAAAGAAACCTTGGGTAATAGAAGAAATACTTCAATTGATCGGCGGAAGGAAGAAGTACAAAAATACTCAGTGAAAGACAGGAATACAGCAATATAAATCACATAGGAATGAAATAAACAGAAACGCACGGGATTAGCCGAGCGGTCTGAGGCGCTGCAGTCATGGACTGTGCGGCTGATCCCGGCGGAGGTTCGAGTCCTCCCTCGGGCGTGGTTGTATGTGTTTGTCGTTAGGATAATTTAGGTTTAGTAGTGTGTAAGCTTAGGGACTGATGACCTTAGCAGTTAAGTCTCATATCATTATCGTGAAGAATTTCAACAGTTGCTGCTGCAGCCATGTTTAAAATCTTGAAAAAGTCTCATAAGATTTCACACTCATTTTTTGAAATAAACAGAAATCGCAGGGCAGCCCAGGCGAAAGGGCTGCAGGGAAAATGTGAAGAAATCGAAAAAGAAACGAATGTCGGAAGGTCTGATTCAGCATATAGAAATGTGAAAAGAACCATCTATGATATTAGAAGCAAGGAAGGTCTGATTCAGCACACAGAAATGTGAAAAGAACCATCTGTGAAATTAGAAGCAAGGAAGGTCTGATTCCGCATATAAAAATGTGAAAGCAACTATCGGTGAAATTAGAAGCAATGAAGGCAGCATTAAGAGTGCTGTGGGGATTCCTTCGTTACACGCAGAGAAAAGAGCGGATTTGTGAGAGAGTACATTGAAGGTCTGTGTGAGGGGGAGGAACTGTCTGATGACTTGACAGAAGAAGAAACTGTAGTCGATAAGGAAGACATAGGGAATCCAGTATTAGAGTTACAGTTTAAGAGAGCTGTGGAAGATTTGAGATGTAACGGGAACCCTACCAGTTTTTGTCATTACGATCCTTATTTATTACATAGTCTGCTCTGTGGAAATCGTGTAACGATAGAAAGCAGGATGTGTGTCGTAACATTATTCAGCACAGCAATTTCGGAAGTCCGAATGATGTCCGCCTTCATTTTATACGTGTTGTGTCAGCGGAAAGACCATATTGGAAAAATGACGCAATGAAATTACCCGTTAATTCGGGGTCTCCTGAAAATGCCGCAACTTTTAAACAGGGCACACCGGAAGCGCAGCTATCAAGGCTGTTAGGCCAAACAGCTTCTGGAAATGACAGTGGAGGGGCGTGGCCGCGCTGGTAGCGTTGTGACGTCACGCCAGGAAGGCCTGGGGCCGAGCGGTTCCGGCCATCGCGGAAATGAAGCCCAGCCGCGCCGCAGCTCTGCTGTTCTTCTCCTCCGGCGCCCCCATTGGCAGGAAGCGCCCCTGGTCGCCGTGACGTCACGCGGGCCCAGCCGAGCAGCGGCCACGCCCTGGGAACGGCCAGTCGTGTGACCCCGGAGGTCCCCCAAAAGCGGCACCTCCTCGAGTCTAGACAGTCATTAGCTGCCGAACAGAACACCTCTACCATGCTAGCACCGATGGGATTCTGGATGCGAATGAATTTTCTAGAGACAACTTCTTCCTTCTTCTCGTCGCCGATGTTCCACGACTGTCACCGCATGCCGCATCTCTGTCGCCAAACGCCTCGATCTCACCATTCTTCCTGGTCGTCTTCTCTTCCTCTTCTCTCCAACGCTTTTTACATACCCCATGGCTGCTCTTTCCATGGCCTGCATCTTCTTTTTCTATCAGGAGCTTCCCATGAAAGCACTCTGATCATTGTCTTACATGCCCAACCATCCGAGCTTTCTTCTATTCTATCCGTAACACTAGAATTCAGTGTCCGCGGCTCGTGGTCTTGCGGTAGCGTTCTCGCTTCCCGCGCACGGGGCCCCGGGTTCGATTCCCGGCGGGATCAGAGATTTCCTCTGCCTCGAGGTGACTGGGTGTTGTGTGTCTTTCATCATCATTTCATCCTCATTTACTCGCAAGTCGCCGTAGTGGCGTTAAGGAACTTGTGGAGCGGCGGCTGAATCGCCCCGCGAGGGGTCTCCCGGCCACCAATGCCGTACCCTCATTACTATAATTCAGTGATAGTGAAACGTCTTGGCTCAAGAGCCAATACTGACATTGCAGTGCGCCACCTCGGAATTCATAAGTCGTGATAAGGAGGGGGAGAGGTGGCGAGGGGAGGTAAAGTGACCACTCACAGGGATATTGAATTTTCCTCAAATCATAGTTACTAGTAGCTTACCACTTACACATTTTAAGGTACCACACCAAATATATTAAATGAAAAAGAAAATGATATAAAGGACCCACATGCATTTTCGTGAAGGCTTACATAATAAAGAATCTTCCGTGTGCAAGCGGGTAATGTGGCCTGTGCCGTTGCAATAGGATCCTATATTCATTTTCTTTATTTCCGGGCACATTTGCGAGACGTCTTCACGACCCAGTATCTGAAAGAGTACCAAGCAGCTGCAGTACGCCGTTTTCAATAGGACTTCTGTATTAGGCGAAACGGTTCTAAATACTCATACAACTCACGGATATTCAGCCAGGTAATATGTTCAGCGACCGCCGATATTTCGGCGGGAGTACACCCCGCCATTTTCAGGCCAAACTGCGGGGTGTACTCCCGCCGAAATGTCGGCGGTCGCTGAAAATATTACCCGGCTGAATACCCGTAAGTTGCTTGAAAATTGTATACGCCAGGAGAAACTCAGGTCTCACGGCTATAAATAATATAACATTATTACTTCAAAACAGTCACAAGGGAAAAATGTTCAAATGTGTGTGAAATCGTATGGGAGTTAACTGCTAAGGTCATCAGTCCCTAAGCTTACACACAACTTAACCTAAATTATCCTAAGGACCAACACACACATCCATGCCCGAGGGAGGACTCGAACCTCCGCCGGGACCAGCCGCACAGTCCATGACTGCAGCGCCTGAGACCGCTCGGCTAATCCCGCGCGGCACAAGGGAAAAGAATGGCGGATGATAGCTTCATATGTAGAAGGGTTTAGAAGCCAGTTTCATAGCGCATTTTTTTTTTTTTTTTTTTTTTGCACACACCTTCGGCCTGGAATTCCATTGACTGGAGAAGAACTCTCTTCAGTGACGAGCTTCGCTTCGGACTGAGTCCCAGCGACCAGTGGCGACGTGTCTGGAGGCGCCCTCAGCAGTGGTGAGACATCAACGTGACAGTCGCTCGCCATTAGGCAGGAGTAAGGGTCACGGGTGACATTTCATTTCACAGCAAGAGCCCTCCGCAGCATCTTTATAGCACAGCGGAACATCGACGATATTCTACGCCCCATTTTGTTGTCCTTCACGGCAAGCCACCATGGGCTTACATTTCAGCGAGATAATGCCCGCCCGCACAGGGCTCGAACGTCTACTGGTTGTGTTTGTGTTTGCCAAAACCCTGCCTCGGGCAGCAAGGTCGCCGGACCTTTCCCCAAATGAGAACGCTTGGAGCCTTAACGGCAAGGCCCTACAACGATCCGGATTTTAACGATCTAACGCACCAGTTGGACATAATTTGCCACCATATCCCTCAGAGGGACATCCAACAAGTGTATCAAACAAAGCTGAGCCCAATTACTGCTTCCGTAAGAGCCATACGTGGACCAATGCGTTATTGACTCGCTCAAGTTGTGAAGGTCTCTCTCTAGAGTAAATCGTCGACATTGTCTGAAACTGTGATCAGTTGTCTGTACTTGTACGTCACATATGCCGATTTCAGTCCCATACGGATAATCCCTTCGTGGTGTATCTTTTTTTGTATCAGAGTGTATGTACACACTACGAGTTAAACCTACGATCTGGAAACCGAGACTCTGACTAAGGCAGATGCTCGTCGGCTAAAGCGCAGACAACGAGCAGTGGAGCGATAGAGGTTAAGAATCATCCTCAGGGCTACGGCTCGATCGCGGTACATTAGAAAGAGAACAAAGGTAACAATTGCAAGACTGAAGTGGGAATGGGTCGGACACGAGGCTCGACAGGATGACTGCAGAGGGACACTGGAACTGTTCTCTGGAGGCTACGGCAACACAGGAGAGGCTTGGAAGACGGCACAAGAGATAGCGTGATGACGTGAAGCTCGTGGTTGGAACACGACAGTACCAGGTGGCTTAAAACCGAAGACGATGGAAACACAGGGAAGAGGCCTTTATCCAGCAAGGGACCGAGCTAGGCTGAGGAAGAAGGAGGAGGAGGAGGAGGAGGAGGAGGTTGATCCAATGATTTGCAGACATGGTATCAGTCGTAACAGACAAGCGATCGCTGTTTACCTCGCACAGATCGCACACCGGACACTGAGGAGCGAGTGTTGGGACGGGTGGAAGATGATCGCTGAAACATGTGTGTTCTGGAGCTGCTGAAGCCACAGACCCCACTCTTGCGATGTCTATTCCACAGCAAAGAGGGTACATCTTTCGTATCACTTACAGCGTGTGCATCCTCATAGATACGGGACTACCATGGTAGGTTACTGTTTTGTCGTTGGATTCTGCAGAGCAGTGAACCTCTATTTCATAGGGCGCATTTTATTTACGGGATAGCTTAGCTCCCGCTGTTTCGCTCGTGTAGACTTTATGGTCTGCAAAGATGTTTTCTTGTTTTTCTTTAATCGAATTATGTTGTTCACAAATTCCGACACCTTATAAACTTTTCATGCTAATTAAGGCCATATAAGTACTGTCTTTTACGAATGTACTTCTGACCAAAAAGCGGTTTTGGTAGCTGCAGTCCAAAGTTTTTGTTAATCATGCCTTTTGCATTCTTGTGGTAATATTTAATAGAAACTTTCATTCTCTAACACGTAACTCTATATCTAACTGAGAAGTGAAATACCCATTTTCATACATTTTCTTTAAAAACTTTTTAAAAATAACGAAATATTTTCTTAAAAATTTTCATCCCCTATTTCACCCCCTTAGGGGTTGAATTTCCGAAGACGGTGAAAGGCGTTTTTTTTACTTCTAACAGAGAAGCCAAATACAAATTTTCATACACTTAGCTTTGAAAATACTAACACATTAAAATAATTTTATAAAACTTTATATCCACTGTTTTAATTCCTTGGGGACTGAATTTCCAAAAACATTGAAAAACGCCTTTCTTTTATTTCCACCCATGAATTGAAATACCTATTTTCATAGATGCACCTTTAAAAATGCTTTAGTAGTTGTTTAATAAAATTTATTTTTAGAAAACTTTCACCCACAATTTTATCCCCTTAGTGGTTGAAGTTCCAAAAATGATATATTTTTATTTCTGACTGAGGAAACAAATACCAATTTCCGTAGCCCTGGCTTCAAAATCGCCTTAATACCGACCTATTTTCAGAAATCCCTTCATCCCCTTTTCATCCCCTTAGAAGTGGAATTTCGGACAGTTCCTTTTACATGATGCCTACAATACAAGATCCACACTCTCTCCAAATTTCAAGTTCCCATCCTTGGCGCTTTGGGCTGGGCGGTGATGAGGCAGTGAATCAGTCTGGGCCTACTTCATCTCCTTTGCAGTCGAATTTCCAAAAACAGAGAAAAGCATTTTTTTATGTCTAACAAAGTAGTCAAATTACATTCTTGATAGATTTAGCTTTTTTTATTTGTAACGGAGAGGTCAAATATTTCATAGATGTATCTTTAAAATACTTTAGTAGTTCTTTAATAATGATTTACTTTCAAAAATACTTTCGCCCATTATTTCACCGCAGTAGGGGCTACATTTCCAAAAATGCTGAAACACGTACATCTTAATTATTGACCGAGAAACCAAATCCCGGTTTTCGTAGGCCTAGCTTCAAAATTGTCTTAATAGCGACATATTTTCGAAAAACCTTCCATCCCTAATTCATCCTCATAGGGGTCGAATTTCAAAAAGTCTCATCTTAAACGACCCCTACGGTATGACATAAACAGCCTCTCCGAATTTCAAGTTTCTGTCGTTAGTGGTTTGGATTGGGCGATGATGGGTCATCTGTCATGACATTGCGTTTTATATATTTAGATCAGGTAGGATTTACACCGAGTGGGATAATAAATCACCGCAATTACCATTAGCAGGTAGCTGCACGTGCTCGATGGATCAATCGTACAAGCAAGGCATCTGGTTCGTTTTCACAGCAACGAGTGGACAGGAGTAATGGGCCGTAGATCTTCTGGGGCCGTACCACTTTAGCGGATGAATTGACAGGAGCTGTTTATCACCAGTTTCAGCACGAAAAACTACCCAAGCCATTGGAGAAAGTTACCCTGGCAGGAAGACGACGGTTGTGCTTTACGCACTACGGAGCACAACCTCAGTTCGTACGCCTCGTACGAAAATACCGAAGAAAAACTTTTAATAAAGTGTCGGTTGATAATGGAGATCCTGCAGCATGTCCTCCCTGTTTACCAAACCCTGATTCCACATTTTTGCAACTATAGGGACATTTTAAAGAGAAGCCATGTTCTATATCCATCGATGTTACACCAGCATGCGAGCCATTCCGAGAGCGGTCGGTCAGCTGGTACCACATAGCTATTCTTTGGTAAGGAGAGCTGGAGGGTGTGGAAGAATGACTGGAAACGACAATAAGCTCTTCCTGCAGAGACAACAGAGAGAGAAGGCTATCATAGGACAGAGTCTCCTGCATCTCAGCAGGTGTTTCCTCCAGGCGTGTGTTTAGAGAACTTTGTTTCCAGTTCGAGTAGTAGTGTCTCTTGTAACAATGTAGGACACTTCTTTGAAACACTCTGCAGAGATGAGATTGGCAGAAGAAAAACAAACATAGAATGAAAAAGAAAATATGCAACATCAACAGCTGCAACATTAGGCTTACTGTTAAAAGAGGTAACAATTGTGGGCATTCAGATGAGCCCATTATGCAAGGAACTAATTTTGCTGCCCGAACATGTATCAGCACATTGGACTATCATCAGTGGATAGTTTTAACCGAAGCTTTATCTCTGGGATGTTGGCTTCTGTAGGACCTTCTTTACCCTACTGCCTAATTCGCCATATTCTTGTTGTGCTTTCTGTTTTCGTCTGACCGTTCACCTGCAGCAGGAATATTCACACAAACACGGTTCGCAGTTTCTCATCGAGACACACACGCAAGGTAAAAACGTTGATTTCATAAAACCCTTACACATGCACTGCGTTGTATAGCTTATTTCTGCAACTGTTGCGTCTCCAGATGAGGACACGAACCACAAGAAGAATATGGCAAGCTACAGGGCTATTACAAATGATTGAAGCGATTTCATAAATTCACTGTAGCTCCATTCATTGACATATGGTCACGACACACTACAGATACGTAGAAAAACTCAAAGTTTTGTTCGGTTGAAGCCGCACTTCAGGTTTCTGCCGCCAGAGCGCTCGAGAGCGCAGTGAGAGAAAATGGCGACAGGAGCCGAGAAAGCGTATGTCGTGCTTGAAATGCACTCACATCAGTCAGTTATAAGAGTGCAAGGACACTTCAGGACGAAGTTCAACAAAGATCCACAAACTGCTAACTCCATTCGGCGATGGTATGCGCAGTTTAAAGCTTCTGGATGCATCTGTAAGGGGAAATCAACGGGTCGGCCTGCAGTGAGCGAAGAAACGGTTGAACGCGTGCGGGCAAGTTTCACGCGTAGCCCGCGGAAGTCGACGAATAAAGCAAGCAGGGAGCTAAACGTACCACAGCCGATGGTTTGGAAAATCTTACGGAAAAGGCTAAAGCAGAAGCCTTACCGTTTACAATTGCTACAAGCCCTGACACCCGATGACAAAGTCAAACGCTTTGAATTTTCGGTGTGGTTGCAACAGCTCATGGAAGAGGATGCGTTCAGTGCGAAACTTGTTTTCAGTGATGAAGCAACATTTTTTCTTAATGGTGAAGTGCACAGACACAAAGTGCGAATCTGGGCGGTAGAGAATCCTCACGCATTCGTGCAGCAAATTCGCAATTCACCAAAAGTTAATGTGTTTTGTGCAATCTCACGGTTTAAAGTTTACGGCCCCTTTTTCTTCTGCGAAAAAAACGTTACAGGACACGTGTATCTGGACATGCTGGAAAATTGGCTCATGCCACAACTGGAGACCGACAACGCCGACTTCATCTTTCAACAGGATGGTGCTCCACCGCACTTCCATCATGATGTTCGGCATTTCTTAAACAGGAGATTGGAAAACCGATGGATCGGTCGTGGTGGAGATCATGATCAGCAATTCATGTCATGGCATCCACGCTCTCCCGATTTAACCCCATGCGATTTATTTCTGTGGGATTATGTGAAAGATTCAGTGTTTAAACCTCCTCTACCAAGAAACGTGCCAGAACTGCGAGCTCGCATCAACGATGCTTTCGAACTCATTGATGGGGACATGTTGCGCCGAGTGTGGGAGGAACTTGATTATCGACTTGATGTCTGCCGAATCACTAAAGGGGCACATATCGAACATTTGTGAATGCCTAAAAAACCTTTTTGAGTTTTTGTATGTGTGTGCAAAACATTGTGAAAATATCTCAAATAATAAAGTTATTGTAGAGCTGTGAAGTCGCTTCAATCATTTGTAATAACCCTGTACGTACTACCGGTAAAAGCCAGTACACGTGGAAAGATTTTGATCCGATGACAGCATATGTCACCTGGGGGTAGTAGCTGTACGGATAGTGGCTTCAACGTCGTCCGCCAACAGATAGCGTAGTGGCGTAGCTACCAAAGTACCATCTGTCATCATCATCAGTTATCTGCTATATTAGCAGGTCCTTTGCCTCTCAATTTTCTGCGATCCATTGCTTCCTTCTTAAGGCTGCTGTATGTTGTACCGTCCATCATATCATCCAGTATCTGGAATCTCTTCCTTCCTCGCTTCCTTTTCCCTTCTACATAACCTTCTAAAACTGTTTTTATCAGTCCGTCATTCTTTCTTAATATATGCCCAATCCAATTTCTTTTTCTTCTCTTTATTACATCTAGTAACTGCCTTTTCTCTCCCACTCTTCTCAGTACGTCTTCATTTTTTACTCTGTCCATCCAACTTATTCTTTCCATCTTCCGCCATGTCCAGATCTCAAAAGCCTCCAGCCTTCCTCTGTCTTTTTTGCTCATAGTCCATGTTTCAGCGCCATATAGAAGAACAATCCATACAAGACATTTTATGAGTCTCTTTCTGAGTTCTCTGTCCAGACCGCTGCAGAAGATTCTCCTTTTCTTATAAAACGCCTCTTTTGTCATTGCTATCCTTGTTTTAATTTCTGTGGTGCACTTCCAGTCGGTGTCTATCCTGCTTCCAAGATACTTAAAATTTTGCACCTGTTCTAGTGTTTCTCCATTCAGCACAATTTTTATTTCCATTTTTTCCTCCTATTGCCAGTACTTTTGTTTTATTTGTGTTAATTTTCATTCCATATTTTTTTCCGTTAGTTGCAATGGTGTCCACCAAATCCTGTAATTCTTTTTCCCCTGTAGCTAGAAGGACCATGTCATCAGCAAATCTCAAGCACCCTACTCTTCTTCCTCCAATTTCTACTCCTTTGTCATCTAATGAGCATCGGTCAATCATATTTTCCAAGTACAGGTTGAAAAGAGTAGGTGATAAACAGCATCCTTGTCTTACTCCTTTCCCTAGTCTGATCCAGTTTGTACTTTCTCCTCTCACTTTAACTGAAACTTTTTGATTAAGGTATAATGAGGTTATAAGTCTTCTGGTTTTCCAGTCCACTCTCTTTTCCCTCGTAATAGTCGCCAGCTTGTCCCAAACCACATTGTCAAATGCCTTTTCTAAATCGATGAAGCACTTATATAGGTCTCTTCCTTTTTCAATAAACCTTTCTCCCAAGATTCGTAGGAGCCCTATTGCATCTCTGGTGCCCGTATTCCGTCTAAAGCCAAACTGCTCCTCGCCGAGATTCTCCTCTATTACTTTTTCAAGTCTTTTATTAATTATTCTTAACATCACTTTGGCTGCATGTGAAATGAGGCTGATTGTCCTGTGCTCGCTGCATTTCTTGGTTCCTTCTTTTTTCGGTAATGGAATCATTACTGTTGTCAAAAAGTCCTCAGGCCATTCACCACTGTCATATATTTTATTACATAACCTCAATATTTCTCTTATTCCATTGTGGTTCAAGCATTTTAGTATTTCTCCCGGTATTGTGTCTGTACCTACTGCTTTTCCATTTTTCATTGCAGCAATGGCAGACTTTACTTCTTCCATTATGATGGTCGGTCCTTTCTCTTCATCACTTACACTGTTGTGTGATTCAAGTTCCAGAGTTTCTGGTTTGCTATTTGTGTCATATAGCTCTTTTATATATTCTTCCCATCTCTGGAGGA
This sequence comes from Schistocerca americana, assembly GCF_021461395.2. Classification (NCBI taxonomy): domain Eukaryota; kingdom Metazoa; phylum Arthropoda; class Insecta; order Orthoptera; family Acrididae; genus Schistocerca; species Schistocerca americana. Next base: position 1,265,908,677 of record NC_060119.1, read on the forward strand.
CATCGTCACGATCTTTGTACACTACCTCTTCGTCTTTACTCAAAATTTCCATAGTAGCACTTCCTGCTCTGTTTTGCTCCCATGTCATAGTCTTTACTCTGTTGTATAGTAAGTCGTATCTTCCCTTCCTGTCCAGTTCTTCAATTTCATCACATTCCTCTTTTAGCCATTTTTTCCTAGCCTGCTCTGTTTCTCTTCGCAGTTCGTTATTTAACCTTCGATATATCTTTCTTGCATCTTCAGTGTTCGTGTTTTTCAATTTTCTTCTCTCCTCCATCTTGGAAATCATTTCTTGTGTGTACCCATTAATAGGGAATGCTCACAGCCAGAAGGTAGAGTGTGGTGCAGACGTGTGAAGCAAGCAGGCTACCACGCCTCGGAGACGCAATCGTACTTCCGACAGCCAAGTGAGCAAGTTTGAAAGGGGTCAAATGGTGGCGTTCCGAGTGGCGGGATGGTCCTTCCGCAGAACTGTACGAGCACAGCTAGATTGCTGCCGTCAAAGTGATGATTGTTTGCGCTTACAACGTGGACCTGGTGTGCGCTCTCTTGTAGAGTGGACTAGTCCAAGGTGTAGCGCCGTATACCGATCCTGCCTTGGAGGCGGTTAAGTGGGAGATGTGTCTCAGAGCTGGATAGTGACAGATGGTGACGCCAGACTGGACGTAGTTTATCTATCAGCCGATAGAGGACAGTATTGGATAGGGGACTGGGATTTTAGTTTCGATTGTGCCCACTAGAGTGCACTAAAGTAATAGAATGTTTTTCATAAACTGTTCTAGTATTTTCATAAAGTGTTGTTATGTATTTTTGTGTATGTAAAATGTTGTAAATGTGTTTTAGCAGTATGAGTGACGCGTGAGTGTGGTTTAAGGTTAATATGTAGATAATTGTTTAACGAGTTATGTAGTAGGATTTAGTATGGGAACATTTCGAAGGAGTATGGTTATAGACAAACGGGATTTTTGTAGAATAGATTTGTAAAGTAAGTTTATGGTAAAGAGAAAGTTAATTCAGGTATAAATAACAATAGTAAATAACTTTATGCATAATCAAAACTTCAGCATATTAGATAATTACGTCGGTAAAAAGTACGGTCGTTAGGTTTACTATTTTGCGATTGGTTATGGATGAAAAGCGCGGACTGACGCGGGAGAGTGTTGTTTTGCTATTGGCTGTTGAGTAAACTGACCAATGGTAAAGCAATATTCTTCGCGCGCCTTTCTCTACTGGTAGAGAAGACTTAGAGTATTCTAGGGAGGACTCGAAGCCTAGCCATGAAACAGTTCGGACGTGTGTAGCACTAGTTCCGATGGAAACAATAAGTTGCCGCATCTAACAGTGTTTCATACATCAAAAGTGTTGTAAAGTGACGGCTTAATTACTCCGATGGGCGTGTAGAAATTTCGGAATTTTTAAGTGAATGTTGTGACGAGAAAAGACATATTCTGCGTGGCGTATTGAGCAGGTCGATGGCTAAAAACTGTGACTGCATTTGGTACCGACAGACTTAATATTTGGCGAGCATTCTCAATCAAAAACAATCAGTATTTTTGTAGCTATTACGTTTTCGGGAAATGCAACACCATAAACTTGCTAACGTGAGTGAAAGGGATTGTGAGTGACTGTGTTAGGACTAGCACGGGCTTGGTAGTGATACTTGTTCACCTAAGTTTCAGAACACATGAATTAAGGGCAAAATTTCCAACCTCGCATTTCGTGTGGAAACTTTCTCCCGAAACGTAGATTAATGACTTTAATTGCAGCCTGGTTCACGTCGAAGTACGGTAGGTTTTCCTCGGCTTCCCTACTGATGATATACTGAGACAATGTTCACAGCTAGGTGCAGGTTTCATTGTAAAGGGACGGAAAGAACCGCACCGCCGCAATTGATCTCACTCCAGGCCTTATAGTCTCGGGTGCAATAAGATGGACCTGTTGGTCTTCTTTAGAATTTTTGGAGGGTGCGCTAATCAGAATATTGTTAGACCTGTTCTTTTGCCGTGATTTGTCATTCCAACAGGACAATGCTCGCCCACACAGTGTCTGTGAAACTCAGTGTGCTCTGCAAGACGTGCAGCAACTTCCCTGGCCATCATGATCCCCGCACTTGTTTCCAATCGAGCACGTGTGGGATGTGATGGAACGAGAAGTGACTCGTGCGACCCGTCAACCAACATCTATAACAGAACTATATGACTGATTGACAATTCATAGAGTACAACAGGTGTTTAAATACAGGGTGTTGAAACTATTAAAATATAAAACTGAACTAAAAGTCCAATAGTCTGCTGCAGCTTTATTCATTTACGCCGATTAGAGACCCACAAAACCGGTTTCGCAACTTTTACGTTATACACTCCTGGAAATGGAAAAAAGAACACATTGACACCGGTGTGTCAGACCCACCATACTTGCTCCTTACACTGCGAGAGGGCTGTACAAGCAATGATCACACGCACGGCACAGCGGACACACCAGGAACCGCGGTGTTGGCCGTCGAATGGCGCTAGCTGCGCAGCATTTGTGCACCGCCGCCGTCAGTGTCAGCCAGTTTGCCGTGCCATACGGAGCTCCATCGCTGTCTTTAACACTGGTAGCATGCCGCGATAGCGTGGACGTGAACCGTATGTGCAGTTGACGGACTTTGAGCGAGGGCGTATAGTGGGCATGCGGGAGGCCGGGTGGACGTACCGCCGAATTGCTCAAGACGTGGGGCGTGAGGTCTCCACAGTACATCGATGTTGTCGCCAGTGGTCGGCGGAAGGTGCACGTGCCCGTCGACCTGGGACCGGACCGCAGCGACGCACGGATGCACGCCAAGACCGTAGGATCCTACGCAGTGCCGTAGGGGACCGCACCGCCACTTCCCAGCAAATTAGGGACACTGTTGCTCCTGGGGTATCGGCGAGGACCATTCGCAACCGTCTCCATGAAGTTGGGCTACGGTCCCGCACACCGTTAGGCCGTCTTCCGCTCACGCCCCAACATCGTGCAGCCCGCCTCCAGTGGTGTCGCGACAGGCGTGAATGGAGGGACGAATGGAGACGTGTCGTCTTCAGCGATGAGAGTCGCTTCTGCCTTGGTGCCAATGATGGTCGTATGCGTGTTTGGCGCCGTGCAGGTGAGCGCCACAATCAGGACTGCATACGACCGAGGCACACAGGGCCAACACCCGGCATCATGGTGTGGGGAGCGATCTCCTACACTGGCCGTACACCACTGGTGATCGTAGAGGGGACACTGAATAGTGCACGGTACATCCAAACCGTCATCGAACCCATCGTTCTACCATTCCTAGACCGGCAAGGGAACTTGCTGTTCCAACAGGACAATGCACGTCCGCATGTATCCCGTGCCACCCAACGTGCTCTAGAAGGTGTAAGTCAACTACCCTGGCCAGCAAGATCTCCGGATCTGTCCCCCATTGAGCATGTTTGGGACTGGATGAAGCGTCGTCTCACGCGGTCTGCACGTCCAGCACGAACGCTGGTCCAACTGAGGCGCCAGGTGGAAATGGCATGGCAAGCCGTTCCACAGGACTACATCCAGCATCTCTACGATCGTCTCCATGGGAGAATAGCAGCCTGCATTGCTGCGAAAGGTGGATATACACTGTACTAGTGCCGACATTGTGCATGCTCTGTTGCCTGTGTCTATGTGCCTGTGGTTCTGTCAGTGTGATCATGTGATGTATCTGACCCCAGGAATGTGTCAATAAAGTTTCCCCTTCCTGGGACAATGAATTCACGGTGTTCTTATTTCAATTTCCAGGAGTGTATTTTCTGGTGTATATAAATGCTATGTCATGTGGTACAGGGAGTTGTTACAGAAAGCCCCAAGGTAACAGTTGGCGTGCTAGGCAAAATTCTCAGACCTCCACAAGCAATAAAAATGTGCAATCTGTGTTAAAATCAAGAATTGTCATCACTATAAGGTATAAATTATGCGCCTATGGCCCCATGTGTCAAGCAACAGACGATGCCAAGCTGCAGACCCACAGGAGCATATTTTAAGCTGTAAAGTGACGATATTTTGTCAATTTAAGCCAGACTAGACATTCATTATTGGTTATAGTTTTTATTGATTGTGGAAGACTGAGAACTTTGCCTAGCCACGCCAACTGTTACTTTGCGGCTTTCTGTAACAATTCCCTACCCCATATGACATAGTATTCATATACACAAAGAAAATCAACGTAAAAGTACCGAAACCGGTTGTGTGTGTTTCTAGTAGACGAAAATAAATACAGCTATAGCGGACTACTGGACGTTTAATTCAATTTTATATTTTAATTGTTTCAGCACCCGTATTTAAATACCTATTCTACTCCATGAACTGTCAGTCAGTCATGTACGAGTGCTTTAACTGTGGCTGCCCCAGTTTTAAATTTATCTTACCGCACTACTTGAAAAAAGACTCCGTCCTCAGGCCACAAGTGGCCCATCGGGACCATCCGACCGCCGTGTCATCGTCAGCTGAGGACGCGGATAGGAGGGGCGTGTGGTCAGCACACCGCTCTCCCGGTCGTTGTGATGGTTTTCTTTGACCGGACCCGATACTGTTCGGTCGAGTAGCTCCTCAAAATTGGCATGACGAGGCTGAGTGCACTCCGAAAAATGACAACAGCGCACGGTGGCCCGAATGGTCACCCAGCCACATGCCGGTCACGCCCGACAGCGCTTAACTTCGGTGGTCTGACGGGAACCGGGGTATCCACTGCGGCAAGGCCGTTGCTCTGTACTGCGTGAACAGGCAGAGTAAGCGTGGCATAAGGTTAGCTCAGAACTGTACTCGCCACCTGTACGATCGGTTGGAGGCCAGAATCGGCACCCGCATTGCCATCCGTGCAGGCCGCACCAGTACCAATATGGCTGTTTCAGCACGGTTCGACACCTGGTACCTCAGAACCGCTTTTGCTATTGCCCTACACCTGTACTCCTTTCATATACAACTTACGCTATAATAAACCTTGAGTGAATCAGATACCTCTAAAATCGTGTACTAGTTTTTTCCTGCAGTGAATAATAATGAATGTCGTAGAGAGCTAACATCTTAGAAATTAAGTTCCGAGTAAAACAATGCGATGATGATGGTCCATTGTGGCGAAACATATTTGGACAGTGAAAAAGTTGCTTGCGTAATAGGCATGTCTGAATTCCCCTAATTGTTACATCTTTGAAGAGTAAACATAGCGTTGCAGGTGCTGACCTCGCATATACTCTTGTTCCCTCTGTGTTTCTTTTTCCTTAGAGACGGAAAGGCCAGCAGCCCGCATCTAGGGGGAGGGAAAGCGAGCTGCCCCGGAATTATGAGGCGTGCTTCCCGTCGCGTCTCGCAACCCGCTCCGATAACGAGCGGCCGGAAGCGTCTCCGTACTCGGCGGCCGCTGCCGGCTGCCTCCCCGAGACAATAGGCCAGGCCCGCCCCGTCTCCTCCCGGCTGTGCGTCTTCTGCAGCAGACCCCACTCCGATCCCACTGTGCCGCCTCGTGGAAGCCGTAGGTCGCAACGCCGTTACCAACAGCGGAACATGTGACGCTCTTCAGCTGTTCCGAAACGTTTTTATGTCGAAATAGAGTTTACGACAAAAAAAAAAAAATAGCTGCCGGCCAGAGTGGCCGTGCGGTTCTAGGCGCTAAAGTCTGGAACCGAGCGACTGCTACGGTCGCAGATTCGAATCCTGCCTCGGGCATGGATGTGTGTGATGTCCTTAGGTTATTTAGGTTTAAGTAGTTCTAAATTCTAGGGGACTGATGACCTCAGACGTTAAGTCGCATAGTGATCAGAGCCGTTTGAACAAAAAAACTACGCAGCACGAAGCAATTCTCCCAGTGGGACGAAAATAGGTAGATGTGGTGTACAGGTACAGGAAAACAAATGATTATAATTTCAGAAATATTCGATGATTTATTCAGGAGAAAGCGCTTCACAATTTGAGCAAGACATTAACGCATTGATCCACGGCTGTTCCTTATGCCAGCTGTTATTCGGCTTGCCACTGATTGATAGAGGGAGTTACTGGACGTTCTCCTGAGGGATATCGTGCCAAATTCTGTCGAGCTGGCGCTTAAGATCGTCAAAATCCCGACTGGAGGGCCCTGCGCATAATGTTTCAAATGTTCTCAGTTGGGTAGAGATCCGGTGGCCTTGCTGGCAAAGGCAGGGTGTGACAAGCGGGAAGACAAGCAGCAGACATTATCGCCTTATGCAGGCGGGCATTATCTTGCTGAAGAGCAACATAATGGCGGCGTAGAATGTCATCGATGTTCTGCTGTGCTGTAAGAGGGCACCAGATGACAACCAAAGGGGTCCTACTGTGATATGAAATGGCACCCCAGACCATCATTTGTGGATGTCGGACCGTATAGCGGACGACAGTCCCATTGCTATCCGGAGCGTCTCCAAACACACCTTCGCTGGTCATCAGAGGTCATTTCGAAGCAGTACTTGACAATGAAGACAGCTGTGCTCCAGTCAGTGAGATTCTACCAGGCAGATGACGTGTGTGGAGACGCTCTGCGGCGCCATTACAACATACCAGAACGTCGACGTTTTTTTACTCCCCCCCCCCCCACTCCGTTTATTTTATTTTATTTATTTATTTTTTTATTATTATTTGTTTTTTTTGCACTCTCCCAGCCAGAGATATTCGTTGCGGTGTCACCGCCAGACACCACACTTGCTAGGTGGTAGCCTTTAAATCGGCCGCGGTCCGTTAGTATACGTCGGACCCGCGTGTCGCCACTATGTGATTGCAGACCGAGCGTCGCCACACGGCAGGTCTAGTCTAGAGAGACTCCCTAGCACTCGCCCCAGTTGTACAGCCGACTTTGCTAGCGATGGTTCACTGTCTACATACGCTCTCATTTGCCGAGACGACAGTTTAGCATAGCCTTCAGCTACGTCATTAGGTACGACCTAGCAAGGTGCCATATTCAGTTACTATTCTGAACAGACAATATTGTGAATCATGTACCGTCAAGAGCGACGTTCATCATTAATGGATTAAAGTTAAGTATGTAACTAATTACGTCCGCTTTCTGAATTCTAATTCCTTGTTATGTTCCAGACCTCACGTCAGTATGGTTCGTCCCTCCTCACGCCAGCCTGCTTGAGCTAATACGCGTGCATTTCGGCCTCCTCTAGTAACACGGTGTTGGCTCTTCTGCCAACCCAACATTCGTCCCAGTGCTTACGCTCTGGCGAGAACGGTGGCACCAGCGGCGCAGACGTTGACACCTTCTGCGATAGCACGACGTAATTGCCGACCAATCAGAAGCAGTCTTTGGGCTATATAAGGCCACCACGGCAGCTGTTTTGACAGTCCGTTGCTCCTGACGGAGACGATTGATGTAATCGTCGAAAGCTCGAGGTTTTACCCTGAACTGACGCGGTAAGAAGTCAGAGGACGTTTTATACGACAGAGCCGCGGCGGAAGGCTTCGCTGTCATACGCTATTATGTATCCACAATTTCGTTCAGAAGAGTTGAAAGAAGACCCAATTAGTCAACGAATGCTGTTGCAGTGCCAATAATGTGAGTGTGGTGACGGCCAGCTGTGCGGGGTACGGGAGGAGGTCGCGTACCGGAGCAGAGGGTCAGACTCCGGCGGACGTGGACCCGTTAGCGGCGAGACTCTGGCCGCGGTCAGCGCTGCGGCTGCACCAGACCCACGCCTCGCCTTACGCAGGAAGGAGCCGGCAGCCCGGCTGACTGCTGGCCAGGACGCACAAGTGGCTCGTGTCCCCAGCGATAAGGGCCGCCGTGTATACAACTTCTTCCCTGACATCCGGGAAAGACTAAAACTAAAACATATCGATCCCAGCCGCGGTATGGTACATTTCATCACAGGACATGGCCCTTATCCCACGCACCTGTACCGCGTGAGTCTGCAGCAGACTAACAGATGCACATGCGGGGAAGAAGGTTCCCCTGACAGATGCACATGCGGGGAAGAAGGTTCCCCTGAACATACTGTCTTCTTCTGCGGACAACGCACGAACACAAGACACACAGCACACATAAATCGCCTGAACACACGGAACGAACTACATGCCATAATACGCTACCTGGAAAGGTGGACTGAACTCAACAAACTAACTGAAGGAATCTCGAAGATCTAACAAATAGAATACTTGCGCAACAGACCCTACCGAAGGCAAGTCCGTCCAAACACACATCACGATGCCAAGGGGGACACAGATATGATTAGCACCACGAGTGATGAAGAAGAAACAGATACAGACCAGGGCACCAACACAGATATTGAAGCGTCCAGCGCGGATGATCCGTAGTGTCAACCAAGTCAACTTCAAAGGACAGTCTGGAACAACCGACAAGAGGTGCACATATCACACACAATCCTAAAAACAGATTGCACCTTATATGTAAATAGTTAACAGCACCCCCATGTCTAATAAGAGCTGAAAGCTAGGTACCTCTTCCAGGGACCTACGCCTTCCGTTAAGAGGCAGCGCACAGTCTGGATGGAAGGATCTTAATTGTGGTTCCTCTCTTTTGAGCCCAACCCGACGGATACCTATGGTAGATCGGGGAAAACCACCGTTCAGGTCGTGTTGTCGGCGGGGCCGGGAGGTGCTTGCGCCAGATGTACTCTACTAGGAGCCTGTAGGCTCAACACAAACCGTTAGCGTCATTACCTTATTACTTTTACCACAAGTACCCTTTCATTAGCAACTTTGAGCCAAGCACAAAATCAGTTACCTCTCTATTGTATATCGTAAATAGTTTAGCAGGCTGGACATGGAGGTCTTAGTCTTAGTTTCTAGCTTTAACGTGCCCTAATCTCTCCTAGTTAAGTTAGTTTTTAGGATGGTAGATGTTAAAGGCACGGTGAGGGACGGCCAGCGTCTTGAGGGTCATTCCAAGACCCGGGCCGCCGCCCACAACCAGGTGACGGGCAATATTATACCTATCTCTTCTCTATTCAATTCTCTTCCTTCCTTCTTTATAAATATTTAATTTCGTTTTGTTTATTAATATCTCACTTGATTTTGTATTAGTTATAAGTTTTTCTAATGCTGCACAAAAAAAGATATCAAATGGATGTAAACAAATAGAGCCCGCCTCCAAGTGGCGGGAGACGGGCAACGGTGTGAGTGGGGACGGGAGCCAGGGTGGTGTTACTCTCAGTCACTCCGGACCCCGGACCCAGTCACAGCGGCCAAGTGGCATCATACGACCCAACATAAGAAATTAGAAGGTGGGTCATAAAATATATGCAGCTAGTGAAAAAAAGTGTCCCCAGTCGAGACACACTTCTTCTGTCTACAGGTGGCTGTTCGCAACTAAATCTACATCTACACTCCGGAAGCCGCCTTGAGGCCGAGGCAGTTCTAGAATCACTACCGTCGCTCCCCTCCCTTGTCCTTTTCCACTGACGTGTGGTGCACAGTTAACCGACGTGCGAGCTCTAATTCTTCATATTATCCGGCGTGATCATTTCGTGAGACATGGGGTAAGGTTAAGTAATTTCGCTGTATTGGCACTTTGCGATATTTAATTATGCGATGACTCCACCAGAATAGTGTTTCCTACTTTGGCAACATTGGCATGGCAGTGTCTTCTGGAATAGCGCTACAGATGTTATCTCCCTCAGTCAGTGGAATACACAGATCACAAAACACGTTAGTGTTGTGTGACGGATCTCATAGAGGAAGCAGGGTGGTTTGCTCACTCGTAGTGGTTATTTCAGTTTAGAGCTGCATGAAGCAAACAATATACATTTTTAATTTAAAAAAATGGTTCAAATGGCTCTGAGCACTATGGGACTTAACATCTATGGTGATCAGTCCCCTAGAACTTAGAACTACTTAAACCTAACTAACCTAAGGACATCACACAACACCCAGTCATCACGAGGCAGAGAAAATCCCTGACCCCGCCGGGAATCGAACCCGGGAACTCGGGCGTGGGAAGCGAGAACGCTACCGCACGACCACGAGCTGCGGACTTTTATCTACACAAAGTAGGTATTACGAGACCTGCATTGTTAGGTAACTCTGGCTCTGAGCACTATGCGACTTAACTTCTGAGGTCATCAGTCGCCTAGAACTTAGAACTAATTAAATCTAACTAACCTAAGGACATCACACACATCGATGCCCGAGGCAGGATTCGAACCTGCGACCGTAGCGGTCGCTCGGCTTCAGACTGTAGCGCCTAGAACCGCATGGCCACTCCGGCCGGCTGTTAGCTAACTAATTTAGTTTATTTACTAACTGAAACATGTTGTAGTATTACTTTTCAATCACAAATGAAATACGGGTGACCGAATTTTTTTCTGCAGATGCGGCAATTAGATAGAAGTATAAAGGGGACTTCGATCCAATGAACTCTAAATACCGATGTATTTTATTAATAAGATGAGACTGAGAGGTCCACTGTATCTTCTTTGATCAATCTGAAGTTTTATGTTCATTTGTCTCTTCCGTTCTTACTTCTCCTTTTTCTGACTGAACGTGGTAGGAACAACACGTAAGTGAAATGTAATCCCTGCGTACGCAATAACAATTTAAAACTCAACCATCCAGCCGTGTTTTATTTAGTAGTATCAGATGAAATAGCTCTTCTGAATTATATATTGGATTATATGTACAATCTATACTTTTCAGAGGCCGTCACCAAAATGGTTGGTGCTGGATTGTTCAATGAATAAACGATTCGACTTTCATTTGAGCTCTTTCGTTAATTATTCACTTAACAGGCAAAGAACATATTTTCCTCACGGTCATAGTCGGTTATCTTCGATCCAACATTTTTTGGAGCAGGAATTTTACTATACTTTCACAGTCAAGTCAGTGAGCCATCGTGGCAGAAGACAACCAAAGCTCGTTGGTCTGAGACAATTATTTTCTGGTTTAGCGTTGGGTATGATGAACGATATGAAGTATTCTTTCCAGATCACCAATAATTGCTCATCAAAGCTATTAATGTTCCTCATAAGCTCGGTACATAATCCTATCACTGTTGGAATGTGCCTTTTTGACGCGTTAAAATACGCATTCGAAAGGTTTTAATTACTCTCATATTTCAGTGTTACTTAGCTGGAGAGTTATTCCTTTGTAGAACCTGCTATGTTGCGAGAGCACATTTCGGTGTCAAGACAGGAACCTGAGGTAGTAAACGCTTGGCGTTACGGTAATCGGTCTCCATTTTCGGTCACTCACATGGACTGCTGTTGACGTTGCTCTTTGATCAACTCTACGAATTTCTGCAAGACGTCTATTGCAAATATTACTGGCAGGAAGTATTTCACACACATAACTACTGTGAAATTACCTGACCTACTGTTGATAAATCACCCTCTCGTATAACAGAAGAACTATTTATTCAGTATTCAGCCATTTAAACGTATTTTAACTTTTTTGCTAATATATTATTTCCAAGGTTTCAGAATTTGGTCCAACATGGCCTCTAAGAATAAAACTTCTGATAATCACCGAAGCAAGTAAAATTAAAACCTAAAGAAATGAATAAAGTGGAAAGTGAAAAGGCGTACAGAAGTCACGAAACTTCGGATCTCTTGGCTCGAGACAGACGAGTGAAGTAGAAAATATGACTACATATAAAACATCAAAACTACAACGTTTCCTCTACAAGACTATCAAAAACTTTCATTGGACAATGAAGACACTGAACATCCAAAAATGTAAAAAAATGGACACATCATTTGTACTATTAGTTGAAATAAAGTATCGTGTTGTCAACTATATTATTGGGATGCGGGAGTTGCGTTCTGGATTAACCGTCATACAAGTCAGAAAACTGCATCCCCAAGGAACAGAGCATATGTTTAATAGGTGGCTAGTAAGCGGTGGTTATCAAAATACAGAGAATGTTATGGTTTGAGTTTAAGGGTTCTACAGAATTTATCGGATCTGTCGAAGATTTCTAATCCGCGTAAGTAGCCAACACCGGAGCAGATCAGGAGGGAAAAGGACTCGACAGTCAGATGTCTCAATGTAGCTGCAAGCACCCACGATTCGAGTCCATCAAAATCCAACTGCACAACGCTCCAAAACTTGCAGTCAGTTCATCGAAACAACAACGTCCAAGCAATAGGAAAGGTGACGGTTGAATTTGTCGTAACCGCTTGAACGTTTACTCAACTCATGTGAAGAAAAATGGACACAATAATCATTTTGCTTAACGTCCTACTGTAGAAGCTGCCAAAAAGGCAGCAACGAAAAAAGCATGCCAAATTTAAAAGAACGCAAAATCCCCAAGTTTGGCAAAGTTTTACAGAAGTTTGAAATATGGCGCATACTTCAATGCGAGATGCGTTTAATAATTTCCACAACGATGTTCTGTCTCGAAATCTGGCAGAAAACCCAAAGAGATTGTAGTCATACATAAAGCACACCAGTGGCAGCCCACAATCAATACCTTTACTGCGCTATAACAACGGTGAAGTCACTGATGACAGTGTACTGTACTAATGCAGTTATTAAACACGGTTTTCCGAAACTACTTCACCAAAGAAGACGAAGTAAATGTTCCTGAATTCCAGTCAAGAACAACTGCTAAGATGAGAAACATAGAAGCAGATATCCTCGGTGTAACAAAGCAGCTTAAATCATTTAATAAAGGCAAGGCCTCGGGTCCAGATTGTATACCAGTCAGGTTCCTCTCAGAGTATGCTGATAAAACAGCTCCACATTTAGCAATTATATACAACCACTCGTTCACAGAAAGATACGTACCTAAAGACTGGAAAATTTCTCAAGTCACACCAATACCCAAAAAGGGAAATACGAGTAATCCGCTGAATTACAGTCCTATATCACTAACGTCGATTTGCAGTAGGGTTTTAGAATATATACTGTATTCGAACATTATGAAGTACCTCGAAGCAAACGATTTATTGACATATAGTTAGCACGGATTCAGAAAATATCGTTCTTGTGAAACACAACTAGCTCTTTATACTCATGAAGTAATGAGTGCTATCGACAGGCGATGTCAAATTGATTTCATATTTTTAGATTTCCAGAAGGCTTTCGACACCGTTCCTCACAAGCGTCTTCTAATCAAACTGCTTGCCTACGGAGTATCACCTCAGTTGTGCGACTGGATTCGTGATTTCCTGTCAGAAGGGTCACAGTTCGTAGTAACAGACGGAAAGTCATCGAGTAAAACAGAAGTAACATCCGGCGTTCCCCAAGAAAGTGCTATAGGCCCTCAATTGTTACTGATCTGTATTAACGACATAGGAGACAATCTGAGTAGCCGTCTTAGATTGTTTGCAGATGATGCTGTCATTTATCGTCCTGTAAAGTCATTAGATGATCAAAACGACTTGAAAAATGATTTAGATAAGATAACTGTATGGTGCGAAATTGGCAATTGACTCTGAATAAAGAAAAGTGCGAAGTTATTCACATGAGTACTAAAAGAAATCAGCTAAATTTCGATTACGCGATAAACCACAGACATCTGAGGGCTGTCAATTCAACTAAATACTCAGGTATTACAATTACAAATAACCTAAATTGGAACGACCACATACATAATATTGTGGGTAGAGCAAACCAAAGACTGCGATTTATTGGCAGAGCACTTAGAAGGTGCAACAGGTCTACCAAAGAGAGTGCTTACACTACGCTTGTCCGCCGTTTTCTGGAGTACTGATGTGCGGTGTGGGATCCGTATCAGGTGGGACTGACGGATGACATCGAAAAAGTACAAAGAAGGGCAGCTCGTTTTGTATTATCGCGAAATAGGGGAGATAGTGTCACAGACATGATACGTGAATTGGAGTGGCAATCATTAAAACAAAGGCGTTTTTCGTTGCGACGGGATCTTCTCATGAAATTTCAATCACCAGTTTTCTCCTCCGATTGCGAAAACATTCTGTTGGCACCCACCTACATAGGGAGAAATGATAGTCACGATAAAATAAGAGAAATCAGGGCTCGCACGGAAAAATTTAAGTGCTCTTTTTCCCGCGTGCCGTTCGAGAGTGGAACGGTAGAGAGACAGCATGAAGGTGGTTCATTGAACCCTCTGCCAGGCACTTTATTGTGAATAGCAGAGTAATCACGTAGATGTAGATGAAAAAGGTAACTGACAAAGGAAGCTCTATTGTTCTACCGATAAGGGCATCATGCTGAGGATTACTTAACAAAATGGTTCAAATGGCTCTGAGCACTATGGGACTAAACATCTTAGGTCATAAGTCCCCTAGAACTTAGAACTACTTAAACCTAACTAACCTAAGGACATCACACACACCCATGCCCGAGGGAGAATTCGAACCTACGACCGTAGCAGTCCCGCGGTTCCGGACTGCAGCGCCAGAACCGCACGGCCACCGCGGCCGGCGCTTACTTAACAATCGGGGCAACTAGTGTTCTGTAAGCCATTCCATTCGTGGACGGCTTACCTTTCTTCGGACTCTTCCCCTGAATCTAAGCCTCTCATTTACTTGCCAAAAAATTATTTTTAAGCTGTCGTGTAACTTTAGGTCTCGTCGGAGAACTACTTCCACATGTTTTACGGTTCTTAATTTTTCCAGTGATTTATCGCCAACAGTGTAATCCAACAAATGTCCTTAGCGCCTATTTGTGCACAATGTGTTATACTTATTTATTCAGAGTGGCATCTCTCAGACCCTGCATCAAATCTCGATACTCTGTAGGTCTCCATTTCGCAACAGTTTTGCGAACAGTCTCGTGGAGCTCCCGACATCATGTTTTATGTGACGCAGTGTCCATGGAAAGTGTCGGTTTGTTTCCCATTGCACGCAAAATGGTTTTTAAAGCGGAATTTTGTGTGCCCATTAGACAGAGTGGACTAATTAGTCTAGTTAGATACTCGGTTTAGTGATGTGTATTAAAAGGAACAGTGAGACACGATGAATAACCAGCACCCCATCAGCGACTGAGAGGGAGAGTAAAACATGATGAGTAGCTAGTACCCCAATAGCGACTGAGCATCGCTGCTCAAGACGGCTGGCTATTCTTCATGTTTTAATACTTAATAAATATCGCTAAACCAACTAAATTATATTAAACTGAGTCCGCTCTAGCCAATGGGCATGCAAAATTCCGCTGTAAATTATTATTGTTTGAAACGAGAAACAAACCGACTCTTTCCGTCGACAATGGACATCGCATAAAAGACTTGATGAGCAGTATTTATTTCGGCTGAGCTCCACAGCTATACACTGCAAAAAAGAAATTACAAATATTTGCTGAAATGCCAGGGAGAATGTGCCAGACGACACCCTATACATACACCGATCAACCAGACCATTATCACCACGTACCTAATAGCTGGTATGCACATCTTTGGGGCGGATAGCAGCGGCACACGTCGAGGCGTGGAAGCGATGAGGCCTCCGTAGGTCGCTGGAGGAAGTTGGCACCGCATCTGCTTACGCAAATCACCTAGGTCCCTTAAATTGCAGGGAGAGGGCTCTCAATCACATCCTAGCTGTGTTGGATAGGGTTGGGGGGCCAATCATCAGTTGGAACTCGCCACTATGTTCCTTGAACCACTCCATCACACTGCTGGCATCGTGACATGGAGCATTGTCTTGCTGAAAAATGCCATTTGAAAGTTATTTGCTCTGACTCGAGCGTTAAGATATTTTCTTGCTCTTCTACCCAAAACTGAATGTACTGTCCTCTGTTATAATAAGGTTGAACCGAAATTACTGTTGCGAACATTGTGTCTCAGTGCACACAGTTACATAATGACAAAACTAACTGGCGTTCATCGTGCAGGAAATCACAACTGTTACTCAAAAACCACTACCAAAATCAAACTGTGCACTGTCCAGAAAAACTGAAATACTGAAATTAATAGCAGCACTGTGAAACACACACTTTTCAGTGGCCCATTAAAAATCTCAACTGCAAAGAAAAGGCTTAGAATTTGCGGTTTGGAGACATGATATGAGAAACGAAAGAATCAACAAAAAATAAAAATAATCTCAACTGAAAAATTGCAGCACAATCAGCAGCAACAGACAACACGAAGAAATCGCGGCAATGCTTTTACGACTATGAAAACTGAAATGAATTAAACTGATATGATCTAAATTGAGGTGAGAAGGTGGACTGTGCTGCTGCAAGAATCACAGACATTATGGGTATGCGCCAGCAAAAATTATTACCTTGAAAACAAATCATAATGAAAATCTGTGGAGAGGCCAGACAAACGTGTGGTTCCTGAAGAGGGGCAGCAGCCTTTGCAGTAGTTGCAGCAGCAACAATCTTGACGATTCATTGAACTGGCCTTGTAACATCAACCAAAACAGCATTGCTGTGCTGCTATTGCGAATGGCAGAAAGCAAGCGGAAACTACCGCCGCAATTTTTCCCCAGGGCATTCAGATTCACTATATGCTTAAATTACAATCTACAATTTGTACAGAAACCAGATTGCAGTTATAAGAGTCGAGGGGCACGAAAGGGAAGCAGTGGTTGGGAAGGGAGTGTGACAGGGTTGTAGCCTCTCCCCCAATGTTATTCAATCTGTATATTGAGTAAGCAGTAAAGGAAACAAAGAAAAATTCGGAGTAGGTATTAAAATCCGTGGAGAAGAAATAAAAACTTTGAGGCTCGCCGATGACATTGTAATTCTGTCAGAAACAGCAAAGGACTTGGAAGAGCAGTTGAACGGAATGGACAGTGTCTTGAAAGTAGGATATAAGATGAACATCAACAAAAGCAAAACGGGGATAATGGAATGTAGTCGAATTAAGTCGAGTGATGCTCAGGGAATTAGATTAGGAAATGGGACACGTAAAGAGGCAGATGAGTTTTGCTATTTCGGGAGCAATGGTCGAAGTAGACAGGATATAAAATGTAGACTGACAATGGCAAGGAAAGCGTTTCTGAAGAAGAGAAATCTGTTAACATCGAGTATAGATTTAAGTGTAAGGAAGTCGTTTCTGAAAGTATTTGTATGGAGTGTAGCCGTGTATGGATGCGAAACATGGATGTTAAATAGTTTAGACTAGAAGAGAATAGAAGCTTTCGAAATGTCGTGCTACAGAAGAATGTTGAAGATTAGATGGGTAGATCACATAACTAATGAGGAGGTATTGAATAGAATTGGGGAGAAGAGGAGATTGTGGCCCAACTTGACTACAAGAAGGGATCGGTTGGCAGGACATGTTCTGAGGCATCAAGGGATCACCAATTTAGTATTGCAGGGCAGCGTGGAGGGTAAAAATCGTAGAGGGACACCAAGAGATGAATACACTAAGCAGATTCAGAAAGATGTAGGTTGCAGTAGGTACTGGGAGATGAAGAAGCTTGCACAGGATAGAGTAGCATGGAGAGCTGCATCAAACCAGTCTCAGGACTGAAGACCACAACAACAACAACATATGCTTAAATGATGATGGCGTCCTCGTGGGTAACCATTCCGATGGTTAAATAGCCCCCATTTGGATCTCCAGACGGAGACTACTCAGGAATACGTCGTTATCAGGAGAAACAAAACTGGCGTT
Source organism: Schistocerca americana (assembly GCF_021461395.2). Classification (NCBI taxonomy): domain Eukaryota; kingdom Metazoa; phylum Arthropoda; class Insecta; order Orthoptera; family Acrididae; genus Schistocerca; species Schistocerca americana. Next base: position 1,265,926,165 of record NC_060119.1, read on the forward strand.
CTACGGATCGGAGAGTGGAATGTCAGATCCCTTAATCGGAGAAGTAGGTTAGAAAATTTAAAAAGATAAATGGATAGATATGGTGGGAATTAGTGAAGTTCGGTGGCAGGACGAACAGGACTTCTAGTCAGGTGAAAACAGGGTTATAAATACAAAATGAAATACAGGTAATCCAGAAGTAGGTTTAATAACGAATAAAAAATAGGAACGCTTACAAGCCACTACGAACAGCATCGTGACCGCATTATTGTAGCCAAGACAGGAACGAAGCCCATTTTAGCACAGTAGTACAAGTTTACATGCCAACTACCTCCGCAGATATTGAAGATATTGATGAAATATATGATGAGATAAAAGAAATTATTCAGGTAGTTAAGGGAGACAAAAATTTAATAGTCATGGGGGACTGGAATTCGGTAATAGGAAAAGGAAGAGAAGGAAACGTAGTAGGTGAATATGGACTGGCAGTAAGGAATGAAAGAGGAACCGCGTGGTAGAAATTTGCACATAGGATAACTTAATCATAGTTAACGCTTGGTAAAAGAATCATGAAAGAACGCTGTATACATTGAAGAGACCTGGAGACACCGGAAGGTTTCAGATTGATTATATAATGGTAAAGCGCAGTTTTCGGAACCAGGTTTTAAATTGTATGACATTTCCAATGAAAGAAGTCGTTTCTGACCACAATTTATTGGTTATGAACGGTAGATTAAAACTGAAGAAACTGCAAAAATGTTGGAATTTAAGGAGATGGCACGTGGATGGAGAGGGAGCATTAGGGAACTATTGAGAAGAACAAGGAAAGGAATACATTAGAAGAAGAATGGGTATAGCTCTGACAGATAAAATAGTGAAGGCAGCAGAGGATCAAGTAGGTAAAAAGAGGACAAGTAGAAATCCTTGGGTCACACGAAACATATTGCATTTAATTGATGAAAGGAGAAAATATAAAAATGCAGTAAATGAAGCAGTCGAAAACGGAAGCAAACGTCTCAAAAATGAGATAGGCAGGAAGTGTAAAATGGCTGAATAGGAATGGCTAGAGGACAAATGTAAGAATGTAGAGGCATATATCACTAGAGGTAACATAGATACTGCCTACAGGAAAATTAAAGAGACTTTTGGAGAAAAGAGAACCACTTGTATGAATATCAAGAGCTGAGATGGAAAACCAGTTCTCAGCAAAGAAGGGAAGGCAGAAAGGTGGAAGGGGTATACAGAGGATCTATACAGGGGCGATGTACTTGAGGGCAATATTATGTAAATGGAAGAGGACATAGAGGAAGATGAAATGGGAGATACGATACTGAATGAAAAATTTGACACAACGCTAAAAGCCCTAAGTCGATACAAGGGCCCGGGAGTATACTATATTCCGTTAGAGCTACTGGTAGGCTTGGGAGAGCCAGCCACGACAAAATCCTTCCATCTGGTGAGCACGATAGATGAGACAGGCGAAATACACCCAGACTTCAAGAAGAATATAATAATCCCAATTCCAAAGAAAGCAGGTGCCTGACAAGTGTGAAAAACACCAAAATATCAGTTTAATAAATCACGGTTGCAAAATATTAACACGAATTATTTACAGACGAAAGGAAAAAACCGGTAAAAGCCGATCTCAAGGAAGATCAGTTTGAATTACAGAGAAAATTAGGAACACGCGAGGCAATACTGACCCTACGACTTATCTTAGAAGATAGGTTGAGGAAAGGGAAACCTCTGATTCTAGCATTTGTAGACTTGGAGAAAGCTTTTGATAATGTTGACTGGACTACTCTCTTTCAAATTCTGAAGGTGGCAGGGGTAAAATACAGGCAGCGAAAGGCTATTTACAATTTGTACAGAAATCAGATAGCAGTGGAGTGGAGGGACACGATAGGGAATCAATAGTTGAGAAGGGAGCGAGACTGGGTTGTAGTCTATCCCCGATGTTATTCAGTCTGTATATTGAGCAAGCAGTGAAGGGAACGTAAAAAAAATTTGGAGTAGGAATTAAAATCAGGGAGAGGATATAAGAACCTTGAGGTTTGCCAGTGACGTTGTAACTAAAACTTCCAGGCAAATTAAAACTATGTGCTGGGCCGAGCCTCGAACTCGGGATCTTTGCCTTTCCCAGGAATGTGCTCTACCAACCGAGCTACCCAAACGCGACTCTCGACCCGTCCTAACAGCTTTACTTCCACTAGTACCTGGTCTCCTACCTTTCAAACTTCACAGAAGATCTCCTGCGAGAGAGTCTTTGGACTGAAGACCACAACAACAACAATGGAAATCCGTTCTCTCTATTCCATAAATGCTACGTTTGTAAGTCCTTCCATCAGATTAATAATTCCTAACAATTTTCTTCAGCTAAATCCTCCTCCAATATGCACTACGCTGATAGATCTGCCAGCTTACTCCATGTCCAACACACGACAACTCTCCGCTCTGGAACTGAGGCAAAGATACAAAAATTCAGAGATACAACCGTATCTGCCGTAGGTCGACTATTCCACAGATGTCACACGCGACTGCTTCGCTATCGTAACATGAAATTACCACGCATTCTGAAACTACCCACAACTACTCAGATACATCGTGCGCCTTTCCCATTCTACATAAGGACACCATCCTCACTGATGCTACACTGCTGACCATTAAAATTGCTACACCACGAAGATGACGCAAAATTTAACCGACAGGAAGAAGATGCTGTGATATGCAAATGATTAGCTTTCCAGAGCATTCACACAAGGTTGGCGCCGGTGGCGACACCTACAACTTGCTGACATGAGGAAAGTTTCCAACCGATTTCTCATACACAAACAGCAGTTGACCAGCGTTGCCTGGTGAAACGTTGTTGTGATGCCTCGTGTAAGGAGAAGAATTGCGCACCATCACGTTTCCGACTTTCATAATGGTCGGATTGTAGCCTATCGCGATTGCGGTTTATCGTATCGCGACATTGCTTCTCGCGTTGGTCGACATCCAATGACTGTTAGCAGAATATGGAATCGGTGGGTTCAGGAGGGTAATACGGAACGCCGTGCTGGATCCCAACGGCGTCGTATCACTAGCAGTCGAGATGACAGGCATCTTATCCGCATGGCTGTAACGGATCGATCCCTGCGTCAACACATGGGGACGTTTCACGAATGGCAAAACGTCATTTTTTGGATGAATCCCGGTTCTGTTTACAGCATCATGATGGTCGCACCCGTGTTTGGCGACATCGCGGTGAACTCACATTGGAAGCGTGTATTCCTCATCGTTATACAGGCGTATCACCTGGCGTGATGGTATGGGGTGCCATTGATTACACGTCTCGGTCACCTCATGTTCGCATTGACGGCACTTTGAACTGTGGTCGTTACATTTCAGATGTGTCACGACCCGTGGCTCTACCCTTCATTCGATCTCTGCGAAACCCTACATTTCAGCAGGATAATGCACGACCGCATGTTGCAGGTCCTGTACGGGCCTTTCTGGATACAGAAAATGTTCGACCGCTGCCCTGGCCAGCACATTCTCCAGATCTCTCACCAACTAAAAACGTCTGGTCAATGGTGGCCGAGCAACTGGCTCGTCACAATACGCCAGTCACTACTCTTGATGAACTGTGGTATCGTGTTGAAGCTGCATGGGCAGCTGTACCCGTACACGCCATCCAAGCTCTGTTTGACTCAATGCCCAGGCGTATCAAGGCCGTTATTACGGTCAGAGGTGGTTGTTCTGGGTACTGATTTCTCAGGATCTATGCACCCAAATTGCGTGAAAATGTAGTCACACGTCAGTTCTAATGTAATATATTTGTCCAATGAATACCCGTTTATCATCTGCATTCCTTCTTGGTGTGGCAATTTTAATGGCCAGTAGTGTATCTTTGCACCACACACGTCACAGTAGGTACCGGTAGTCGAGCGCCCAGTGCGCCAGAGGGTAATGAGTGTTGAGACTCAGAGCGAGGGAGTTGGTGGCTGCTAAGCGAACAGGGAGGATTTCGGCAGGTCGGTGACGAGCCAGTTGCTCGGCCACCATTGACCAGACGTTTTCAATTGGTGAGAGATCTGGAGAATGTGCTGACTAGGGCAGCAGTCGAACATTTTATGTATCCATAAAGGCCCGTACAGGACCTGTAACATGCGGTCGTGCATTATCCTGCCCAAATGTAGGGTTTCGGAGGGATCGAATGAAGGGTAAAGCCATGGGTCGCAACACATCTGAAATGTAACGTCCACTGTTCAAAGTGCCGTCAATGCGACAAGAGGTGACCGAGACATGTAACCAATGGCACCCCATACCATCACGACGGGTGATGTGCCAGTATGGCGATAACGAATACACGCTTCCAATGTGCCTTTGCCGCGATGTCGCCAAACACGGATGCGACCACCATGATGCATTTAACAGAACTTGGATTCATCCGAAAAAACGGCGTTTTGCCATTCGTGCACCCAGGTTCGTCGTTGAGTACACCATTGCAGGCGCTCCTGTCTGTGATGCAGGGTCAAGGGTGACTGCAGCCACTGTCTCCGAGCTGAGAGTCCATGCTGCTGCAAACGTCGTCGAACTGTTCGTGCAGATTGTTGTTGTCTTGCAAACGTCCCCATCTGTCGACTCGGGGATCGAGACGTGGCTGCACGGTCCGTTACAGCCATGCGGATAAGATGCCTGTCATCTCGACTGCTAGTGATACGAGGCCGTTGGGATCCAGCACGGCGTTCCGTATTACCCTCCTGAACCCACCGGTTCCATATTCTGCTAACAGTCATTGGATCTCGACCAACGCGAGCACGCAATGTCGCGATACTACAAACCGCAATCGCGATGGCCTACAATCGGACCATTATCAAAGTCGGAAACGTGATGGTACGCATTTCTCCTCAAGTTCGGCCTGACCCCTCGTGGTAAGTGTGGTTCTTCCACTTTTTGAAATGGTACAGCAATATTACTTTTGGCGTCATATGAGGGGAGCCATTACATGTGACTTTACTTCACGGCTGGTAGTATTTTAGGGAACTCTGACGGGATAATCGTATGTCACGGGCGTCCGCATGCTCAGGTGTTACCTCTCATACTCCAGTTATCATGGTGCCATTTTCCAACAGGGAAGTGGTCACCCACACACGACACATGTCTCTATGAACTGGCTGTGTGATGCTTAGGCACTCACATTCACCTGGACGATATATTTAATTTCGTAACTAGTAGATCCTTCTCATGAGAATAATCAGCACAAAAATTATGTAAATGTCGGCTGTTGGGATTCAATGCCAGGAACCCTTTACTATCAAACTGTGTTAAAATTAATTCCGTTCATCAAGCAATTACATCTGTATCCACATGTATACTCTGAAAACCACCATGAGATGCATGGCAGAGGGTACGAGCCATTGTACCAGATATTAGGCTTTCATTCTGTTCCATACACGTCTGGTGCGCGGGAAGAACGATTGTCTGGATGCCTCAGTGCGTGCAATAATTATTCTAAAAAAAAAATGGTTCAAATGGCTCTGAGCACTATGGGACTTAACATCTGTGGTCATCAGTCCCCTAGAACTTAGAACTACTTAAACCTAACTAACCTAAGGACATCACACACATCCATGCCCGAGGCAGGATTCGAACCTGCGAACGTAGCAGTCCCGCGGTTCCGAACTGCAGCGCCTAGAACCGTACGGCCACCGCGGCCGGCCAATAATTATTCTAATCTTATCCTCATGATCCTTATGTGATCGATATGTAGAGGGCTTGTAGTATGGAGTAATCGTTTAAAGACGGTTTTTGAAACTTTGTTAACAGAATTTCTCGCGATAATTTACGTCTATCTTCGAGAGCCTGCCAGTCCAGTTCCTTCAGAATCTCTGTGACGCTCTCCCACGGATTAAACAAACCTGTGAGCATTCGTGCTGCCCTTCTCTGTACCCCCTGTTAGTCCTATCTGGTACAGGTCCCACACATTTGAGCAATATTCAAGAACAGGTCGCACGAGTGATTGGTAAGCAACCTCTTTCGTAGACTGATTGCACTTCCCCAGTATTCTACCAATAAAACGAAGTCTACCACCCGTTTTACCCACGACTGAACCTATGTAATCATTCCATTTCATACCCCTGCAAAGTGTTATATCCAGGTATTTCTGTGAGTTGTCCGATTCCAGTAATGATTCATTGATATTATAGTCATAGGGTACTACGTTTTTTTCTTTTTGTGATGTGCAAAATTTTACATTTCTGAACATTTAGAGCAAATTTCCAATCTCTGCAGCGTGTTGAATCCAGTCAACATCTGACTGAATATTCATGCAGCTTGTCTCAGGTAGTACTTCTTTATAGATAACTGCATCATTTGCAAAGAGGCTGATTTTTACTATTAATATTGTCTGCAAGGTCATTAATATACAGCCGGCCGGAGTGGCCGTGCGGTTCTAGGCGCTACAGTCTGGAGCCGAGCGACCACTACGGCCGCAGGTTCGAATCCTGCCTCGGGCATGGATGTGTGTGATGGCCTTAGGATGGTTAAGTTTAATTAGTTCTAAGTTCTAAGCGACTGATGACTTCAGAAGTTAAGTCGCATAGTGCTCAGAGCCGTTTTTGAACCATTAATATACAACATGAACAGCAAGGGTCCCAACATACTTCCATGGGGCACAACCGAAGTTACTTCTACATCTGAAGACAACTCTCCATCCAAGAAGACATGCTACGTCCTCCCTAACAAAAAGTCCTCAATCCAGTCACAAATTTCACTTCATACCCCATATGACCGTACTTTTGACAGTAAGCGTAGGTGTGGTACTGAGTCAAACGCTTTTCGGAAATCAAGAAACAGTGCATCTACCTGAGTACCTGGACCCAGAGCTTTCGTTATGTAAGAAAAATGCGAGTTGGCTTCCACATGATCGACGTTTTGACATCACTGCTGGCTGGCACTGAGGACATCTTTCTGTTCAAGATACCTCATTATGTTTGAGCTCAGAATACGCTCTAAGGGTCTACAACGAATCGATGCCAAAGATATTGGACGGTATTTTTGTGGATCACTTCCTTCTTGCACAAGGGAAGAGTGTGACCTGTGCCTTTTTCCAAAAACTGGGCACGGTTTTTTGCTCGAGGGATCTGCGATAGATTTTAGTTAGAAGAGAGGCTAAGTCAGCCGCAAATTCAGTATGTAATCTGACGGGGGTTGCATCGGGTCCCGGAGCTTTCTTCAGTTTTAAGCATTAGGATTGCAACGAGCGATCTGCCTCTCACAAGGGAACCTCCCCATCGCACCGCCTTCAGATTTAGTTATAAGTTGGCACAGTGAATAGGCCTTGAAAAACTAAACACAGATCAATCGAGAAAACAGGAAGAAGTTTTGTGGAACTATGAAAAAAATAAGCAAAATACACAAACTGAGTAGACCATGCGCAAGATACGCAACGTCGAGGGTAGGCCGAGGTCAGGAGTGCCGTGGTCCCGTGGTTAGCGTGAGCAGCTACGGACCGTGAGGTCGTTGGTTCAAGCCTTCCATCGAGTGAAATATTTACTTTCTTTATTTTCGCAAAGTTATGATCCGTCCGCTCGTTCATTGACGTCTCTGTTCACTGTAATAAGTTTAGCGTCTGTGTTTTGCGACCGCACCGCAAAACCGTGTCTCTGTTCACTGTAATAAGTTTAGCGTCTGTGTTTTGGGACCGCACCGCAAAACCGTGGGATTAGTAGACGAAAGGACGCGCCTCTCCAATGGGAAACGAAAACATTTGGGCGCAAAGTCATAGGTCAACCGATTCCTCCACAGGAAAACACGTCTGATATATTATATACGACACTGGTGACAACATGTGCGTCACATGACAGGAATATGTTGTCCACCCACCTAACTTGTACACTTGGCGAATGGGTAAAAAGATTCTTCTACCTTGCCCGATTTAGGTTTTCTTGTGGATGTGATAATCACTCCCAAAAAAGTGATGAAAACATAAGAGTTTGTCACATAAACTGAAAATCAAAAATTAAATTTTTCACACGAGGGAAGACTTGAACCAAGGACCTCTCATTCTGCAGCTGCTCACGCTAACCACAGGACCACGGCGCTGCTGAACGCCCAGTATCCCTGATGTTGCTTATCTTTGGAGTGGATTACTCAGTTTGAATATTTTACGTATTTTTTCATAGTTCCACACAATTTCTTCCTGTTTTCTCGATTGATCTGTGTTCAGTTTCTCAAGGCCTATCCACTGTGCCAACTTATAACTAAATCTGAGGGGGGTGCGATGGGGAGGTTCCCTTGTCAGTAGGACCCGTCGATGCACGTCTGACACTCTCAAACACGGCATTTCACAACGTGCCCAGACAATCCACAGATGTATCCCCAATAGAACGTGTGTCGGACCACCTAGAAATCAGTCACGTCCCAGACCCAATATTCGTGATAGTAGTTACAAAAACTGTGGGCCTGCTCAGGAGAGTCAGGACACAGTGGCTTCCCAACCAAGTCAGAGCTTACATGCAGGCCAGAAAGGGTTGTAAGCGTATTGTCATATTGCTGGCTTGGTTGTGGAGTACCTTTGCGGTCAGCGCGTTTGCAGAGTCGAGTTTGGGACACGGAACTGTTATGTTGTGTAGCGTGTAGCTCTGCATGTGAGAAGCATTGTTATTATGGAAGTTCAAGTGTTACTACAAGTGCTATTGCAGTAAGGTGATGAAATGTGGAAGTGATTCAGAGGAAAGTGTGAAATGATGTAATTAAAAGTGAGCAGTGCCGCCGATAACGCGTTTGTGCATCCTCTCGTTGGGTGTCGCACCGTTCATCAATCATCCGCGCCGTGTTCGGTCTCCCAGAATGAACCAATGTGAATCCGTAGAAATCAGTTACCATAAAAGAGTGCAGTCAAGTGCCAGTGTCTTGTGGCGAGCGTGAGAACGTGCGTTCGGTCATCGCGTTCCGCATCATCAACAATCAACCGCGCCGCGACGGTTACGCGCACACTCGTACAAGTGAGAACTGTGAACTGTAAATTTAACTTTGTGAACAGTGTTAAAATTTATTACTAGTGTCAAGGAGGACTGGTTCCAAATATCTGTGAATGCGTGACGAGCGTAAGAACTTTCGTGCGATCATTCGGCTTCCGCGTCATCAACGATCACCCGCGTCGTGTCGGTTACGCGTACGCTCGTCTGAGTGATGTTGTGGACTGGTAATCATCCATTAATTGGGATAAACACTTATGAATTAGAATGTAAACAGTACAACCTGCGATTTTCTTTTATTGTCTCAGAATATAGTTGTTCACACCCGACGTAGAACAGTGTTGTGTTCTAACGTTCAGTGGCTCCCCTAAACCCGCTTGAATATTTCGACAGATAATTTCAGGCAAGCCAGCAGCAGTGTTGAGCAGAACAGTACGACCGCCGCGGGTTATCAGGTACGTGGTGTGGACCAGTGGAAGGGTTTTTCCATCCATGTACCCCCGGGCGTGTTACAGGGTGCATGTCATACTGATAAGTGATTCGATTTTATAATCCCTGAAGGACCGTCACAGACCCCCTAAAGCGTGAGTCATTTCATTTCATCTCCCTTTCTCGCTGCTTTACATTTCTTGTCAGGCAGTGTATTTTTTCACGAGTGCTAGTTCCTTTTCTCTGCTGCTTGTAGTTTTTGGTAGGGCTCTAGAAAGTGGTCCGCCATGCATTTACGCTGGAGATTGAGAGATTCTACTGAGCAAGGGTATTGTTTCCTTAACAAATTCGGAAAAGGAAACTAACAATTCCTTTAGCAAGCGCCGTATGATGCTATCGGGACACGAGGCAGTAGCTCCACGGCAAATTTAAAGCGTGAAAGCGAGTTGTTCTGCGTTCCCTGCGGGTCCCGCATTCGGTGGACTCCTGTTCTCTGCACTTTGCTAGCAGCACCGCGCGAGGCTCCTCTCGTCGTTCGCGCGCCGCTCGCCAGCTGCGGTGGACCACGCCTGAAAGCGAGTAGACAGCTGTGCGCACATTCTTCATGTGAGGAGAACAAAGACCTCTCTTATAAATCACGAAGTAATTAGACGCTTCTTGTGAAGTCGCGATAATAACAGGCAATCGACACGGTCAGCAATTAAGGTTACGCTGGCGTTTCTCACTGCGTTTATCGCAGTCCATCGCTTCGCATTCGCCGCCTCCGCCTAGACTCCAGGTACTACAGTGACTCAGCAGAGACGCAACTACGCCGTAATAAACCAGCTGATAAGGCCATCATTGCCCGGGTACTCACTTTGTCAGTGTCCTATTAGAAACGAAAACAAAAAATAACTGTGTTTGTAGTGGAATTTCGGAAGAATTTCATTTCTATGTATTCGCGAAAAGACATTTAAAATTATGAACGGTCGTACAAAGAAATATACACAATGTACAAATGTAGACGTAAAGTATCCAGATTAAGCAACACGATCCAGACAGTTTCAGTAAGCTGGCCGCAGCTGCTTCCCGTGTCTTCACACGATTTTTTAAACGTCTCTGTGGCAACATTTCTTCATAGCTCTGTTGACAGCTATCGTTTTTGCCTGCAGAAGTTTACGCTTTGCAGTTGAAAGCTGTCAAAAGCGCGACTAGACGTCAGGGGTTCCCTTAAGATGACTCGACTGTAGGAGGCTCTTAGTACTAAAGAATAAATGTATTAAAACGTCATGCATGACAAGGCCTTTTTTCACGCATGTCAGTGTTTATGACGTCATATCTCCTGATCTATGTGTCACACAATGATACAATTTTGTAGGTACATTCAGCGGCATGTGTGGACACTGTCTGCAAAATGTGTTGCAAACATAGTTAGAAAAGAAGTATTAAATTGAAACGTCACGCATGGCTGACATCGAAATAAGTGTCCAAGGAACACAAAAGCAACTGAAATCACTCAACAGAGGGAAGTCCACTGGACCTGACGGGATACCAATTCGATTCTACACAGAGTACGCGAAAGAACTTGCCCCCCTTCTAACAGGCGTGTACCGCAATTCTCTAGAGGAACGGAAGGTTCCAAATGATTGGAAAAGAGCACAGGTAGTCCCAGTCTTCAAGAAGGGTCGTCGAGCAGATGCGCAAAACTATAGACCTATATCTCTGACGTCGATCTGTTGTAGAATTTTAGAACATGTTTTTTGCTCGCATATCATGTCGTTTTTGGAAACCCAGAATCTACTCTGTAGGAATCAACATGGATTCGGGAAACAGCGATCGTGTGAGACCCAACTCGCTTTATTTGGTCATGAGACCCAGAAAATATTAGATTCAGGCTCCCAGGTAGATGCCATTTTCCTTGACTTCCGGAAGGCATTCGATACAGTTCCGCACTATCGCCTGATAAAAAAAGTAAGAGCCTACGGAATATCAGACCAGCTGTGTGGCTGGATTGAAGAGTTTTTAGCAAACAGAACACAGTATGTTCTTTTCAATGGAGAGACGTCTACAGACGTTAAAGTAACCTCTGGCGTGCCACAGGGGAGTGTTATGGGACCACTGCTTTTCACAATGTATATAAATGACCTAGTAGATAGTGTCGGAAGTTCCATGCGGCTTTTCGCGGATGATGCTGTAGTATACAGAGAAGTTGCAGCATTAGAAAATTGTAGCGAAATGCAGGAAGATCTGCAGCGGATAGGCACTTGGTCCAGGGAGTGGCAACTGACCCTTAACATAGACAAGTGTAATGTACTGCGAATACATAGAAAGAAGGATCCTTTATTGTATGATTATATGATAGCGGAACAAACACTGGTAGTAGTTACTTCTGTAAAATATCTGGGAGTATGCGTGCGGAACCATTTGAAGTGGAATGATCATATAAAATTAATTGTTGTTAAGGCGGGTACCAGGTTGAAATTCATTGGGAGAGTGCTTAGAAAATGTAGTCCATCAACAAAGGAGGTGGCTTACAAAACACTCGTTCGACCTATACTTGAATATTTCTCATCAGTGTGGGATCCATACCAGGTCGGGTTGACGGAGGAGATAGAGAAGATCCAAAGAAGAGCGGCGCGTTTCGTCACAGGGTTATTTGGTAAGCGTGACAGCGTTACGGAGATGTTTAGCAAACTCAAGTGGCAGACTCTGCAAGAGAGGCGTTCTGCATTGCGGTGTAGCTTGCTGTCCAGGTTTCGAGAGGGTGCGTTTCTGGATGAGGTATCGAATATATTGCTTCCCCCTACTTATACCTCCCGAGGAGATTACGAATGTTAAATTAGAGAGATTCGAGCACGCACGGAGGCTTTGGGGCAGTCGTTCCTCCAGCGAACCATACGCGACTGGAACAGGAAAGGGAGGTAATGACAGTGACAGGTAAAGTGCTCTCCGCCACACACCGTTGGATTGCTTGCGTAGTATAAATGTAGATATCAATGTAGACGCGGCATTTTGTCAGGGATCTCACTGTTTATGACGTCATGTCTCCTAAACTATTGATACATAGCTGGTTCTTACTCCCACAGCGATTGCTGCCTAACAGTAGGGATATGTGTACCATGTGTGGTTGAAATCGGCCCGCCTACCAGTTTCTCGCATTTTCAGTGACTTTTGTCAATGGATTGTGAGGAGACTTCATTACATCCGCCACGATAGTCTACACGGAGTGTCACGTATGGTAAACTGGTTTGTTTATTCTCTTCATTTGGGTGTATTTCGAAGCCATTGGCACCTCGTTAATGTTTTTCTTGGTAACAGAAGTAAGTAATTCGACTCACGGGAGGAGATGCTCGTGATCATACCTCGGCATCCAGTTTGAAGAAGCCACATACTGCATTAAATAATGGAATATATCGAAATGGGGACAGTGCCATCTTCAATCATTCTGTTGGCTCATTGATCCGTTTGCAAGGCAGTCTTAGCGATCTATTTTGAGAGGTAACATTTATCTAGGTAGTAACTTGTAGCAATAGACACTTCATTTGTTTCACGGTGTGAAGTGTACGAGAGTGGCTGAGACCAAGAGCTCTAAGTATCTTATTTATTATCCAGCCACTGCAGAATGAAATCCCTTCCATATTCTTTCACGTTACTCGGTATTGTGCCGTCAGCTTTCATCGTGTTACGGCAGAAATGTTGATATCACCGAGCCGTTTCTTCTGGGGGCTTTCCATGATTATTTCCAAGGTCTACAATGAGTCAACTTATTGCTCCGACTGTTAGGATCTTATCAGACACTCCATTGCCATTACTCACGTTCTTTTTCTGATGATCTCGTTCCTTATCTCGTCCCAGAGGCAGGAGACCATCGGCGCCTCCACTGGCCTCTGTACAAACTGTAATTTATGAGCACACTCCTTTATCACAGCCAGTTTTTTTTTAGTTTTGCAAGTTTTCTGGTAGGTAAAAGATGTTGTACACTTTTGTTATGAGGTTGACTGGAACTTTATTGGTGAGGATGAACCAAAGCTATATGAATATTTCCTTGTTCAAATGTTCAAATGTGTGTGAAATCTTATGGGACTTAACTGCAAAGGTCATCAGTCCCTAAGCTCACACACAACTTAACCTAAATTATCCTAAGGACAAACACACACATCCATGCCCGAGGGAGGACTCAAACCTCCGCCGGGATCAGCCGCACAGTCCATGACTGCAGCGCCTTGGACCGTTTCCTTGTCCAATATTATTCTTCTTTGGATACCAGCCTTTTAGTTATTTTTCCATAGATCAATTTTATGACCAAAGTAGATTTATTTCTCAGGTTCACTTATTTTCGAGGATGTTTACTGGCAACTTCGTGACCCCATTTGAGTTCTTGCCTTTTTTTTTTAACCTGTGAAAAATTCCTCCCTCTTATACCGCCTAAAGATCTCCCTTGGTCAGCTGTAGTTCATTTCCGATCCCGACGGTACCAAGTGACGAGATCTAGGGTGTCCTCGATTTACCTGCCAAATTATCTTAATAGGAATTAGGGCAGACGCGTCGTATTTTAAGAAAGTTTACATTTGGTTTTAAATGGAGTACTTCCCTCGTTGGAGATATGGTAGCCCTGTAACCGTGGACGTATTATTTCCCAACATACTATAGCAAATCGTACCAAAAAAGTCACTTTTTTTTAAATTCTGTAATATAAAGGCCCTTGGTACAGCATATTACGATACTTCGTAGTTGTAATACAAAAACCACCACATGGGGCAGTTAGGTTTTAGTAAGCTGTATTTCTATATTGCGTCTACTCGAAAGAACAACTGGTGTAGGAAAAGATACTGCATCGTACTGGTTTAGCGTGTTATCGAAATCCGACAGGGCTTAACGCTTTTTCCACGCGCGCGAATGCTTCGTGACGTCCACGTTAGCTTCCAGACGTGGCGACGTCGTACTACGTCAGTAGCAGCCCCACTTAGTGACAACTGGAAGGAAGGGGAGGAAGATCAGAGGCGCACGTCCCGCCGACGATGAGGTCAACAGCGACGGAGCACAAATCTCTAATTAGGGAAGCGCATGGGACGGGAACCGACCATGACTTTACATGACTTTTCCTGCCTGCCATAAGCTTTGAGTGGATTTGGGGGAAACATCGGAACACCTAAATCTGGATGGCCGGACGGCGACTTACAACCGCGAGTCCAGTACCTGTCTTAAGCACTGCCCCGCCTGCCTCGCTCGGTCCTGGGCTGCGTATTTCGTGATTTACTTAACTTCCTGTACGCAGAACTACTCCAAAGTCTGAGACTGTGAGCTTTGCCAGCACCCAGTGAGCAGCACTGTACGTAGGCAGCGTGGCGGCTGGCAGAGGTACCTCCCTCAACTTCGGTGAAATTTGCGCCCAGGAAACGTCTAAGAAAGCTCCACTAATCCCCCTATCCCTTTCCCGGCAGGTGCAAGAGCCGAGGGTCATTAAGTGATATTTTACATTTACACCTACATCTACATCTACATCTACATGGATACTCTGCAAATCACATTCAAGTGCCTGGCAAGGGGTTCATCGAACCACCTTCACAATTCTCTATTATTCCAATCTCGTATAGCGCGCGGAAAGAATGAACACCTATATCTTCCAGTACGAGCTCTGATTTCCCTTATTTTATCGTGGTGATCGTTCCTCCCTATGTAAGTCGGTGTCAACAAAATATTTTCGCATTCGGAGGAGAAAGTTGGTGATTGGAATTTCGTGAGAAGATTCCGTCGCAACGGAAAACGCCTTTCTTTTAATGATGTCCAGCCGAAATCCCGTATCGTTTCTGTGACACTCTCTCCCATATTAGGCGATAATACAAAACGTGCTACCTTTCTTTGAACTTTTTCGATGTATTTCGTCAGTCCTATCTGGTAAGGATCCCACACTGCGCAGCAGTATTCTAAAAGACGACGGACAAGCGTAGTGTAGGCAGTCTCCTTAGTAGATCTGTTACATTTTCTAAGTGTCCTGCCAATAAAACGCAGTCTTTGGTTAGCCTTCCCCACAACATTTTCTGTGTGTTCCTTCCAATTTAAGCTGTTAGTTATTGTAATAACTAGGTATTTGGTTGAATTTACGGCTTTTATATTAGACTGATTTATCGTGTAACCGTAGTTTAACGAGTTGCTTTTAGCCCTCATGTGGATGACCTCACACTTTTCGTTACTTAGGGTCAACTGCCACTTTTCGCACCATTCTGATATGTTTTTGTAAATCGTTTTTCAGTTTGTTTTGATCTTCTGATGAATTTTCTAGTCGATAAACGACAGCGTCATCTGCAAAGAACTTAAGACGACTACTCAGATTGTCTCTCCAGTCGTTTATATAGATAAGGAACAGAAAAGGGCCTATAACACTACCTTGGGGAACGCCAGAAATCACTTCTGTTTTACTCGATGACTTTCCGTTAATTACTACGAACAGTGACCTCTCTGACAGGAAATCACAAATCCAGTCAAATAACTGAGACGATATTCCATAAGCACACAATTTCACTACGAACCGCTTGTGTGGTACAGTGTCAAAAGCCTTCCGGAAATCCAGAAATACGGAATCGGTCTGAAATCCTTTGTCAATAGCACTCAACACTTCATGTGAATAAAGAGATAGTTGTGTTTCACAGAAACGATGTTTTCTAAACCCATGTTGACTGTGTTTCAATAGACCGTTCTCTTCGAGGTAATTCATTTTTGTTTACAATAATGACAAACAGGACTGGAGATGCCCTAACAGGAAGAGTAATGCCAAAAATTTTACGATCGGGAACGATCATTACTTTATTGTTTGTCTGACGAAGTCACAAAATTTTTACCTATTACCGGATCTTCAGGTCACTTAAAGGTTGAAGATCAATCTCCACACTATTTGGCTATTTGGCCCGGGGGTAGTGTAATATCCTCTCCGTTGACTGGTGTTTTGGCATCTCAATAACAAAATCATAGCCGAGTGTCTCTAGGCGCTTAAGTCTGGAAGCGCGCGACTGCTACCGTCAGAGGTTCGAATCCTGCCTCGGGCTTGGATGTGTGTGATACCCTTAGCTTAGTTAGGTTTAAGTAGTTCTAAGTACTAGGGGACCGATGACCTCAGATATTAAGTCCCATAGTGCTCAGAGCCATTTGAACCATTTGAACAAAATCACACCGCCGCTTGTTTAAGACACCTGGCTCCTCGGAATACATTTTAGAAATCCAAAACTGTTGCTTTATCTTCACCTGATCCAAATTATTCTGTATTTCTAAGTGAGCGTCATCCAAAAATACACACTAATGTCTTGAGCTAGGCACCTTACAATATTTGATATTATGCATTCTTCCGTAAGAGGTTGATTTCAGTTTTTAACAACGTTAAATCACAGTCATATATTTCTTTAAACTCAGTATCGCCATTAGACTGTTTTTTTTATTATTATTTGCAGAGTTACATTTAGACGATCATGGTTTCGGCTTTAAGTTGCCATTATCAAGTGTTTTAATATTGATAATGGTAACTAAAAGCCGAAATAATGATCGTGCAAATGTAACAATGCAAATAAAAAAAGACAGTCTAATGGCGGTACTGACTTTAAAGAAATGTATTATGACTGTGCCCCCACATTATGAAAAAAATATTAAACAGTCATATACACTTTGTTTTTTGTTTTTTTAATGATGTACGAATAATCTTCGCAGTAGTCACACGGGTTACCGAAGATGGTCGATGAACTTTCCATATCGAACTTGCAACAAACTCTTAAGATGCACCAACTGAGCACTACGAAAGTTAGAGTCATGCGTTCCAAGCGATCATCCATTGGGCTAACGAAGACTACCGGATAGACTGTGACTCATAGAGAGCGAGGGCACTCGGCGTGCAGGTAGGCCGTGACGTGGTGGGCGGGTGGTTTTCCAGGAATAATGGACGCCAATTTCACAGATTTTTATTTGGGCACCAGTTTCACTTGGGGCAAAGTTCCTCCTACAGGGTGGACCAAAAGAGACGAAGGGGTTATCAACGTGAAAGATTTTTTTATTTATTCTTTTCTCCTTTCTTCTGCATCAGATTCTGACAGAGGAAGGACGGGAAATAGACCGTGGAAAAATTCAGCGCCATTCAACGAACCAGAATTGAGGAGCTTTACTTTGAAAGCCAGAGGACGAGCATACTAACAGTGGTTAGCACACTGGACTCTCATTCGGGAGGACGACGGTTCAAACCGCCGTCCGGCCATACTGATACAGGTTTTCTGTGATTCCCCTAAATCGCTTCAGGCAAATGCCGGGATGGTTCCTGTGGAATGGCCCCATCCTTCCCTAATCGGATGGGAGCGATGACCCCGCTGTTTGGTCCCCTCCCCCAAATCAACCAACCTGGACCGAACCATCTGAATCCACGATCCGTCGGGTTATTCAACGCTACGGACGACAGCGTTTAGTGAGCGACTGGCGACGACGTGGGAGACCGAGGTCGGCCCGTTGCGGCAAACTGCGGTTGGAAAGGACGTCACTTTGGCGAATTTTGAGATTCAATTTGCGTCTCTGTCCTTAAAAAGTCTAACTGGTGCAACAGTTAACACATGAATATTATCGTCAAAGAGTCGCGTATGCACTTCGAATACAGTAGTTGTCCAGAAGTAACAATAATTTCATCGACTAGCTGTTGAGCAGTGATGAAGCACAATCGTGTGAAGTCCTTTGTGTGGAGTAGTGTGAGTTAAGAGCTATACTTCTTGGAAGATAATGAAGCCAATGTAACGACGGTGATTCATGATCGATATCGAAAATGTTGTACGTTCTGCAGCGGAGAACACGCCTGTCGTGTGGTTTCAACAAGACAGGGCCACAGAACACACGGGGTTTCTATTGGGCTTGTGAGGACCATTTTCGGCCATCGCATCATCACTGGCATAAACTGGTTCTCAAGTTTACCTCACTTCACTCCGCGTGATAATTTTCTTTGTAGCTATCTGAGGGACAGTGTGCATGTGAATAAACCACAGACAATACAGGAACGCATGGACCATATTCGTGCAGAAATGCGGGAACTCGGACGAGAGGTGTAGATCCCTGTCACGAATCATATGCTACACGGGGCCCGTATCTGTGAGGTCCAAAATGGCGGACATCTGCATGAGATCACATTCCACACGTAAATGAAAACAATCTCCTATCCTTGGTCTGTGAAATACCAATGGCAACTAGAGATAAATAAAAAGTTATTCCCACTGACAAGCCCTTCGTGACTTCTGGCCCACTCCCAGTTGCACCTCTGCGAGCAGCGGCTGCAGCTCGCCTGCTCTGGGGACAATGGTCGGCTTCCGCCCACGGCTCAGACGGGACTCCCTCATTCTCACCGAGGCGACGAGAGCTGGCGAGTCACGCCGCTTGCACCACAACAAAGCCCAATTCTGATAGACACAGTCCGTTACGGGAAGAAGCTACGGCGACAATAAGTTGCGGATGCTGCACCAATATACTGTATATAGCGTATCATAATTAATAACGAAAACTTCCCTCGGGTGAAAATGTTCCACAACAGAAGCAAGCAACGTTCCAGTAAACGTGGGTCCGCCAACTGAGCCTTTTATGACGTAAGTGCCTGTATGTGGTACGAGCCGCCACTGCCTGCAGTATGAGGTACTGCCCCGGTTAACAACAACGTATCTGACTTGTAAACTTTTCGGTTAAGTCCCTATTTAACTGGGCTCAAACTGCAACCATGGTCCATGCATGGCGTATATGATACATGCAGGATGGGGCATAGGCACATGTAGCCGGGATGGATACGTCGGCCCTGTAGCCTGGCCTCCAAGATCATCCTGACTTCTGGATTTTTCTCTCTGGCGTCATCTCAAAAGTGAAGTGAACCTCAGTGCTGTTGAATAGTCTTGTCAAGTTTTACGAGATTACCCTCAGATGTCTGAAATGCAGAAAGGAGTGCCTATGGCAAACAAATACGAACAAGACACACCATCAACAACAGGCACAACTCTACAGTACATTCTGACATCTAACGTGCTGAAGTAGTATTACAATTGCCAACTTAACCCATGAATGAAATACAAGCCCATTTAGAGGGTGATTTAGCCGAAAAGATAACATTTTAAATACATTAACACTAATTAGGACAATATTTCATAGTCAATGACGACTCAAACCACACAGTCGCAACGGCCCCACAAAGGGTACGTTTGTGGACGCCTGCTTGCTGCGACTTTCCTGTTTCTATCTTCGTGTACTTTCATCCGTCTCAGTTTTCCCGAACTAATGGAGGACAGTAACGCGAATTTTCTGACAAACGCGAGTAATTTTTGAAGTTGCACAAGCCGATTTGTGACACAGCCTTTTAGAAAGGAACTATATATTCTTATAGAATCTTCAGATGCTAGTCCTATTATATTGTAGCTCTTAGTGTGTCAGTTACTGGACTTTTTATGTTGAATAAAATCCTATATATTTTTTAGACTATTTACTCACGGACGTTTAAGCCGCAATTCGTCGATGGTTCTCCATTTGGTACGTTGAGATGGCCGAAGGTCTTCTACCACAGGGCATGTGTTATCTGCAAACTGAGTTTCTTCAATGTCTTAACAACTTTACCTGTCTTGAAAACGGTTTTTTGTGTTAATTTAAAATAGAAAGTATTTCAAACTGAGTTTACTAGTAGCGGTTTCTCACAACACTTCTGCTTCATTTGATTTCACTTACTGATTGATGTGTGGAAAAGTAATAACGTAACACATAGGCGGTTAAATACAGTACTGACAAGATTTTTTCTACTTCAACGCCTGCATCACTTTTTCTCACTTGGAAAAGGAATTACTGTTACATTTACATGTACATGATTACTTTGCAAGCCACAGCTAAGTGCTTGGCAGAGGTTTCATCGAACCACCTGCAAGTTATTTCTCTACCGTTCCACTCTCTCTCTAACAGAGCGTGGGAAAAACAAACACTCATATATTTCTGTTCGAGCTCTGATTTCTCTTGTTTTATTATGATGATCATTCCTCCTACAAAGGTGGACGCCGACAAAAAATTTTCAATCTCTCAGGAAGAAGTTGGCGATTGATATTTCATGAGATCATGCCGCAACGTAAAACTCCTTTCTTTGAATGGTAGCCACCCCTATTCACGTATCACATGCATAGCGCTCTCTCCCCTGTTTTGCGATAGTACAAAACGAGCTGCCCGTCTTTGAACTTCTTCGATGTTCTCCGTCGGTCTATCTGATGCGGATCCCACACCGCGAAGCAATATTCCAAAAGAGGACGCACAAGCGTGGTATAGCCAGTCTCCTTAGCAGAACTATTGCATTTTCTCATTGTTCTGCCAAATAAATCATAGTCTTCGGTTTTCTTTACACACAAAATTATCTATGTGATCGTTCCAATTTAAGTTATTCGTAATTCTAATCCCTAAGTATTTAGTTGAATTCATGGCCTTTAGATTTGTGTGATTTATCGTATAACCGAAATTTACCGGATTCCTTTTGGTACTCATGTGAATGACTTCTCATTTTTCATTATTTAATGTCAGTTGCCATTTTTCGCACCTTACAGATATCTTGTCTAAATCGCTTTTGCAATTTGTTTCGGTCATGTAATGACTTTATTAGACGGTAAATGACAGCATCATCTGCAAACAATCTAAAGGTGCGTTTGCACCGGTGCGTCTTGCGGCTGCAGCTTGCCCCACACGAGAGTAGAGGCGCCGAGTGTGAACACGGGTGTGAATGGAATCCACTCGCACACACATGTTGGGGAAGAAGCGTGCAACCTACAAGCGTGTCTCTGTTTGCGTGTGGGGCAGGTACAGTCGCACGGTGGCGAAGCGCAAGGTCCACAGGTGTAAACGCGCCTTAAGAATGCTACTCGGGTTGTCTTTTAAGTCGTTTACTTAGATCAGGAACAACAGAGGATCTACAACAATCCGTTGGGGAACGCCAGATGCTACTACTGTTTTACTCGATGACTATCCATCAATTACTACGGACTATGGCCTTTCTGACAGGAAATCACGAATCCTGTTGGACAATTGAAACGATCGTCCATAGGCACGCAGTTTGATTAGAAGTCGCTTGTGAGGTACGGTGTCAGAAGCCTTCCAATTTATGAACCCCTGTCAATAGCACTCTTTACTTTGTGAGAATAAACAGCTAGTTGTGTTTCACAAGAACGATATTTTCTTTAACCCATGTTGGCTGTTTGTCAATAAATCGTTTTCTTCGAGATAACCCATAATGTTTGAACACAGTATATGTTCCAAAATCCTGCAGCAAATCGACGTTAGAGATAAGAGTCTCAATTCACCGGATTATCTTATTTCTTTTCTTGGTTATTGGTGTGAATTGTGCAACTTTCCAGTCTTTAGGTACGGAGCAATTTTTGTAACGTCAGAAAGAAACTGAAGCACACAAAATGCGGAAGCTATGATTTAAAAACAGAATAAAGAAATAGATTGAACTGCTATTACAGGGCCGGCTAGAGGCGAAAGTGTAAAACATGTAACAAGCCACAACTCTCTCCCCTGCTATTTGGAAAAAAGGTGCACAATTATCCTGTCAAATTTTGACAATATTTGAAGTGGAGAAAAGTTTGGCAACTTTCTTTAAGCGTTCCAAAATGTAAGACTGTGTTCTTCACGAAATGGAAATATACACACAACGGCTAAAGCGTTATGACCACTGGTCACCGCGACGTTAGATGCCGCCTGGTGGCGTTCAGGGCATGTGACGAGGTAAGGAGAGTGTGTAAACGGAGCAGAGACGACAGGTGATCACCCTACAGAAGGTATGCGCTGCACATGGCGAAATCAACTGAGATAAGCGACTCTGACAAAGGGCAGATTATTATCACGCAGAACCCGTGAATGAGTATATCGAAAACGGCGAAGCTGGTCGAATGTCCACATGCTACTGTCGTGAGAATCTACGGAAAGTGGTAAAAGAAGAGTGAAACCATCACTAGGCGCTAAGTGGTTAGGCGTTAAGGACTCTTACAGATCGTGGCGTTCGGAGGCTTCTTTGCTCAGCAAAGTAGGACAGATGGTCACGCCAATATACACTCCTGGAAATGGAAAAAAGAACACATTGACACCGGTGTGTCAGACCCACCATACTTGCTCCGGACACTGCGAGAGGGCTGTACAAGCAATGATCACACGCACGGCACAGCGGACACACCAGGAACCGCGGTGTTGGCCGTCGAATGGCGCTAGCTGCGCAGCATTTGTGCACCGCCGCCGTCAGTGTCAGCCAGTTTGCCGTGGCATACGGAGCTCCATCGCAGTCTTTAACACTGGTAGCATGCCGCGACAGCGTGGGCGTGAACCGTATGTGCAGTTGACGGACTTTGAGCGAGGGCGTATAGTGGGCCGGGTGGACGTACCGCCGAATTGCTCAACACGTGGGGCGTGAGGTCTCCACAGTACATCGATGTTGTCGCCAGTGGTCGGCGGAAGGTGCACGTGCCCGTCGACCTGGGACCGGACCGCAGCGACGCACGGATGCACGCCAAGACCGTAGGATCCTACGCAGTGCCGTAGGGGACCGCACCGCCACTTCCCAGCAAATTAGGGACACTGTTGCTCCTGGGGTATCGGCGAGGACCATTCGCAACCGTCTCCATGAAGCTGGGCTACGGTCCCGCACACCGTTAGGCCGTCTTCCGCTCACGCCCCAACATCGTGCAGCCCGCCTCCAGTGGTGTCGCGACAGGCGTGAATGGAGGGACGAATGGAGACGTGTCGTCTTCAGCGATGAGAGTCGCTTCTGCCTTGGTGCCAATGATGGTCGTATGCGTGTTTGGCACCGTGCAGGTGAGCGCCACAATCAGGACTGCATACGACCGAGGCACACAGGGCCAACACCCGGCATCATGGTGTGGGGAGCGATCTCCTACACTGGCCGTACACCACTGGTGATCGTCGAGGGGACACTGAACAGTGCACGGTACATCCAAAACCGTCATCGAACCCATCGTTCTACCATTCCTAGACCGGCAAGGGAACTTGCTGTTCCAACAGGACAATGCACGTCCGCATGTATCCCGTGCCACCCAACGTGCTCTAGAAGGTGTAAGTCAACTACCCTGGCCAGCAAGATCTCCGGATCTGTCCCCCATTGAGCATGTTTGGGACTGGATGAAGCGTCGTCTCACGCGGTCTGCACGTCCAGCACGAACGCTGGTCCAACTGAGGCGCCAGGTGGAAATGGCATGGCAAGCCGTTTCACAGGACTACATCCAGCATCTCTACGATCGTCTCCATGGGAGAATAGCAGCCTGCATTGCTGCGAAAGGTGGATATACACTGTACTAGTGCCGACATTGTGCATGCTCTGTTGCCTGTGTCTATGTGCCTGTGGTTCTGTCAGTGTGATCATGTGATGTATCTGACCCGAGGAATGTGTCAATAAAGTTTCCCCTTCCTGGGACAATGAATTCACGGTGTTCTTATTTCAATTTCCAGGAGTGTAGAACGTGGAACTCCGCGGCACCCCCGACCCCTACGAGCTCCCATGTCGATCCAGCGATATCGACATTTACGACTGAAGTGGGCGCGGGACCATCGGGATTCGACCGTGGATCATTGGAGACGTGTCGGCTCTGCGGTTTCTTGCTACAGCAGGTCGATAGTCGTCTCCACAAACGCTGTCACCGAGGCGAACGGCGGCTCCAAACGTGCACCGCGCCGCGGGCACAGCCTGCTGCAAGCAGTACTATGCTATGGAAAACATTCTGCTGCGCTTGCGTGGGGCCTGTGGTAGTAGTGAAAGACATCATTTCAGCTGCGGATTACGTGCATCCCTTCATGGTTGACGTCTTCCCTGACGGCGACGTCATCCTTCAGACGTATATTTGTCCGTGTTTCGAAGTCAGAACCACGCTGCAGTGGTTGAAGAGCATGATTGTGAAATCACGTTGATGTCTTGACCACCAAATTCGTTCCTGAGAGAATCCGGCGAGATGTTACTCCCTCACACAGACATCTAGTGAAATGACAGAAGAGAGAAAAAGTAAGAGCAATTATTAGAGCTTACAGAATATTGCTGCCGGTCCTTCTTCTGACACAGCATTCGCGAACAGAACGGAAAGAAGAGAAACGATAGTCGACCAAAAGAATTTTCGGCGACACACTGTACAGTTGCCCGCTGAGTTGTAGATGCAAAGAATATCATTGTCACGGTACCGTACAACGTCCCCGAGTGGAACAAGGAGAAGCAGGAAATAATTTTGGAACACAACGCACCCTTCGCCACACACCGTGCAGTTGTTCTTCATGTAGGGTAAGGCCGGGAGCGTTGGAGCACTTTTATTCTTCACCATGCAACTTGGGTGTTTTTCAACTTTTTTTAACTTTTGGTAACATTTTCGTATAGTGTGCCACATAAACCTAAGTACAATACGTTATTGAGACACTACGACTTAAAATACAAGAAATATGATAAAATAAAAATATACCTGTGTTGTCCACCCCCCCCCCCCCCAATCGGTGTATGGGTGACATGGACCAGTGTACCGGGAAAGACGGACCATATAAAAATGGCTGTACATGAAGAAACTACTCAATTGAAACAACGCATTTTTATTTGAAATATTTTGTAATGAATACAGAATTATGGTACTAAATATTTTAGTCCAAACTGTTTTATCAGTTTATTATAAATTTTGATTGAACATTGGCTTTTCCAATGAGTGTTGATTATGAGCGAGCATTAGCCTGTCTTTCCCTCACCAGTATTTGTTACCAAATACTGAACAACATTCATGTAACCGTCGTGAACAGGAAACAAACTGAATCCAATAGCCTTATATATTAGTTCGTAATATATTTCACCACACCTAACACATTCATCTTTGTCCCATTCATGAAAACTACTTCCGTAATCTTCTACGATGTCTTCAATATCTTAGCTTTTTGCATCTGATGGATAGGTGAGCTGTTTGCAGTATTTTTCTTTTTCAGCTGCTTCAGTCTGTTTTTCTCTTCGCTATTATATTCCTTTGGTGATCTTTTTTGTGCCTTTTTTCTGTTTCCCTTCCTTTTGAATGTCTCTTTTTCTTCACAATTCACTTTTTTCAACAGAGGAACAGGTCCTACCGTATTTCACCCAAAAGTTTTGTCTGGGTTGGCTTAGGAATAGCCTATTTTGAAACAGTAATCTTGAAAGTTTAAGGTTTAGTAGGAGTGGAGTAAGCAGTTGTGTCAGTGAAGGGATTTATCTCGTGCAGATAACTCTGCTCTTTCGATGTGCTTGGAATCACTACGTGTTTTGATGAGATTTGAAGGGGTTGGTCTCGCTGTGTGTGAGATTCTGCTCTTCCATTTGTTCGCACAAGTCTAACTTCCGAAAAATCAGTATAGTCTCGGACTGTGCCCATATTCATTGGGATTATTCCACATTCATTGAAGAGAAATTTAATTGTGGTCCATCTCTCTCGACTGTCTGGAAGAGATGGACCAAACCGACTTCTGTCTGCAGATAGCGAACAAGGCGGCCACCTTAGTTTGCTTTCCTGCTTACACATTTGTCAAGCCTTTAGTAAAAAAATCTGCATCAGTATCTCGCAAACTAAGCCTTAATACTAAAGTTGTGTAATTATACGATAAAACTTTTCGGTGTACCAAAACAGAGAATCTGATTTTTCTTCAACACTAACACGAAAACAACAGCAACAATCTCTCACTGCGTGTGTTCAGAAAAAAGCTTCCTTACAAGTAGCGGGAGATGCTCTGTAGAGGCGCGTTTGTGAAATACGCCACTGTTAAGTCTCACCCAGTGGTCCAACTCTCCCAGACTTACCCCACAGAAGTTGCACATGGACCTCAGCATACGCTCACATTAAGTACACCAGGAAGCCGCTGGCAGAGACAGCAGTCGCAGTCTGGGGCGCGACGTTTTTAGCGCTAAGGAGCGACGTACAGTTACGTGAGTCGGTCGTCCGTGGCGGGCTTTCCAGGTGCAGACGTTTTTCGCAGACAGCGCGCCTCCGACGCTGTCGTCCCTGCACTTGCCTTGGTTATCGTCTAGCTTTTAGGTTACCCCTCATTTTCTTAGCGGACATGGGCCTTACCTCAAGTATCTAGACAAAATGGGTCGACGACTTAGCGATGGCTGTATTCACTTCAGACATATCGTTCAACACGAAAGTGCTCAAACAGGGGTGCAGCAATATACATGGTGCAACAGAAATATACCGAAGAACGGGAACGGTTTGTATATGGCACTTTGAGGAATAAACTGTGAGTTTCTACGGTGATGGAGAGTAGGCGAAACTCGAAGCAGTTCGCTTTTATGGAAGACTAGCTTAGCGCCCACTACTCCGCTCGCACTGACTGTATGGTCTGCACAGATATTGTTTTTTTTTGTTTTTCTTTAACATAATTTTTTATATTGTTCACAAACTGCAATATCATCTAAACTTTTCACGTTGATTAAGGCCGTAGAAGCACGGCCTTCTGCGGATGTACTTAGGACCAAACAGTGATTCTGGTAGTTTGAGTCAGAGGTCTCCGTTAATAATGTCTTTTGGGTTCTTGTGGTGACACTTCCATAACGACGTTCATTCTTTATGTCAAGTGCCAGTTTTAATAGATTTAGCTTTAAAAATGCTTTAGTAGTAATTACATAATGATTTATTTTCAATTAAACTTTCACTCACTACTTCACCCTCGTAGTGGCTAAATTTCCGAAAATACTGAAACACGTAGTTCTTTATTTCTGACCGAGGCACCAAACACCAATTATAGTAGTTCTAGCTTCAAAATTGCCTTAATAACGACATATTTTCAAAAAAATCTTTCATTCCTTATTTCACCTCCTTAGGGGTGGAATTTAGAAAGATCGGTGCCTACATTATAAGATCAACACACTCTCCAGTTTCAAGTTTCTCTCCCCAGCAATGTGAGCTTGAGCTGGTCGAGGATGAGTCAACCAGTCAGAACATTGTCTTATATATATAAGACGTCTGCCCAATTCCGAATGGTTTCCGAGATATAACATATTTAATATCACTTTTGTACGTTTTTCTTGCATAACTCGAAAACCGCACCCTCCACTGGGAACGTGTCGCAGTACAAAATTAAACTATATTACATTTCCTACTAATAAGGTCCTATTCATTTTTTCTCTAAAACTAATGGTTTGTGCGAAGAGAGCGCGAGAATGTTGAAAGCTCGCTTGACGCGCATGCGCTGTAGCTTGCGTAGTTTCTTTTAGGCCAGTTTGAGGTAGCATATTGAGGTAGCAAGTTGAGACGAACAGTTTGATACGGGACACCTGTGGTCTGTCAAGTCAGGAAACTACCTCAAATTGCCTACAAAAACTACGCAAGCTTAAGTGCATACGCGAGTTTTTCAACATTCTCGCGCTCTCTTCGCACAAACCATTACTTCTAGAGAAAATAATTAATACGGGCTTCTTAGTAGGAAATTTAATACAGTTTAATTTCGTACTGCGACACGTTTTCGATGAAGTGTACGTTTTTCGAGTTATTCAAGAAAAACGTACAAAAGTGGTATTAAATGTGTTCTATCTCGGAAACCATTCGGAATAGGGCATAGTCCTTATGAAGTTTTTTGTTCAGAATCGCTAATACTGTCACCCCTCAAAGCACGTACCCTCCCTCCTGACTCACCCTGTATATATGGGTAGACCTATACAGACTGGAAAAGTCAAGGATGACATAAGATTTTCAAGTTTAGCTTTTGCTGACGGCTTAGCCTTACTAGAGTATGAGATAACAGCATTTGAACAGGTTGAAACCATTGAAGAATGTGCAGAGAAACTTGGTCTGCAAATATCTTTCCTAAAGTCTGAGTTCACTGCACGAAAACTGACACCCACAACTTGACTACAAAACATGGTCATATCAGTAGAGTCCCATATTTTAAATACTCAGGTGAAGTCCTTGAACCTACGAGGCGAGAGAAAACAGCACAAAACATTCGCCCCCAAAACCTAAAGAGAGCCTGAGGAAGAACTTACAAGGTGCAGAATAAAAATTGCTTGTCCAAAAACACTGAAGTTAAGCACTATAATACAGTATTAAAACCTGAAGTGGTGTATGCCGGTGAAATCCTGACAGTCCACATAAATGTGACCTAGAAAATTCATTAAAGGAAGAACGTAAAATCATCAGAAAGATGATAGGACCAAAGAAAACAGAAGAGGGTTATAGACTACAATCTCGTCAAACAACTGAGAAATTTTCCAACCTTGCAGCAGACATTAGAAAAAGGCAATTAAAATTTTATGGGCACTTCTTCCCAAAACAAGACTTACGCACAAAATTCTTAAATACATAGAAGAACTTAAAGCTATGCCCTGGATACAAGACGTCAAAAAGGACCTACAAAAAGCTCAGATAAATTATTCACATATTTTGGACAGAAAGGTATTTAAACAGAAAGTTGAGAGATGGGAAGTTAAGTCAGTGAACGAAGCTCCGAAGAAAGCAGGAATAAAATGGACAGAGGAAAGAAAGAGAGCGCATGCAGAAAAAATGAGAGGAGTGATCGAACAGGGTACACTCGCACATAATAATAATAATAATAATAATAATAATAATAGTAATATATGGGTAGATAGATGACTTCGAACACGTCCGCGCCTGCCTCAACAAAAATGGCTCTGAGCACTATGGGGCTTAACATCTGAGGTCATCAGTCCCCTAGAACTTAGAACTACTTAAACCTAAGTAATCTAAGGACATCCATACCCGAGGCAGGAGAACCGCTCGGTCATCCCGGCCGGCCTGCCTCAACAGAACTGTCGAGTGTGGAAAGAACAAACTAATGTTTGAACCCTGCAACTTCGACAGTCTGTAGTGTTGTTGGACGACGTTCCTAGACCTGAACTCCTGTCCTCAATTTGTTCTTGAAGATACCATCTGCACGTCCACAAAATTAGTCGCTTATCTTTTTTACACTCGGTACAGCAACGTGTGGGACGCATCTTTATGGCACAGGTTTAACTAAGTACCCGAGAAGGTATCCAGGAGATAGAACGAGTCACCATAAAAACTAATTACGTGAATATAATGTACACACAAGAATACCGAGGCGTAGACGTGTGCTGAACCGCATATCGACCATGGGGTGGTCGGCTGCGACAGTTTCCAGAACAGGACTCAAGGAATGAGTGAACACCCGCCGTGGTACCGCGTCTGTCCTTGTGATCACGGATAGGTCTGTGTCAGGGGACGAACGCCTCTGATGGCGGAGCAACAGGGTTTCCAAATTTAAGAGAAAATCGTCACAAAATATATTGTACAATAAAACTTACAAAAAATGGCTCTGAGCACTATGGGACTTAACATCTGAGGACATTAGTCCCCTAGAACTTAGAAACTAAGTAACCTAAGGACATCACACACATCCATGGCCGAGACAGGATTCGAACCTGCGACCGTAGCGGCCATGCGGTTCTAGACTGTAGCGCCTAGAACCGCTCGGCCCAAAAGTTACAGTCAAAGATAGTTTCTAAGTACTAGACCCATAGGTGTACCAGCAATAAATGAATCAAATATCTTCTTTCTGACGGATGTTGCCTGTTCACAAGTATCCAGGAAAAGATTTCACCTTTGCAGGCAGCCGATTTTAAAACAGGTTACACCATAGTGGCATAATGAGTACCGATACAGCAATCTTACTGTTTTTGAAAAGAGTCAGAGGGTAAAAATGTTTAGTACATACGGAGTTACTCTGCAACTGTCCTTCATCGGGTCCTCTGACATTCCGTAGCGTCCCCGGCTCGAAACCTCACGCCTTTGGCAATGTGGGTGCTCTAGACAAATCAAGCGACGCATTGGACCACTGATGAGCAAGTAAACGTTTATCGGTGGACCCCAATCAGTTCTCAGTACTGTCATAAAACAGACTTAATGTGCATCGCCATCCACACTTTGAACCGCGAGATGTTAAAAACAGGCACTGCTTTGCACCGATAACAAATAAACCTGTCGTAAGTATGCCGTCGTCCCGGTGTAGTCTTACCTCACAACATTTGACGTTAGGCGTCCACAATCTTGAGTGTAGCTGGCGATTGTCCCCATGTTTCTAGCTCCATCAGAATAAAGCGGCATAAAAGCAACGTGGCGTTTCTGTTAAGTGCCGAGTATGACTTTCGTGTGGTTTCAGTCGCGTAAAAATTTAGATCATTTTACGAAATCATAGGCTGATTGCATATGGTGAGTAGAAAGGAAATGAATATAGTAGAAATGTAGTCGCGCAATACCGCCAAGTCAAATACTGCGCCAACTCTGAAATACACACACGCTTTAAGACAAAAAAAAATAAACAAATGAATAAGAAAATGACGCACCACGAAGTTTATCCGAATGGAACGAAAATCGGTAGGTGTGATGTACATGTACAAAGAAATAATTAAAATTTCAGAATAACTGGATGATTTATTGAAGATAAAGAGCTCCATAAATTACCAATCACGCGTTAGTCCAGCTGTGGCTTCTATTCGAGCATTTATTCTGCTTGGTATCGACTGATACGGTTTTGGGGTGTTCTCATGAGGGATGTCATGCCCAAATTCTGTCCAGTTGTTGCGTTGGATCGTCGCTGTTCATAATGCTCCAAACCTTCTCAGCTGGCGACCTCACCGGCCGAGAAGGGTTTGGCATGGGTGTCGGTGGGTATTGTCTTCCGGGAATGTAAGCCCAGGTTGGCTTGCCTGAAGGGCAATAAAGTGCGTCGCAGAGTATCGTCTCCGTACCGGTGTACTTTAAGGGTGCCGCAGATGACAACCAGAATTGAAATGGTACCCCAGACCATCATTCCTGGTTGTCGCGCCGTTTGGCGGGGCGACAGTCAGGCTGGTATCTCACCGTTGTCTGGGGCGTCTCCAGACGAGTCTTCGCTGGTCATCGGGGCCCGTTTCGAAGCGGGACTCATCACTGGAGACGACTCCACTCCAGGCCGAGTGTGCCCCACACCACTGCAAACAGGCCTGCTGGTGCACAGTGGTCCATAGCAGACGGCGCATTCTGTGAGCCGCCTATTACTGCTCCTCGTGCTCACTGAAGCACCACTAGCACATCGGATCGATGATAATGACGAATACGGGGCTCAGAACGCCTCTCTGGCGATTACTTGGTCCTCAAGTTCTGTCGTCTCTCTAGGTTCACCCATTTCTGCTATCGTTGTCGAATAGTAGAGTCGCGCATACTCAAATGTCGAATAATTCCCGCCCTACTCCATCTCGCTTCTTTGGGCCCAATTACACGTCCTCTCTCTCTATTGCTGACATCTGATTATATCGTTCAAGCGCCTGACTGTGAGGCTTAGTTACTGTTGAGTACACGAAATGAAAATGGCTCCGAGCACTACGGGACTCAACATCTGAGGTCATCAGTCTCCTAGACTTACAACTACTTAAACCTAACTAACCTAAGGACATCACACACATCCATGCCCGAGGCAGGATTCGAACCTGCGACCGTAGCAGCAGCGCGGTTCCGGACTGAAGCGCCTAGAACCGCTCGGTCACAGCGGCCAGCTACACATAATGAAATTTGCAAGACTTTAGCCCTGGTATTGACATTTCCGCTGTTTACTATCCATGTCAGCTGAGCGGTGAAATTGCGCTGCAGCGTCACACATTCATTCATCGGCCGCCAAAGTTTACGATTTTGCTTTTTCCGTCGATATCTTTTAGAATATCAATTTGTGACCAATTTGCACAATGCTTTCAAAGTGAGTCTTTTTTTTTAAGTCTCAGAGCGTATTATCGTAATGCGATCGAACTAAACTAAACTAAACTGAACGCCCAACGGCACCGACCGGCCGCCGTGTCATCCTCAGACCCTAAGTGTCACTGGATGCGGACATGGAGGGGGTGGGGGGGAGCATGTGGTGAGCACATCACTCTCCCAGCCGTATGTCAGACCGGTAATGTCATCAAACAAATAAAAATGTGTTCACCAAGTCATGACTGAATTTAAGGAAGTACGATTTCCTTGATCGCAAATGCAACCTCGCGGGTGACTGCAGACTTCAATAATGGTCTCCCAGTAGTTTCGTGCAGACGGTACACATGCTAAAAAACGGCTTACTAGCGTGACAGAAGGGATAGAAACACCGTTAAACACACACGTTTAACTTAAGCAATGTAACTTGTTTCAAGAACATTCCGAGATACTATCATTTCATTGGTCATCGTATACCGTCATAGTTTCCTATTATTTCTGCAAAAATCTCCACGAAATCAAAACATATTAACAGTTTATACCTAAGTAGGTAGTCACGACAAAATTTAGACTCTTAAGATTTCTATGGAAACAAATGTGATTCATATGCGTTAAATAATTCTCGACAGAACCGTCGCTTCCATTACTCACATCTCTCGTTAGCTAAAAGCTCAGTGGTCCAATACAGTGCCTCCACCTGTCAGTTTCCTCGCTGCAACACTTAAAGGTCTAAACTGGCCACCCGTGCAAATTCTGTAGAAATAACTTTCTCTGTCGCTGGCTATCACTAACTTGCGACGCCAGAGACCTGTCTGTAATGTCGCCAAACAACGCTACCAGCCTTCGTGACCCACGGCTTCCCACACCGACCACGATATTTTAATTACTCAGTTGGGTCTCACACAGAGGGCTTCCAACCGTTTTTACTCCGGCTTGCTATCCGTATACACAGATAAGGAACTCAGATTCCTTCACAAATGAGCACACATCGCTGGCACGACCTATGAGTTGCTTCAACGACTGTGGATGCGCGTAGATAGAAGTTACGTGCGCTGAGTTGTGCAAAATAAGAACTCTAGAAGCCACTTACAGATCCTGGAAGATACTCCACGTGTATGTTTTTTCTTCTTTGAGCGTCGGTACATTAGAAAGTCAGATGTTTTTAGAAAATCAAGGAATATCAGTTTGTCTCCCTTGATCTCAAAGGGGAATACACATTTGTATTAGTTTGCTGAATAAACTTTTCACTCTTCATCGGAAATGCAGTATTTTAAAACTCCCTGAACAAATTAAACATGCATCTTTACGTAGAAGATGTACCTGCAGCTGTATTTGTCGGTTTTATTTTATTTTCAATCGATTTTCCGTGTTCTATTACACCACCTCCAGGTGCTTCATTACACTAGGAGATCAAGTGGATGCCGGGCACTCACCGCTATGCATCTCACGGGGCGTCGATGTCCACTGTGCTGAAATTTCTTCCCTGCGTCGGGTGTGAAGGGCGGCAGTACACGAACAAGACCGCTGGTGGGAAGTAGGGTACTATGTCTGCCCTACCTCCTATCGCCGTTCACACCCTAAGCAGGAAACAAGCTCCAGCACAGCGGGCATCGACCCTCTATGAGTTATATAAGACCTATCAATAAAGCTGAAGCTGTTTCCAGAATGAGATTTTCACTCTGCAGCGGAGTGTGCGCTGATATGAAACTTCCTGGCAGATTAAAACTGTGTGCCCGACCGAGACTCGAACTCGGGACCTTTGCCTTTCGCGGGCAAGTGCACTACCAACATTTTTTAATTTTATTTCTTTTATTTTTTTATTTTTTATTTTTTTTAAATCTCATTTTGTTCGCAATTGTTCGTTGTGTCTGCTCGGGGCGGACGCCGTAAGACATCCATTTATGTTCGTTGTTGATCGATTGACTCAGTTTTTTTATTACAAAGGGCACGTAACCCTCTGACCGAACACGCTGAGCTACCGTGCCGGCTTCCAACTGAGCTACCGAAGCACGACTCACGCCCGGTACCCACAGCTTTACTTCTGCCAGTTCGTAGAGCACTTGCCCGCGAAAGGCAAAGGTCCCGAGTTCGAGTCTCGGTCGGGCACACAGTTTTAATCTGCCAGGAAGTTTCATATCAGCGCACACTCCGCTGCAGAGTGAAAATCTCATTCTGGAAACATTCCCCAGGCTGTGGCTAAGCCATGTCTCCACTATATCCTTTCTTTCAGGAGTGCTAGTTCTGCAAGGTTCGCAGGAGAACTTCTGTAAAGTTTGGAAGGTAGGAGACGAGATACTGGCAGAAGTAAAGCTGTGGGTAGCGGGCGTGAGTCGTGCTTCGGTAGCTCAGTTGGTAGAGCACTTGCCCGCGAAAGGCAAAGGTCCCGAGTTCGAGTGTCGGTCGGGCACACAGTTTTAATCTGCCAGGAAGTTTCATATCAGCGCACACTCCGCTGCAGAGTGAAAATCTCATTCTGGAAACATCCCCCAGGCTGTGGCTAAGCCATGTCTCCGCTATATCCTTTCTTTCAGGGTGCTAGTTCTGCAAGGTTCGCAGGAGAACTTCTGTAAAGTCTGGAAGGTAGGAGACGAGATACTGGCAGAAGTAAAGCTGTGGGTAGCGGGCGTGAGTCGTGCTTCGGTAGCTCAGTTGGTAGAGCACTTGCCCGCGAAAGGCAAAGGTCCCGAGTTCGAGTCTCGGTCCGGCACACAGTTTTAATCTGCCAGGAAGTTTCGAAGCGGAAGCTGTCATCCATTTCATACAAAAGTAACGGAAGGTGATATTTTCTTTATTTCTGTGGGTTCAATAGATGTTACTGCCAGCTGCATATACATAGGGAAATCACAATATAAGTAGTTTGAATAACGCTTTTAAATTATTTTACAATTTCCACATAGGTTCAATAATTAGTTATTTTCGTATACGTAATTTTTTATTACGCTTGTGCTACAGTTTTAATATTTTGCTATTATCTACGACGGTGCCCGCGGCTCGTGGTCTTGCCGTAGCGTTCTCGCTCCCCGCGCACGAGGTCCCGGGTTCTCTGCCTCGAGATGTCTGGGTGTTCTGTGTCTTTCATCATCATTTCATCCTCATTCACTCGCAAGTCGCCGTAGTGGCGTTAAAGAACTTGTGGAGCGGCGGCCGAACCGCCCCGCGAGGGGTCTCCCGGCCACCAATGCCATACGATCATTATTATTACCTACGACGGTAAAAAACCGTCATGTAATTTTAAAGGTTGTTTTTTATGTAATTTTTGGTTTTTCAATTGATGGTATTTGTTGCATTTGATGTCTGCGTGTTGCACGCCTTGGAATATAGAGGGCACTATGACGCTTGCTTTTGCAATACTGAACGTATCTTCTTGGGTGTGTAAGCTATCGGCTCACTGTACGTTGCATCGGCAGCTGCTAAGGTTACAAGATAGGGTTTTGGTTAAGTTTAAAAATTATTGTATGCAGTAAAAGTGAAGATCTCAGTTGGAAGTAATCATCACAGTACATATTACATCTCATAGAAAATGTTGTGCATTTGTGATATGGACCTGTATGGTTCGAATAATGTAGTATGTATGAGACACTGTATATTTGTATATATTTTTCTGTTTTTGTATTTTCTGATGGTGGTTATTCAAATGCTTCAAATGGCTCTGACCACTATGGGACTTAACATCT
Source organism: Schistocerca americana (assembly GCF_021461395.2). Classification (NCBI taxonomy): domain Eukaryota; kingdom Metazoa; phylum Arthropoda; class Insecta; order Orthoptera; family Acrididae; genus Schistocerca; species Schistocerca americana. Next base: position 1,265,961,889 of record NC_060119.1, read on the forward strand.
GAAGTCACCAGTCCCCTAGAACTTAGAACCACTTAAACCTAACTAACCTAAGGACATCACACACATCCATGCCCGAGGCAGGATTCGAACCTGCGACCGTAGCGGTCGCGCGGTTCCAGACTGAAGCGCCTAGAACCGCTCGACCACACCGGATGTCTGATGGTTCTTATGTATTTTTAACACTGAATATGGTCACACAGTGACCGAAATCGATTTGTAAAATAAAGGATTTCAGTATTTATCGTAAAAATATATTGTATTAACAATTATGATATATTAAGCGTTGTTTCGGTTTAGTTCCAGTGTCAGTAAAGTGAAAATTGAAAGTTAAAACAAAAGGTTTCCGCAGATCAAATCGCCCCCACGCTCATCGGATTGCCGTTCTTTACTCTTTCTGCTGCGTCAGCCGCTGTTTGGGAGCTGTGCAGACATAAGCGGCTCCTGCTTCGGCTGGCCTGCGCCAAGAACGCTCCTTTTTTCTAAACGTTTGCCCATTACCGATGGAAATTCCACCTGACAAATATCCTCTAGTACTCTTAAAGAGTCTGAATTAAACTTTGAACTACATTTTTCTCCAATCATTCTTATTTCCTACGTTCTCACATATCAAGAAACATTTGACGGTTTTTTAAGACTATAATATATTAACTTCTATCACAAAGATATAGCATTGTAGAAGTTGGTTACACCAGTTTTTACGATTAACAATCAATAACTATAATGGAGCTTTCCAGTGGAAAAATCAGGAAAAGCTGGCAGAGGTCAAACGCATTAACACAGGGATTCTGCAGTATCTCATCAACCTTACATAACAAGGGAGAACTGAAGTACAGTAATAATAGAAACAACTCGAAAAGGTGACAAGAAGCCACTTGACGTAATTTCGGAAAAGTCATCAGTCCTAAGCTTACACACTACTTAACCTAAATTATCCTAAGGACAAACACACACACCCATGCCCGAGGGAGGACTCGAACCTCCGCCGGGCCAGCCGCACAGTCCATGACTGCAGCGCCTTAGACCGCTCAGCTAATCCCTCGCGGTTTTTCCTTGCAGAATGGTAGCTATTTCGTGTTATGATTGCTGTGTTTAAGCTTGTCAGATAAGCAGCAATAATAACTCTTCTCTTGCCGCGCGCTTTAAGGCGCCTTGTCACGGTCCGCGTGGCTTGCCCCGTCGGAGGTTCGAGTCCTTCGTCGGACATGGGTGTGTGTGTTGTCCTTAGAATAAGTTAGTTCAAGTTAGATCAAGTAGTGTGGAGGCTTAGGAACCGACTGCCTCAGCAGTTTGGTTCCATAAGACCTCACCACATATTCAGTACGACGAGTCCTGTGCAGTCTCCAATTACCGCCGACGTAAACGCTGCCGTCCTTCGTCTCCGCAGGCATTATAGGCCAGCTCAGAAGCGCAGCGGCAGTACTTTAATATTTTAGAGGACTTGTAATAATTTCAAAGCAGCCCCATTTAAGTTGAGTATTTCTTCATATTTAATAAATACCATTTTATTACTGATTGTTGGGAATCTTTCTGATTGAAGATAGCGTATGCCGTCCTCTTGCATTCCCAACAACTGCATCATAAGCCATTAAATTATTTACCAGCGGTTTTGTCATAGTTGACTTCCTGAAGACGGCACAACCAGTATCGCAAACTTATAGCGAATTCAGTTGAAAATAGCGCACAAACTGCAGTAGTATTACAAATGGGCGGGCTGGCTGCCAAGTAGCGTACGTCCAAAATTCAACTTTCTGAGGAGAGAAACTTTAAAGTTTGCAGCTCGTAATTACATATTTGTTGAGTAAATTAGGGCATGGAAATAATGTTTAAATCTAATGGTGAGTGTTTTTAACCACCTCAAAATTAAAACTTTAAAAAATTATTGTCTTAAAAAGAATCATTTGGGAAAGGGATGAACTTAAATAAAAGTTAACAACCTTATCAAAAAAACGGCCAGATGCTAGCAGGACTCTCACTCTGAGGGTTCCGTACAAACTTGATTCTGTGTATAGACGATAACATATTCGTGTGGTTCAGTCGTCTGGTACATGTCTTTTCTGCCGAGCACAACTTCGGCGACTTGCGTGTCCCTAACCTATCCAGTTATCCAACTGGGGGACGGGGGCCTATGCTTTAACATACAATCCGAACCCGGTATTGTTTTTGGCAACTCATCCCATCGTTGAGAGACGAAGGCTGGGCTAAAATGAATCTTGAAATATGCTTGATCCGACCGATATTCGATCCCGAGGCTTCTCGGATTCGAGGCACGCGCTTTCACCACTAGAGCACCAGGTCCATCATGTATGGATACACTTCATCCATGTCTTTGATGAGTGAGTCAGCGAGTATCAAAATATGTGACATATACGACCGTATCTTTTGAATGAACTGGCTTACAAGCTTAAAGCATTTATACTCCCAAGGGACTGTAGACTTGAGTACGATTTTGACATAAATTTCAACTTGACACCCATACCAGTTCCTGAGAGAGGCGTCAACGGACAGACAGACGGACAACAAATGGCCAAAAAATATTTTTTTGTGATTTAATTACAAATTAACAAGTTTAAAATTACTTGGAATGTGAAACCTTGCTTATGATTCTAGGTTAATGGGAAGTACCGTATGAGTTTTGACGAGTGAGTTTGCCAGTATGGAAGTATGTGACATAAATGGTCGAATCTTTTGACTGCATTGACTTACAAGCTTATAGTTTTCACACCACCAAAGAGCCGTAAAGCTTTCTCTGCGACATAAATTTCAACTTGATACCTCTTTCCGTTCTTGAGAAAAAGGAGTCTTAATATACAGACAGACAAACAGACGGGCAACAAACAGATCCTGTAAGGGTTCTGTTTTTCAAACTGAGGTACTGAACCCTATAAAACAATCATTTAAAGTCAAGAAACGCTATTAAGAAGGAATGGAAAAGACACAAAACTAAAATGAAGACATTGTCATTACTTCGGTGCTGTCATGGTTTCATCAAATTGTTCGCCACTATTTCAAACATTGTCACGACCACATTGTACACCTAGAAAAAAATGATGTTGGAAAGGAGATAAAAAGTTCAGCAGGACTGCCATATTTTTCTTCTGTGCTTCCGTGACGGATTGGCTCTGAGCACTATGGGACTTAACATCTGTGGTCATCAGTCCCCTAGACGTTAGAACTACTTAAACCTAGCTAACCTAAAGACATCACACACATCCATGCCCGAGGTAGGATTCGAACCTGCGTCCGTTGCAGTCGCGCGGTTCCGGACTGAAGCTCCTAGAACCACTCGGTCACCGCGGCCGGCGTGACGGATTTTCCATCTCGGTAAACTCTTCCAAACTGACGGCGAGCAAAGCACACCGACAGGCGCCCGGCAACTTCCACAAGCACGCCCTTTTTTCTCAAATCAAGCTCCTGGAATTCAACCTTGACATTTAGGGCTTATTTACGAAAAAACACATTTCACGATCTTCATTTACCTCACATCACGCATTTTCAGCCAGTTGCTCTCATTTCCAGTAACATTTCCTACCTTCTTCGGAACACGTTCTTGAAGGTCTTTGTCACAATACCTGAGTATTCGATTTCATAAACCACAAAGCTATTCGTTATTAGGCGGTGGCAGCAGACCTGAGTTCCACTGCTAGCTAGGGCGTAACCACCTATGGGGAACTGACTCACACCCACAAGGGACAGCATCGGCAGATCATCAACATTGACTGGATATGCCAGCTGCTATTAAAGCCGACCAACAGGCTACAGTAAGGAAACCGACAAGTTGGCACACTAACGCACAAACACACCGCCAACACTACTCTACACTGTGAATCCGATATATGACCTATGGGACACTAAACGATGATAAATCTAACTGTTACAGGTATGCTGACTGTGACCGAGGAACCAATACCGGCACCCAGCTGCAGTCGCCGAGTAACACCTCTGCACAACATCAAAGGTATCCATCTGCAGGATACCCATTACTAACAATGCCTACCCGTGCATTACCAGTCGCAGGCAGCAAGAAAACAGCTACTGTCCTCACAACCCTACCCAACTGTCGCAGAGGTTTTTTTTCCCTTGGCTCTTGCCTTGCACCCTCCCCCTCCCCTCTCCTCCACCCTTCAAACAGCTACCCTTCGTCCAACTTTCGACCCAATCTATCTCCAGATGAGCGCGTATTAATGGTTAACCTTACCCAGACGTACGCAAACATCGCGGTACCCACATCCTGCGACACCTCACTCACTGGAAACTAATCAATATGCAGAGATGGCAGTAGGCTCTTTGTGTTGGCCACCATGCCGGTGCGGGTGTGGACGGCCTCCACCCCTTTTCGAAAAACCTGACTTCCATTAACATTTGGTTGTACACCATTCGACTTCCAAATCGCTCAACAGTTTTGTTCAGTACGAGCGAACTATTAAACCAGGACTACGCCACTTGTCGACACACAAATATCTGCCTGTCTAGTAGTGACAAGTGGTGACAGCCCACTTTCCAGATTTTGTGACTTACACCAAACCGGCCAAACGAGACACAAGAGGGCCTGACGACCCTGTACTCTGGTCCCTTTACTCTCCAAACCGACCAACCGAGACGCGAGACGGACGGCAGGACACTCGCACCGGCCCCAGGGTAGCCCGGAAGCGGGCCAACCGGCGCTCGCGGGCCGAGCTCCGCAGGCGTCGCCCTCCGCTGCCTCCGCTCCTCTACACTCTGTCAGTCCCCAGGTGACGTCACTCAAGTCACAAGCCGTGTGCACCGCTGGCGCCGCACAGTTGACACATTTTGCACTGCTCACGTGACTTACGATAATGCACGCGGGAAACGTCGTCAACAATCGCCGATACTTCGACATGTATAAATCGTGTCATTTTCAAGGAAAAACTGCAGCAAGTAAATGCTATGCAAGGGAATTTAAAACAATGGAATTTTTATCCGCCCGAATAATTGTTTCACGACGGAACTGGAAAAGATGACTGCCTTTCCTTCCTTGATGTTTCTGCCATTGATTTTTACAATGTCTGTGTTTATCCAGTGACTGTACCTTCACGATACGATGTCACTGTCACTGACGATTACAGCTGTGGCAAACATCACGAAGTAGAGTCGCAACCTGCCACTGTGCGCTGACGTCAGCTGTTTTGTGACGCATGTGCAGGACTGTGACTCGAGCCCGTGTCTCGCACTTACCGCGAGCGGCTGCCGTAACCACTTCGGCTATCCGAGCACGCCCCCAGGACCGATCCGAGCTTCCACACGTCACGTAGTCGCAACCCTTATGACCGCACAATTCGTGATTTCCGCACTGGGAAACAAATGCACTGCTCAAAAGAAGTAGGGGCATCTGCCGTATTCCATTGAGCAGTAATTCAGGACTGAGCACGTTACCAAATTATACCTCTAGCTTTCAAAAATAAAATACACAACAAAACATCATTATATCCTCCTTCATTTACAACATCAAAAAAAAAAAAAAAATGCATCAGCCCCGTTCCCAAAACTCTGAAGATGGCGTTGACTGTGGATATTGTATCACAAACACAGTCCCTTTGTCTGTTCAGAGATGTCACTAAACCCACTCAAAGATGTAAACAACCATGCATGAGCAGCGCATATTATACGGAGGGAGGTCCAACAGCCGATCAGTTCCAGTCAATCCACGGCACGTGTTGTCTGTAGATCAACCATGCCTAGACGGTAAATATCGCGGTTCGATCGCGTCCGCATTGTTACTTTGTGCCGGGAAGGGCTCTCAACAAGAGAAGTGTCCAGGCGTCTCGGAGTGAACCAAAGCAATGTTGTTCGGACATGCAGGAGATACAGAGAGACAGGGACTGTCGATGACATGCCTCGCTCAGGCCGGCCAAGGGTTACTACTGCAGTGGATGACCGCTACCTACGGATTATGGCTCGGAGGAACCCTGACAGCAACGCCACCATGTTCAATAATGCTTTCCGTGCAGCCACAGGACGACGTGTTCCAAAGGAACTTTGTATCATAATTCAGCATAACACAGGCACTGCAATATGGTACGCTTTACCTACGGCTGAGCCTATGGGATCGTTCCATTTCTTAACTTCAACCATTACACATAGATGTTTGTATCAACTGACCGATCACAGTCGTGACTCATTCACAGTATAGTCTTCGGGTATTAGATTTTTTTCGTTTTCTAAAACGCACAATTTTTCATTTCTGAACAGTTAAAGCAAGATGCGAACCACTATGAAATCTTATGACGATGTGTCTCAACATTTGTGTAGCTTCTGTTAGACAGCACTACATTATACATAGCAGCATCGTCTGCGAAAGCGCTGAAGTTTCTGTTCACCCATCGGCTAATACAGCCAGCCCACGGTCGGTCGCACAAGTCCGCTACTACACTGCCGCCTGTGAGACGGGCCGAGCAGCTATAGCTTCTTCTTCCCTGTCAATAGATGGCATAATATGTTATACACCATTGGAAAGCTGAGAAATCGATCTATTTAGCGGTGTACAAAACATTTGATTTATTTCGATACTGTGCGAGTTATAAGCAATCGTTTTCACATTTTGTTAGCTTTATCCCCCCAAATTCCATCAAGAAAAAATTCCTCAGAAATTGTGTAGCGTGCAAAGCAAGAAAAGTGATACACGGTATGAGTGTAAGAAACGTCTAGTGGCGAAGTATATGCCTGTATTTTTTCTGGTGTACCACACCAACAAAAACTTCTAAAACAGTATTATCTTAACTTCTCATCATTTCAATAAAAAGGATGGATTTATAAAGAATTCCTATAAAAACGTTTGAGAAAAGTGTGTAATTCAAAATATGCTGATTTTCGTAAACGTAAATAGTAAGTATACGGTCGACTTTGAGGAAAAATATTACTAAGTCAATGGTTTAATACTGTATGCGAGGTTATTAATATACAACACGAGCATCAAGGATTCCAAAACGCTTCCCTGAAGGACAACCGAAGTTACTTCTACACCTGACGATGACTCTAACCAGGACAACTTGCTCTACACTTCCTGCCAAAAAGTGATCAGTTCAGTCACAAATTTCACTCTACACCCCATACGATCGAATAACAAGCGTAGATGCAATGGTGAGTCAAATTACATTAGAAGGAAGGTCAGCGATGGCCTTAATTGTGATCGTTTCATAGCTTCTGTTACTGCTAGTAACTAGACACCAGTGCCTACGAGCTTTAATTTGTACGCTAAAGCACTGAAGATGATCATTATGTGATCGAAAATCGATTTTCCTGTTAATAAATCATCAAAATTACGGCCAATGCTGACCTTCCTTCTAATTTTATTTATCATATGGTCGTAGTGCACACTGCACTCTATGGAGTCGCCAATCAATAAGTCATTCAAATGCTTTTTGGAAATATTACTTCTACTTGTCTGCCTTCATCCATCGCTTTCAGAATGTCGTGTGAGAAAAGTGTGAGTTGGATTTCAAATGACCTATGTTTCCGGAATCCGTGCAGGTTGGCGTGAAGGACGTCCCTTGATCCAGATACTTTAATACGTTTGAGCCCAGGATATTTCCTAAGATTTTCCAACAAACAGATGTCAAGGATATTGGACGGAACCGTTGTAGATTGCTTGTGCTAACCTTTTTTGTGGACGGCTGTGACCTGTACTTTTTTTCAACTACTGGCACGGTTTTTTGTTCGAGGGATCAACGGTAGACAGCATTTAAGAGAAGGGCTAATAGCCGCAAATCCAGTGCAGAATCTGACAGGAATTCCGTCGGGCCCTGGTGCTTTGTTCAGTGTTCTAGCGATTTCGGCTACTTCTCAACGCCACAGACTCTAATATCTGTTTTAATCATCCACTCAGTGGTGTGCGAATTAAACTGGGATACTGTTGTTGTTGTGGTCTTCAGTCCTGAGACTGGTTTGATGCAGCTCTCCATGCTACTCTATCCTGTGCAAGCTTCTTCATCTCCCAGTACCTATTGCAGCCTACATCCTTCTGAATCTGCTTAGTGAATTCATCTCTTGGTCTCCCTCTACGATTTTTACCCTCCACACTGCCCTCCAATACTAAATTGGCGATCCCTTGATGCCTCAGAACATGTCCTACCACCGATCCCTTCTTCTAGTCAACTTGTGCCACAAACTCCTCTTCTCCCCAATACTATTCAGTATCTCCTCATTAGTTATGTGATCTACCCATCTAATCTTCGGCATTCTTCTGTAGCACCACATTTCGAAAGCTTCTATTATCTTCTTGTCCAAACTATTTATCGTCCATGTTTCACTTCCATACATGGCTACACTCCATACAAATACACTCCTGGAAATGGAAAAAAGAACACATTGACACCGGTGTGTCAGACCCACCATACTTGCTCCGGACACTGCGAGAGGGCTGTACAAGCAATGATCACACGCACGGCACAGCGGACACACCAGGAACCGCGGTGTTGGCCGTCGAATGGCGCTAGCTGCGCAGCATTTGTGCACCGCCGCCGTCAGTATCAGCCAGTTTGCCGTGGCATACGGAGCTCCATCGCAGTCTTTAACACTGGTAGCATGCCGCGACAGCGTGGACGTGAACCGTATGTGCAGTTGACGGACTTTGAGCGAGGGCGTATAGTGGGCATGCGGGAGGCCGGGTGGACGTACCGCCGAATTGCTCAACACGTGGGGCGTGAGGTCTCCACAGTACATCGATGTTGTCGCCAGTGGTCGGCGGAAGGTGCACGTGCCCGTCGACCTGGGACCGGACCGCAGCGACGCACGGATGCACGCCAAGACCGTAGGATCCTACGCAGTGCCGTAGGGGACCGCACCGCCACTTCCCAGCAAATTAGGGACACTGTTGCTCCTGGGGTATCGGCGAGGACCATTCGCAACCGTCTCCATGAAGCTGGGCTACGGTCCCGCACACCGTTAGGCCGTCTTCCGCTCACGCCCCAACATCGTGCAGCCCGCCTCCAGTGGTGTCGAGACAGGCGTGAATGGAGGGACGAATGGAGACGTGTCGTCTTCAGCGATGAGAGTCGCTTCTGCCTTGATGCCAATGATGGTCGTATGCGTGTTTGGCGCCGTGCAGGTGAGCGCCACAATGAGGACTGCATACGACCGAGGCACACAGGGCCAACACCCGGCATCATGGTGTGGGGAGCGATCTCCTACACTGGCCGTACACCACTGGTGATCGTCGAGGGGACACTGAATAGTGCACGGTACATCCAAACCGTCATCGAACCCATCGTTCTACCATTCCTAGACCGGCAAGGGAACTTGCTGTTCCAACAGGACAACGCACGTCCGCATGTATCCCATGCCACCCAACGTGCTCTAGAAGGTGTAAGTCAACTACCCTGGCCAGCAAGATCTCCGGATCTGTCCCCCATTGAGCATGTTTGGGACTGGATGAAGCGTCGTCTCACGCGGTCTGCACGTCCAGCACGAACGCTGGTCCAACTGAGGCGCCAGGTGGAAATGGCATGGCAAGCCGTTCCACAGGACTACATCCAGCATCTCTACGATCGTCTCCATGGGAGAATAGCAGCCTGCATTGCTGCGAAAGGTGGATATACACTGTACTAGTGCCGACATTGTGCATGCTCTGTTGCCTGTGTCTATGTGCCTGTGGTTCTGTCAGTGTGATCATGTGATGTATCTGACCCCAGGAATGTGTCAATAAAGTTTCCCCTTCCTGGGACAATGAATTCACGGTGTTCTTATTTCAATTTCCAGGAGTGTACTTTCAGAAACGACTTCCTGACACTTAAATCTATACTCGATGTTAACAAATTTCTCTTCTTCAGAAACGCTTTCCTTGCCATTGCCAATCTACATTTTATATCTTCTCTACTTCGACCATCATCAGTTATTTTGCTCCCCAAATAGCAAAACTCCTTTACTACTTTAAGTGTCTCATTTCCTAATCTAATTCCCTCAGCATCGCCCGACTTAAAGCGACTACATTCCATTATCCTCGTTTTGCTTTTGTTGATGTTCATCTTACACCCTCCTTTCAAGACACTGTCCATTCCGTTCAACTGCTCTTCCAAGTCCTTTGCTGTCTCTGACAGAAGTACAATGTCATCGGCGAACCTCAAAGTTTTTATTTCTTCTCCATGGGTTTTAATGCCTACTCCGAACTTTTCTTTTGTTTCTTTTACTGCTTGCTCAATATACAGATTGAACAACATCGGGGAGAGGCTACAACCCTGTTTCACTCCCTTCCCAACCACTGCTTCCCTTTCATGTCCCTCGACTCTTATAACTGCCACCTGGTTTCTGTACAAATTGTAAATAGCCTTTCGCTCTCTGTATTTTACACCTGCCACCTTCAGAATTTGAAAGAGAGTATTCCAGTCAACATTGTCAAAAGCTTTCTCTAAGACTGGGATACTAAGAAGTCGTAATTATGCTCCAGTAATTCTTAGACACATGTCGATGCCCTGATGAGTCTTAGATGTAGATGTTTGACACTTACGTTTCCCATCATGCTTAGAAACAGAGAGGTGTGATGGCCACCTGCGAACCCCATCACTGCACGTGTTCCCACTAGATTTTTCTTCATTTTTTTGTTTTGTTCACCGCCTTTGGGTAACGCTACCGTCGTGACCGTGGCTCCAGTTGACCGAAGTTCATGAAACTGCGGCCAGGCGGCGCGCTGTTTCGCCACAGGCCGGCGTGGTGTCTGCCCCAGGCGAGCCCCAGGGTTTGTTTTCTCTTTCCGTTTGGTCAGCCGCGCCGCTCTCCTCGATTGCCCGCCGAGAGCGGTGACTCACTGGTCGATAATCGACGCCGGTCGACGTAATCCCGCTGAGATGTCTGCCGTTCCCCTTCGGTGGTTTCCGGCAGCGAGGCCTCCCTCCCTCCGCAGCAGGCAGCATCTGGCCCCCCATCTGGACGTCACGTCTCGCTGCCACAGCGTGTCGTTTTATAGTACGCCGCTAATACATTCATCCCTCTCCTTATTTCATTATAAGGCACGAAGGACCACACTTCAGCCGCTAAGTTAACTTAATGATCTCTCCAACATTCCATCGTCCGTTTGTAAGTTCGCACACCTGGTATTCTGCGCTCGGTAGCTGCTCTAGTGTTCTGTGTTGAAGGTCTCGCTATCACGAAAATAGCTTACGAACTTACCGCAAAAAATGTACACCACACTGCAATAATTAATTTTCACCGGCCGGCGTGGCCGTGCGGTTCTAGGCGCTACAGTTAGTTAGGTTAGTGTTTCTTTTTAACGCCCCGTCGACAACGAGGTCATTAGAGACGGAGCACAAGCTCGTGTTAGGGAAGGATGGGGAAGGAAATCGGTCGTGCCCTTTCAAAGGAACCATCCCGGCATTTGCCTGAAACGATTTTAGGGAAATCACAGAAAACCTAAATCAGGATGGCTGGAGACGAGATTGAACCGTCGTCCTCCCGAATGCGAGTCCAGTGTGCTAACCACTGCGCCACCTCGCTCGGTGGGCGCTACAGTCTGGAGCCGAGAGTGACCGCTACGGTCGCAGGTTCGAATCCTGCCTCGGGAATGGATGTGTGTGATGTCCTTAGGTCAGGTAGGTTTAATTAGTTCGAAGTATTGGCGACTGATGACCTCAGAAGTTAAGTTCCATAGTGCTCAGAGCCATTTGAACCAATTAATTTTCGATTTCTTCTTATTATTTGTAGCTAATGTCGCAAGCAATAGTTTCAGGGACGTACAGATGCTCTCTCTGATAATATGATGTTAATGAGCAGACTGGCTTACACAAATTAACAATACATTTTGATACCTAACAAAGAACTGATTGACCGAGTGATGTTATCAAGTTAACTACTTAAAACTGGATAATCACAGCGACACAGAGATTCTGACAGAATGATTGATACCCTTTTACTGACTTACACAAAGTAACTACATGTTTTGACTGATAGCGACCGAGATATGTTCTCAAGTTAGATACTCATCATAGAATCATCATAGAATCACTTGAATACCGGCAACATGATGTCAACGATTTAGCTGTTTGTCGCTGACTGACTCTGTAATTGTCGTGCACGCCTGCTTATAGACACGTGTTAGATTTAAAGTAAAATTTAGTGTTGAGTATTAAGACAACAGATAGCAAAATGAGAGGACCCAACATTGGAATAGACAAAAGAGCAAGCATGTTAATTATAAACTGTAAAACCAGGAAAAGGAAAAATTATATGTGCTATTTTAAGGAACTGATCTCTACTTCCGCCACGGGGATTCCAAAGCCCGCCAATAATTTGTACGAAGTGATATTTTTCAAATTGAATAATTAACAAACAAATAAGTTGTTCTAGTGAAATTGGACATTTTTTGAATCAGAAAAATTCAGGCTGCAAAACTATGGTACGGAATTTTGGGAACAGGCACTACTTAAAATTCTAATTTTCTAGAATACGAAATTTTTTTATGTGCATAACTTTTTAAATACCAAGGTTTTTGGTTCAAATGTTCAAAGCGCTATGGGACTTAACATCTGAGGTCATCAGTCCCCTAGACTTAGAACTACGTAAACCTAACTAACCTAAGGACATCACACACATCCATGCCCGAGGCAGGGTTCGAACCTGCGACCGTATCAGCCGCGTGGTTCCGGACTGAAGTGCCTAGAGCCGCTTGGCCACCGCGGCCGACCAAGTTTTTTGGAAAAAGAAAAATATGGAAAAAGAAAAATATTTGTTGAAAATAGGAGATCCACAAAACTACCGTCCGATATCCTTGACATTTCAAATGAGCTATATCAGTTTAGAAATAAACAGTTGTTCGCTCATTAAAACTCTTTAACTACGTGTTTTTTTTGTATCGTAAGCTATGGCTATTTCCTTAGAAGAAATATTTTTAGGTACACTAACCGTAGTATTATCGTTAGTGTTTGAGGAACTAAGCCATGAATAATGAAGTTATATGAAATAAGGAAAGAATGACAAAAAATGGTTCAAATGGCTCTGAGCACTATGGGACTTAACATCTGAGGTCATCAGTCCCCTAGAACTTAGAACTACTTAAACCTAACTAACCTAAGGACATCACACACATCCATGCCTGAACCAGGATTCGAATCTGCGACCGTAATGGTCGCGCGGTTCCAGACTGAAGTGCCTAGAACCGCTCGTCCACACTGGCCGGCTGTCCTGCAAACCTCACTTCTTAATTTTATATGTGTTTCGTTATTTCTTCAAATCCGTGTTTGAGCCGCTTTCTTCTAACCGGTTAGGTTTGCCTTTTGATTTTGTAAATGTTCATAATTTTTTCCTGTCACTGTACTAACGCACTTCCTGTGGATGAGCCCATAGAATTTTATTCTTATTTTCCTAATTTCATGTATTTTTTTCCAACATGTTTGTGTGTTTCTCTGTTACTTCTGACGTTAGTTTAAATATTTATACGGTTGCTCAATTACCCGATATCTTTCTCACTATGATTCTATCCTTTTTCACGATTTCGTTGACCCTATGATTAGTGTTTCTCTGCACATGCGCCCACTGTCTGTACAAATGTCGTCTGACGGTGAAGTTTTGCGTTTAGAGAGACCGATTTTGTAGTAATAAGATCTCTTGCGCACTGGAGTGCTAAGTTCATTTTTCCATAATCGTACTATAGCAGCTTCTTTTTAACCCTCATTAGGCCTGATGATTTCTTCTAGCTAATTTACTTTGTCTGTTCTGATGTCATTACTACGTGCTATTTTTATGCTGCAGCCTTGCTGTTCGTCATTACTTCTGTTTCTTAGAAAATATGTTCAGTCCTGTTTTTTAGGCTCTTTATTTCTATCTCTTTTTGTGCTACTGTCTGCAGTATATTTAAATAATCTACAGACGGTAAATTATGAGATTTTCTCATTTCCATCCACTATGCATTTTACTTTTGACGTTCCATTCTTCATGTTTCGTCACCTAGTCTCACTGGAGACGAGTCTGAAGATAATCAGTTGCCTTGTCTAACTCATGTCTCAATCCAATCATAAATCTGTCTGATATTTTTCTCTTCATTACATATTTATTATTACTAAGACTTTCTCAGCAGAAAAAGAGTTTTCCTTCTCTCATGAATGGGGTTGAAGTGTTGCGTCTCTGACTAGTTATTTGCCTTTCCTCACGGATTTGTTTCTGCTGTGACATACTCCCGTGTTTGATTCCGAAATAGGAGGATTTAATGGAGACTTGTCCACAAGGACGACTGGAAGTCTTGCGGAGTTTACCGGGTTGATCGACAATGGTGGACTATATAGGCTGTAGGAATCAGGTGTTTCGTAGTGTAAATAAGAATAAAATGTCTCATCATGTGCCGGTAGGAGTGGCCGAGCGGTTCTTGGCGCTTCAGTCTGGAACCGCGCGACCGTTACGGTCGCAGGTTCCAATCCTGCCTCGGGCATGGATGTGTGTGATGTCCGTAGGTTAGTTAGGTTTAAGTGGTTCTAAGTTCTATGGGACTGATGACCTCAGCTGTTAAGTCCCATAGTGCTCAGAGCCATTTGAACCATTTTTTTTTTTGTCTTATCATGACTTCGTGTCATAAGATTTTTTGTATTGTAGACTTCTTTGTTGAGTTGTTACAGAACGTCTTCACACTTCACTCGATCAATCAGTCTGAGCCTCCACAGTCTGCTGTAACATTGAATATCAAATCTTCATTACCGTTTCTTTTCTGTCTTCCTCACTGTCTACTCTGAGTTGGTGAGGTTGGCACGGGAGAGGAATTCGTGGCGGGCCGCATCTGACTGGTGACTCAGAAAACAAAAAGCAGTTATTGTCCAAAAGTAGATTCTCATGAATCTTCTTTTTGTCCCAAGGCCCATGCTTTTTTATGTTGATAGAAAACTCTGTTCTTGTGGAATCCTAGCTATTACGTCTTTGTTGCAGCATTCTGCTTTATATGTTGTGTCTCCGAGATGGCAAAATTTCGTCGCTCTCTCAAAACTATCTCTTGCCCAACTTCAAAATTTATCTATCGAGCATTTCCGCCTGCACTGCACGTTATCAGCTCAGTATTGTTTTCGTTTCTCTGCTGTTACAGCTATAAGATCGCAAGCGTTCCGTTGCATTAAACACACTATCAATTCGAGTTCATTTTCGACAAAACTATTAGGTCATCCACGAACCGTATCAGGCTAGTATTCTATCTATGACAAACCACAACTACATGCAGATGTCTATTACTTCATTTGTCGTCTTCTACAAAATAGAGCAGAAAACTGAATTAATATGTGCTGTTTGCTGTTAAGGTCAGGTCTTCTGGCTGCACTACATGGAACTCTTACCACAGCGATAAATAAATATTAATTTGTAAATGCGATGCTGTAGTACAGGGGAGGCAAGATGTTGAAACGAGGCTACCGAAGTAATCCGTGCGCTTCTGACGCCACTAGAAAAAATTCTTCGAAAATTCATGAAGACGTTCGTGCTCCTGGAGGTCGTTATGGCAAGCAGGGACGAACTGACCTCTGCCGGTGAGGAGTAAACAGCCTCTCTTGATTGCATCAGAGGTGAGGAGTTTCCTGGAGCGAGGAGCTCCCACGGGATTCCAGGAAGTGGGCGGGGCCAGCCAGCCAGAGGGATGTGAATTCCCGCAGGATAACAACGCCTCGTTAACTTGTACGGGCACTCACAGCAGAACACAAGGCGCACATACGGCGTTCTGAAAGACCGCTAGTAAACATTTGTAAACCAGTCAGTTTTTCCGTTTACTAGTGAGGTATATTCTGTGTTCGAGTTTTGCGTTTCGTCGTTAGCGGCACAGACACTTATGCCAGTTAAGAACGTTGGGTTTTGTGTTATAATTTCAATTGCCTACTGTTTCTTATATTTAACAGGCCGAATGCATGTACAAGGTAGAAACACGACTGACTTCCGCATATTGTAATGTCTCTGGGACCCAGCCTAGCAGCGTGTCTCTAAACTTGTTTGATGTCTGCTGTCATGCCTTCTCCATAACGAATCTCAACGCTGGAACAATACATTACAATTGGTCGCTCTAACGTATTCCTTGTGATTTTCTCAACAGATGCACCGCAATTTCCCAGAACACTTCCTCCCACGCCCGGGTTCCCGGGTTCGATTCCCGGCGGGGTCAGGGATTTTCTCTGCCTCGTGATGGCTGGGTGTTGTGTGCTGTCCTTAGGTTAGTTAGGTTTAAGTAGTTCTAAGTTCTAGGGGACTGATGACCATAGATGTTAAGTCCCATAGTGCTCAGAGCCATTTTTGAACCAGAACACTTCCAATAAATCGCCTTCCATGACTAATAAGTTCGACCCATTTGATATATTTTCCCACTATACTAAATATTTCTACGATGTGATGTCCTCAAGATGCTCGTCGTTAAACTTGTAATCAAATATCATTGGGTTCTTTCTCTTTATTATTGGCATATTCTAAAATTTATTCACATTTAAAGACTGCCGTCATTCATTGCACGAAATTTATTCCAAGTCTTCCTGCATTTTCTTACGATGGTCGAACGTCGATAAATTCATGTAGACGACACTGCAGTTAGCAAACAATCTTACAGCGCCACCCATCCTGTCCGATAACTTGTTTACCTGTACTGAGAACGTTAGAGGTCCTGTCACTCTTCCTTAACACACTCTCGATATTAATTTTGTTTCTGTCGAGCATTCCACGTCTGCCTGTGGGTTCTGTTAGTTATTACTCGAACTACCTACATATCTGCGCAAGATAATCCTTATGACGAACAGTGGTTATTAGTCGACTATATAGCGTATTGTCCAGCGTTTTTCTTAAGAAGACGAAATCTAGTTGTTCACCTTCAAGTACTAGTTGTGGGACTGGCCTTCGTAAACTGGTATTGTAGTATTGTCAGCACGATGAAGGTCATACATTGTTTCCCTAAATTGCTCAACGCAAAAACCTTCAAAAGAGACACGGCCTACTGCCTTCCACTCCTAGCTTGTGTTTCACCACTAATGACTTCATCGTCGACAGACAATCAAGTCTTAATCTTCCTTCTTTCCTTCCTCCCTTTGATGACATCTGTTGAGTGCAGTGGAGTCTATTTTTTATCCCTGTCACCATCTCTCAACTACTATTCTCTTTGGCGGAAAGTTGACGGCGGCCTCTGAATGGGTTAGCCGCGGGCTCCGTTAACTTCTGAGCCATACCGCCAGCTTGCAGAGCTACAGACCTTTTCTGTATTTTGCTCAAACCTGATCAACTTTGTTCATCTCATTCCTTCCAGTTTCCAGTCGTAATTTCTTTTATTAAATTCGTAGTTCGTAAAACAAGATGCTAACTCGCAAAACTTATATTTTGTCTCCTGAATGATCAAGGCTACGTGTTCCAAGAGAGGGATGTTTGCAGCGTTTACTTAATTTGTGCAAGGTGCTTCTGACCAGTCGGGTGAATGGTCTCAGGAAATACAGGAAACAAGAGTTACAAACAAAATACTCTTACTGGCCTTGGAAGTAATCACCATTAGTGATAACACACTCATGTTATCAGATGCAAAGATGTTGAAAATTGTCAGCAAACACTTCTTGTGGAGTCCCTCGAAGCATCGTGGTCACGCGTTGTTAAACATCCGCTCCGCAGGTGATCTGGTGCTGCCTACACGACCTGGAGGTCAAGAGGTAGTCAATGGCACGGCGTTCGTCGTTTTCTGCGCCTTGTAAAGAAAGAAGAGTCGGCTGACATAAACCACAATTAAGACTATGTTGATCGCCTTTTTAGACAGCGAGGGCTTGATCCGGGCTTGATCCATCGAGAATTGCTATCTGAGGAAGGTGGGGAGACGATGAACACCATGCCATTGACTGTCGCTTGGTCTCCGTATGGTATTGGCAGCACGACATCTCATCTCCTGTAATGATGGGGATGTCCAACAACGCGTGAAAACGTTGCCTTGAGCGGTTCCACAAGGTGCGTTCGCTGACAGTTTCCAACAGCTTGACAACAGATGCCACAAGTGTTATATGGCTAATGGTGAGTACTTTGAAGGCCAGGTAGAGTATTTTGTTTCTCCCTCTTGTTCCTTGGTTTTCTGAGACTATTCAGCGAACTTTTCATTCTCCACCTGTATGACTCGTGGACTTACTAGGAAAAATGGGGAAACAGAGAAAAGCGTCAGGGAACAGATTAGAGTGGAAGATGTAATTACAAATGAATCGTTTCAGGTTTTTTCACTATAGGGACTTCCACACCGACATTTCCTCAGCTTACGGATTTTATTTGGGACGCCCACCTTTAGGTGTTTAACAATCTTCATCTTTTGCGTGTGCCTATGTCCCCCAGTTTCACAGGGTCGGCATGGTTAGGGTCGGATTTGGCAAGGCTAATTTAAAGGATGGCCATATGCCCTTCCTATCGCCACTCCGTACCCCCCCCTCCCCCCCCCCCCCCGAAAAGCGTGAACATGTTCAGATGACTGCGAGTCGTGTAACTGAGGCTGGACGTGGGGACCAGCCCAGCATTTACGTAGTGGGATGTGGAAAACCGCTTAAAAACACATGCAGCCTGGCCGGCACACCGGCCTTCATCGGTAATCCGCCGGGCGGATTCGATCCGGAGCCGGCGCGCCTACCTGACTCCAGGAAGCAGCGCATTAGCGCTCTCGGCTACCCTGGCGGGTCATTAGCTTTGAATAGTCTTCACGGGTTGGCCGCCAGTTAACGTTGTGCAAATTCCACAATGTTTCCTCGGGGCAACTGTGCGACATCTTCAGGTGGTTCAACCTTGTTGGTTGGTAACAATGGTCTAGTATAGAGCTTTAGTGAGTGACGTCTGGCAGCATTGTTAGTAAACATTGCGTATAGCGCAAGCGCAGGAGAGCCGCTCTGCGATTTTCGGCAGGGGGCGTTTTAGCGTGGCACCAGCTACCTGCAAATTATTGCGCTTGCGTGATTTCCGCGCCTGAGCGTTATTCGCCCACCTGTTCTATATACAGGGCGTCGGCGTGCGAATACCGTCAGTCGCACGTAGCCACCAGCAAGGATGAACCACCTGAAGATGTCGGACAGTTGCCCCGAGGAAATATTGTGGAATTTGCACAACCTCATCCGGCGGCAAACCCGTCAAGACTATGTACTGGGAAAGCTTGAAGAGTCTATCATTAGTTTGATAACAACCATTGAAGGATCACTCACTTTCGTTCATAGCTCATCGTGCATGAAGTGATTACTTGTAAGTGACGAATAGGAAAATTGACGACAACAGCACCATAAAATATTATATTGGTAACAAAAGTTTTTAAAGTTTATTTAACGTAATGGCCTCTGGAAATAACTATGCAGAATAACATCCGTGCTGAAAGTATTTTGAAGTTTAAAAAAAATCATTTATGACTGTGTGTTATACAAAGACTGTGTTTCTTTTATACAAAAATGCACCTTTAAGGTACGAAGCCGGCCGCAAGTGTTTGAAAGGACTACAGCGAACTGCTAGTACCCCCATAAGGGCTTTCATTCATTTTAATTTTAATTTTCGAATAACACCTTGCGTAATATTATGGCGCGAATGTTCCAGTACCAGAAATCGTATTATTTTATCTGTGGTTGCCCCAACTATAGACTTATTTGTTGCAATGAAAAGGGATTGGAGGCAGACGACAAATGCAGCCGGACGATGAGGTGGTAGAAGCAGCGAGGAAGTTGTTTGTGGATTTCAAGACATTAGGACCGAGACGATGACTCAATTGGAAGGACGAATGTTGGAGGAAGTAGTGACTCTTTGAGGATCGCGGATTCTCGGAATTTCGCGGTTTGCAGCTACTGAGAGCCGAGCGAGTCGAATTGATCTCTGGCGCTGTGCGCACTCGAAGCGTGTCCAGGCAGGCGCTTAGAGTGACGGACCGGCGTGCTGTGAGTGAAAGCACAATGGCCGCACGTGAGAAGGCAGGTCCGCGCTCGGCTGGGCAGAAAATGCGCCGCAGTCAGTGGGTGTCCGCTTGCAGCTGACGGCTAACAGCTTACAGCGCCTCTCAGCTGCCTCGGGAACTGCAGAGCTGACCGAGCCGTGGGGCGGAGAATCTGCTGTCAACTGTACAGTCTGGTCGTCACCGTGTTATGTTTCCGTCCACGACGCAATTATACAGGGTGATTCAAAAAGAATACCACAACTATAAAAATGTGTATTTAATGAAAGAAACATAATATAACCTTCTGTTATATATCATTACAAAGATTATTTAAAAAGGTTTTTTTTCACTCAAAAACAAGTTTAGAGATGTTCAATATGGCCCCCTCCAGACACTCGAGCAATATCAACCCGATACTCCAACTCGTTCCACACTCTCTGTAGCATATCAGGCGTAACAGTTTGGATAGCTGCTGTTATTTCTCGTTTCAAATCATCAATGGTGGCTGGGAGAGGTGGCCGAAACACGATATCCTTAACATACCCTCATAAGAAAAAATCGCAGGGGGTAAGATCAGGGCTTCTTGGAGGCCAGTGATGAAGTGCCGTCACGGGCTGCCTGGCGGCCGATCCATCGCCTCGGGTAGTTGACGTTCAGGTAGTTACGGACAGATAAGTGCCAATGTGGTGGCGCTCCATCCTGCTGAAATATGAATTGTTGTGCTTCTTGTTCGAGCTGAGGGAGCAGCCAATTCTCTAACATCTCCAGATACTGTAGTCCAGTTACAGTAGCACCTTCGAAGAAAAAGGGACCAAAAACTTTATTGGCTGAAATGGCACAGAAAACGTTCACCTTAGGCGAGTCACGTTCCTACTGAGTTGTTTCCCGCGGATTCTCAGTGCCCCATATACAGACATTGTGACGGTTGACTTTCCCGTTAGTGTGGAAAGTTGCTTCATCACTAAACACAATCTTTGAAACGAAAGATTCATCTGTTTCCATTTGAGCAAGGATAAAAATCACAGAAATCGATTCTCTTAATCTTATCAGCTGCAGACAGTGCTTGAACCAATTTCAGACGATAAGGTTTCATAACTAACCTTTTTGGTAGGACTCTCCATACAGTTGATTGTGGAATTTGCAGCTCTCTGCTAGCTCTGCGACTCGATTTTCCTGGGCTGCGAACAAATGCTTGCTGGAAGCGTGCTACATTTTCATCACTCGTTCTCGGCCGTCCAGAACTTTTCCCTTTGCACAAACACCCATTCTCTGTAAACTGTTTATACCAACGTTTAATACACCACCTATCAGGAGGTTTAACACCATACTTCGTTCGAAATGCACGCTGAACAACTGTCGTCGATTCACTTCTGCCGTACTCAATAACACAAAAAGCTTTCTGTTGAGCGGTCGCCATCTTAGCATCAACTGACGCTGACGCCTAGTCAACAGCGCCTCAAGCGAACAAATGTACAACTAAATGAAACTTTATAGCTCCCTTAATTCACCGACAGATAGTGCTTAGCTCTGCCTTTTGTCGTTGCAGAGTTTTAAATTCCTTAAGTTGTGGTATTCTTTTTGAATCACCCTGTATTACTCGTTATTCCTTTGGCTTTTAACCTGTAGGCCTTACTGTCATGGATATTCTAAGCCTTCACAGGGTAAGACCCGGCACATACGTTCGATTGCTTCGTCGACTAGCAAACTGATTTAAGCTCAACTTAATTTCTCCTCGCTAGTATCACAGTACGAGCGTGTAATCGTTATGGGAGACAAAAGTTCAACTCTGCAGTTGGAATCTACCTCTGAAGAGAATTTTAGGAGACTGTTCCAGTCGAACGATATTAGAAATATCCGACGATCAGTTTGGCTTTCGGAAAGGCAAAGGCAGATCTGATGTTGCGGTTGATAGTGGATACAAGAGCGAAAAAATTCAAATCACGTTCATAAGATTTTATCGACTTGCAGAAAGCGTTAGACATCGTAAACTGAAGGAAGATGTTCGAAATTCTGAGAAAAGTAGGGGTAATCTTTAGGGAAAGACGGTTAATACACAATATGTGGAGAAAATGAGAGCGAAAGACCAAGAACGAAGTGCTCGGATTAAGAAGGGGGTTAGGCAGGGATGCAGCCTTTCGCCTCTATTGTTCAATCTGTACTTCGAAAAAGCAATGTCGGAAATAAAAGAACGGTTCAAGAGAGAGATTAAAATTCAAGGTGAAAGGATCTATATCTACCTTTATGTGATTACTCTGCTATTCAAAATAAAGTGCCTGGCAAAAGCAATGATAAGATTCGCTGATGACATTACTAGCCTCAATGAAAGTGAAGAAGAATTACGCGATCTGCTGAATGGAATGAATAGTCTAATGAATACAGAATATGAATTGAATGTAAATCGAAAAAAGACGAAAGTAATGAGAAGTAGCAGAAATGAGAGCAGCGAGCAACTTGATATCAGAAATGGGAATGTCGAAGTAGATGAAGTCAAGTAACTTTGCTACCTAGGCAGCAAATAACCCATGATGGATGAAGAAAGGAGGACATAAAAAACAGACTAGCGCTGCAAAAAGGGCATTCCTGACCAAGAGAAGTCTACTTGTATCAAACATAGGCCTTAATCTGTGGAAGAAATTTCTGAGAATGTAAGTTTAGAGGACGGCATTGTATGGTGGTGAAACATGGACTTTGGGAAAACCGTAACAGAAGAAAATCTAAGCATCTGAGATGTGATGCAACAGACGAATATTGAAAATTAGGTGGACTCATAAGGTAAGAGGTTCTCCTCGCAATTAGCGAGAAAAGAAACAAATGGCAAACACTTACTACAAGAAGAAACAGAATGATAGCTCTCGTGTTAAGGCATCGCGGAATAATTTTCATGGCACCAGAGGGAGCGGTAGAGGAGAGGGAACGATGGTTCAAATGGTTCAAATGGCTCTGAGCACTATGGGACTTAACAGCTGAGGTCATCAGTACCCTAGAACTTAGAACTAATTAAACCTAACTAACCTAAGGACATCACACACACCCATTCCCGAGGCAGGATTCGAACCTGCGACCGTAGCGGTCGCGCGGTTCCAAACTGTAGCGCTTAGAACCGCTCGGCCACTCCGGCCGGCTGATAGGGAACGACATCCCACAGATTACTGAGGACGTAGGTTAAAAATATTACTCTAAGATGAAAAGGCTGACACACAAGAGAAATTCGTGGTGGGCTGTATCAAACCAGTGAGAAAACTGATGACTCGTATAAAAAGAAGTCTGGATCCAACCCTTCACAATTCACACCAGGTACAATAGTTCTGTTGAACCCATATCACAAGAGAAAATCTCATTTAGTAGCCTACAGCACCTTAAAACAAGTTAATCTATGGCTGGCTATGGAGCTACGATAGATAATGAATAAAAGAGACTCCGCACAGGGGAAACTGAGGCGAAATCCATCACCTGAGCTATATGAATTATTCAGTGAGCTGCGGAACAAAGCGTTACAGAACATGCAGAATGCCAAAATTAGGAATGCCCCGTCTGTTGAATGTCGTGTGTCGAATGCTGCAGCACTGTGGAAAAAAAAAAAAACTGTGCTGCGGGCGATTTAAACTGCTTCTTCTCAACAGTAGTCAATGCCCAAGTTGCGATAAAGTACCAAGTTACGGTAAATTATCAGCCACACAATAGCAGCTCCTCGATGTATGCATTTTTTTTAAACATCTTTCCACTCACATACATAATACGGAATGTAATCATGAGAAAATCTCCTGAGGCAGTCGGCAGTAACGGACTGACAATAGGTATGATTAAAAAAGTTCTCGATACGCTACCATTATTCCAGTTCTCTTAGACACCTTCAGTCCCTCTTGTTAGCGGTGGATGTCCTACTGAGTGGAAACAATGCTTGATTCAACCATTACCCATGAGTGATTACAAAACTGGATTAAACCGGTACCCATGAATCGTAATCGTAAGTCACCAGGCAACTAGAGGCCAACCAGCACATCAGTATCTAAAGCTGTAGAGTACACTGTTCACGAAAAGCTGACAGATTACTTTAAAACCTACGTATAACATCAATGATGAACATGAATTACGCTTTCGAAAGCACCATGGCAAAGCAACAACGTCATTCAAAGTGACTGACGACATCCAATATGCCACTGACAGACGTAAAGCGACCATTTTAACCCTGCTTGTTTTTAACAAGGCTTTAGATACTATTGATTTCTACTTATGTTACTTACTAACATACTGTACTTCGACAATACTGTACTTCGACAATACTGTACTTCGACAATACTGTACTTCGACAATTATCTCTGAAACAGGCGTGAACGAGTCGTCTTCAGGTCAATGAAGTCATCATGGAAACGCGCTCTTTGGAGTGCCCCAGAGGTTCCCGACCTTGCTCCAGTGCATTTTTCGCTGTATTTCAACGATACTTCAAGTGTGCTTCCTCTTGTAACCGCCAGACATATGTTGACGTTATCCAGCAGTACCCAAGTCCCCGCTTAATAATATTGCTGCTGCCGTGTCAGGTATGAATGACGATCTATGTGCAGTGTCACAACGGGGACACTTAAACTAAGCCCAAGACTTACAGGTCATTCTCACATTTCAACGAAAGTGATGGGAAGATATTTTCTGTAGTAATTTTAATAGTATCCAGTCACCGTTTCAAAAAGCCGTAAAACTCCTAATAGTAATCTTGGATGAGCGTCTAAATTGGAAAAAATGGCTCTGTGCACTATGGGACTTAACTGCTGTGGTTATCAGTCCCCTAGAACTTACAACCTAACTAACCTAAGGACATCACACACATCCGTGCACGAAGCAGGATTCGAACCAGAGACCGTAGCGGTCGCGCGGTTCCAGACTGTAGCGCCTGGAACCGCTCGGCCACTCCGGCCGGCTCTAAATTGCAAAGAACAAGTTGTTGCGGGATGCCGGAAATCACTCTCCTGCCTAATACAGTCCAGAAATTCGGTAAAATATTTGCACCTCAAATTAAAAAGAAAGAAAAGGTCCATTCTGTAGTCCTGACGACTCGATATAGCTATGGACGCTTGCGAAAGACACGTGTGCTACACTGTTTGATACTATCAGTTCTTCCTATACTCAGATTAGATGCGACTGGATACGCGGCGGGGTTTCACTTCGCCGCTTTTCTTAGCCAGTGCAGTCTCCGGTACCTCTCCTCGCGTATCAGATAACTATCACCATTCCATAACTCCAATATCAGTCCAGTTACGCCAGGCCCCTTGGCTGTACTTTTGCACAACACTAAATCTTGCTCTATCTCTTTCTCCCTTTTAGCCATACGACTGTGGAACATATCACCCTGTAACCTCCGCCTTATCCGAAGCATCTCTGCATCCAAGAAGGGGTTAAAGGTTTATCTTCCCTCTCAGCATGTTCCAGGTGTTTTCCTTCTGCCAACGGGAAACAAGTATCTGTTTCAATTTGTAAACAAACTATTCTCTTCTCATCGCTATCTATTTTGTGTTTTGCTTCCATCTCATTTGTCAGTTTAAAACTTTTATTTCTCACTCTTCCTCTGACCGCCGGCCGTTGTGACCGACCGGTTCTAGGCGCTTCAGTCCGGAACCACGCAGCTGCTACGGTCGCAGGTTCGAATCCTGCCTCGGGCATGGATGTGTGTGTTGTCCTTAGGTTAGTTAGGTTTAAGTAGTTCTACGTCTAGGGGACTGATGACATCAGATGTTAAGTCCCATAGTGCTCAGAGCCATTTTTCTTCCTCTGACCAGTCAACTCCTACTCCATATTGATTCCTTTTGAACTGTTGTCACTCGTTTCTGCTGTTGTTGTTGTTGTTGTTGTTGTGGTGGTCTTCAGTCCTGAGACTGGTTTGATGCAGCTCTCCATGCTACTCTATCCTGTGCAAGTTTCTTCATCTCCCAGTACCTACTGCAACCTACATCCCTCTGAATATGCATAGTGTGTGACATCTATTGGTCTCCCTCTAAGATTTTTACCCTCCACGCTGCCCTCCAGTACTAAATTGGTGATCCCTTGATGCCTCAGAACATGTCCTACCAACCGATCCCTTCTTCTAGTCAAGTTGTGCCACAACCTTCTCTTCTCCCCAATTCTATTCTGTACCTCCTCATTAGTTATGTGATCTACCAATCTAATCTTCAGCATTCTTCTGTAGCACCACATTTCGAAAGCTTCTATTCTCTTCTTGTCCAAACTAGTTATCGTCCATGTTTCACTTCCACACATGGCTACACTCCATACAAATACTTTCAGAAACGACTTCCTGACACTTAAATCTATACTCGATGTCTTCGTTTCTGTTAGCTGTCACAATTCACGTCAGACAAGAACGTAATGAAAAAATTGCTTAATGAAAAAAGACTGACATTTATTAAATTCCTGTTATTCCTACTACACGTACTGTCATTATTATTATTATTATCATTATATATTGCAATTTGTAATGCTGACTTACTACGGATGTGTCTTTACATGTGAGAGAGGGCCTCAAGGCCCTATTCTTGTCAGATGAAATAAATGCATAAATAAACAAATAAATAAATAAACCATTTAATTAGAAACGTATGCACGCAGTCAGTCAAGCAGACCTCCTAGTCATGGTGTAATAATATTATTGGAGGTTCTTATCCCCCCACAATGGATTGGGGAATTTACAACTTCATAACTGGCGGATGAGAGACAACATCAACACCAACAACAATAAATTCTTTCTCTGAAAATTACCAACGTCAGAATACGTGACGAAAATAAACTGGACTTGATGGCAACAGACGCGATCTTCTTGAGGATGTTCATATTTTCGCTGGGGTCAGCGATCACGATGCAGTTGCAGCAACAACGAACGCCACGGTACAAAGGGCCTCGTAGTTTAGCAGAAAAGTCTTCGTGTTCAGTAAAATGGATATGAAGGAGGTTCTCTTCTCCGAGACATGGCCTGAACCATTTGATTCAGGCCACAAATACTTAGGGTAACTGTGGCTCAAGTCCGAACGAGTAGTTGAACTAGCTCTAGGAAAATATATGCATAAGAGAATAATTAAAACTGCAGAGATCACTGCTGGTACTGAGAAAATATAAGAAAGTTTATCTTGTTTTAAAAGAAAAGAAAGAAGGCATACATCCATAGATAAGCAGATGTTAATTGAAGCTTCCACTGTTACCAGAAGGGCAATGAGTGGAGTTTTCAGTAACTGCCGCTGCAAAATATTATCACAAGATATATCTCAAGAGCCCTAAAAACTTTGGACTTATCTTCAGGCTATCAACGGTACAAAAATCGCTGTGCACGCTCTTGTACGCGAGACAGGAACCGACATAGAAAACAGTAAAATAAAAGCCGCAAGATTTATTTCTGTCTTCAACACTTCCTTCTCGAAGACAACAAGAAGCAGTACCGCAGATAAGGTAACTGGCTTTACATCACTGAAACTTAGTAAGGTCTCGGGGTCCGGTAGAGTCCGTGTAAAGTTCTGTGCAAAATTTACGCGCGAATGAGGCCCGCTGTCGACCATAATATTTAAGGCAGTCCGCCACTTAATCAGACCGCGCACACGACTCGAGCTAGCTGCAGCTCGGAAGAAGACGTAAAAGCAACCAAGTGGTTCAGATGGCTTTAAGCACTATGGGACTTAACATGAACTACTTCAGAGTACGGATGTAATTGTCTTGTGGGATAATCAATTCAAGTATATTAACAATGACAGCCAAGCAGTAAGACGAATTTAAAATCTCTGTATACCGAATGGGAAATTCCAGACTGAAAAAGCTTTTACTCGTAATAGGAGACAAATCGACGTTTCCATTTACAATCGATGTCGCGACGAACACCCGATAAGCAGCGTGTACCTTCCAAAATACTTGTGTTAGCCGGCAGCTCATGTAACTTTTCTCTCCCACACACGCATCAAACACTTGAGTACGCGGTGTTTACTGCCCACTCCTCGTTCCGTGTGCATGTGTACGGCCGAAACAACGGCCGGCTAATCACCACGCCCACTCCCTGCTCGCCGATTGCTTTCCCTGCTGTCCTTGCAGCCTCGCTTTGGTGCTCTGGCAATTAGCCGCTAATTATTTTAATAAGCAGCTACCGTCGACAGCCGACTGTAGCTCTCCCTGTTATGCGAGCTGCTTACTCATTTAGACACGCCCCTGCCCGCTGATGCTCGCAGTTGCGGTGTTAAATTTGTGCCGCACGCTCCTTGTCTTTCGGCCCATCCTTACTGGATATCTAAAACAATCAGCAAATCTCATTTTGGATTTCTACAGATCCACACAGTATGCAGTTTCTGAATTATCGGATCAGATAACACAAAGTTTAAATCATAATACATTGTCAACTGTTTTTATCTGGTAGAGGGAGGAGGGAGGGGCTGTGGTCAGAAGTGTTTGATTCTACAGCTCACAGTTTTCTATCAAAGAAGTTTAAATGCTATAGTATCAGAGAACTGATTTTCATCCGATCTTCCTAAAATAATCCAGAGTCATGCATTACCAAATTCAGAGAGACTACTCAACGAAACAACTTTGAAGTGGAGAAGAATCAGTACAGACGTACCACAGAGATCGATATTGAATCGGCATTTGTTATACACTCCTCAAAAGAATTCAGGGGACACGTATATCAACACCCAATATGTTAGACCCATTTGGATGCAAGTGGTTCCCGTGGTCTTATTGCATGGCTTGAAATCTTCGCTTTCAAAGTAGGCAACAAGTAAAATCATTTGCATCAGTTGGCTTTCTTATGCATTATGGTGTCAGGAGACCGCTCAGAAAGAAATGAGTACCGGTGTCCCAGAGTTTTCTGGTCAGGTACGCAGATGGCAGCTGTCATTTGGAGGGACGTCGTATGAACCCAAACACATGCAGTGCTACATCTTAATGCAGTGCAAGTTGCAATGGCCGTCGGTTGGATCCAAAAGGGGTGGACTTTCGATCGTGTTGGTGCAGATGCCAATTTCTCTCCGTGTGTCACCCACAGGTTGAGGACACGCTACAGGTCAGCACACAAGACGAGTTGTAAAAGGCCGCCGGCGCACTTCAAGCACATGTAAAGATCGATGTCTGGCAGGTTGTGGGATTGAAGGCACCAGACGACTAGGGCCATCGGTCCGACACCTGGCCATCTCTGTATTGCGACGTCATACGGACAACTCCAGAGCACTGCAAGACGGTCTCGGAGGGGCCACAGGAGCCGCTGTGTACTGTCAAACTGTCATGAACACTTTTCGAGAAAAGACCATGTAACCCAGAACTCCTGTTCGAGTACCTCGTTCGAAAGTACAGCCTGTTGCAACTCGCTTTCAGTTGTGCCGTTCCCACGCCAACTGGCAACGTCGTCACTGGCGAAACGTGTTATTCACAGGCTAGTCCAGATGTCCTCTGACGCAAGGTGATGGCCGTGTTCGTGTACAGAGACCCATGATGAGCGAGCCGTACCTGCCAAATGTCGTCCAGGAAATCGACCGATTTCCAATATTCTGTGATGCTGTGGGGAGGCTGGATCTTGTCGTTTTGTATGGTCGCCTTAACTCCAGACAGTGCATCGAACGGATCCTGTCTGACCATTTGGTCGCTGCTGTATTCGATGGTGGCTCTGAATTTCTTCCAATGCCAGTGCCTATGTGGTGAGCGTCAGCAGGGATGTCTTGCGAAGCCTGGAGATTGAAATAATGACTTGGCCAGCAGTGTGTCCGACCTAAACCCCATCGTGCGTGTGTTAGACATGGCTGACAGAAGTGTTCGTGGTCGTTCAGTTTCACTAAAGACTGTTCAAGAGCTCTGTCATGGGGGAACGGATAGCACAGGATACCTCCATAGACTTTAAGAGTATATGTCAGGCAGTGATAAACGCTGACGGAGAGCGTACACATCTACACATTATTGAAGCTTTAAAATTCCAATAAAATGCACTCAGGATGACGGGATAAATGATTGTTTCCATTTTGTTACAGATACCTGTTGCACATTTCAGTTCTCATCATGTAAATGAACGAGGATACAATGTTTTGTTGTGTACGTCAATTTTGAAAGATAATGTATAATTTGGTGACACAACCAGTCCTCAGTTATTGCTGAATGATTTGTGACAGACGCCCGATGTCATGTTCCTCTGATTCTTTTGAGCAGCGTGTGTACGTAAATGAAATGCCATTATACATCCAAGAAGCTGAAGTAGTTTTATTTGCTAATGATGTAAGTGTTGTAACAGAGATCTTCTACACCTAAAATTGTAAATAACATATTCTTAAAAAGGATTACCTCATTCTCTGCAAATGGCCTCCCAGTGAACTTACCCAAAGACATGAATGAAATTGTGTACTGCATGACGGCCGTCTACTCAGAAATAACGAGTGAGGGTAAAGAGAAATAAACAGACTATTTCAGTTTCTTGGGCGTTATATTGATAAAAAACGTGTACTAGAATGTACGTCTTACGGATATTCTCAACCTCTAAAATCAGCAACTTTTGCATTACGGATAATAGGACACTTCGACGATGAAAATGTCGAAAAACTGGCTTACTTTCGCTATTTTATTCTCTAATGTCTTGCGTATCGTAGTTTGGGGCAACTCTTCATTGAGGGAGAAATTATTCACTGCACAGAAGCGAGAATGAGGGTAATATGTAGTGTCGTCTGTGGAACCTATTTAGACAGTTCTTCAAGCATTGGAGCCTCACAGAACTCCTTTATGATGTTTCGTGCCTGTAATCAATCTTAGGTCGACAACAACAGTAACATTCATAAATACAGTACTTGAAGGAGAAATCAATTACAGCGCCCATCACTTAGCTTTACAGTGGTACAGAAAGTAATGAGGCATTCAGCCGTATATCTTTGATCACCAAAGATGTAAAGACTGTAATAGATAATAAAATTAACTTCAAATGGAAATAAGCGCAGTTTGGTGAGCAGAAACAGGCCACCACAACGTCTGCTTTTGGGGCAAAATAATGAGGATGAAAATTTCTTCCATCATGTGGACTGCAACGCTCACTGTCGACATGGGATGAGTCAATCTAGATGAATATATCGATACAATGCGGAAAGAGAACAAAAATGTTAAATTGAAAGCAGCCGTGCTGCTGGTACACGACAAACCGCTATACGTCTCACTGTTGCCCCAAACAGTTTTTTGGCGATCGCTGCACGGTTAAGGACTGCATATAGTTCAATTTCAGGACGTGAAAATACCATACGTCTGGACACCTTATAAAATTTGTATTTCTACCATTCGGTTCATGACAAGTGTCCTACGATGTTAGCGATGTGTATGAAAGATGATTCTCCTGTATCGCTAAGTAGTGCTTTGCTGAAAATAAGGAGCGCTTGCGATTATATACTTCAATATTTTGACTTAACATTCATTTTGGATACTCTTGGAAGATTGTATGGATAAGTTAAACTTTCAATTTTTGAACAATTATACTAAGAAAGCTATCTTTAACTACAAAACTTCTTATATTCTAAGGGACAGTTTTGCTCCAGTTCATTGCAGTTTTTGAACAATTGTACTACGAAGGTTTTCTTTAGCTACAAAGCTCATGTCCATCTAAAGCGACACATCTATTCATTGGAATCTTGCCACTGTGAAAGAAGGAGAAAAACGAAAATGGTAAAGGAATGAAGAAAGTAAAACAGAGATAAGCTGGAAGGAAAGGAAAAGAGAAAGAAGGTAGGAATAAGAGGGGTAAGTAAATAAAGAAAGTATCTATAAAAACACAAAGTTAACACGGGAGATCAGAACCTCGCATCACCGTCATTCGCACGCCACAAATATACAGTAAGCTGAGCAAAAGAAGAGAGCATTATCTCACTGCGACTCTGTGTGTCCCAAACATACATGCAAAGAGTCACCAAAGATTGCTTTTGAACTAATGACTCAGCGAGACATTATCCCGCTTATAACGAAGTACCTCAGTTAATACGTCGTCACTCTGTCGACAGAAGAGTGTAGTACACGGTTAAAACTTGGAGGAGCTATAACTGATGGTGAACCGCAGGTCTTGCCTTCGCCGAACTAACTACCCGTCACACAACGCTGCAGTCACGCCCTGCAACAGGCGTGTAAGCACAAGAGCCTTTAGTGATGATTTTAAATAAAGAACTCTTCTCTAACACCACACGTCAAACGTTTCGATTCCATCTACTCTGATATGTTTCTTTTTTACATTATTCGTCACGAGAAACTAATTAATACAGAAGGTGTGACATTAACTCAGATAGGAAGCTATCGACTATTCTAGTAAATATGCATAGGTCCTTAGTTAAGCTGTCTAGGTGGCATAATTAGTCATAGAGCAGGTGAAGATTGACTTTTTTAATCACAAAATATGCATGACGCGTTTAGGAGTTATTTCCATCTTCAGACATATAAGTGCAAAGCTAGCACAAGGGCAACGGCGTTACGAGTTGTGTACGCAACATGACATGAAAGACTGCCTTTTCCTCATAGTTATGCTGGCTGCTGTTACTCATTACATGGCATATTCTGAAACAATTAACATATTTACGTCACAATGAGTTTAAAAATAAAACAGCAATTTGGCTGTTGTATTACCTGAGGATCACTGTCTTAGGTATTGACTATTATGTCCTCAAGTACCTTGAAAGAAATGGAACGTTGGCAGGCAGACGTCATCTCACTACCACCAGATGTGTTGGATTGTGTCTGAGTGAGTGAGTGAGTGACTTGTGAGACGACTACTTGGCAGCAGATCTGGCATCAGTTTAACCGAACTGTGCCACCCATCTGCTGGAAATGACGCGCACTGATCAGTTGTTCCTCCTGCTCGGAAACAAAGTCTCGAGTAGCCTTCCAAGAAAAAGAAATGTCAGAAGCCCTCACGCCAGACCAAGGTGCAGAAGTGTCTTCCCACAGCGTTCTGAAGACATTAAGATGGTCTACATCTACATACATACTGCGTGCGACGCGTGGCGGACGGCACGCAGTACCATTACTTGCCGTTTCCTTTCCTGTTCTACTCGCAGATAAAGAGAGGAGAAAACGACTTTCTATGTGTCTCCGTATGAGCCCTAATTTCTCATATCTTATATTTGTGGTCCATATGCGAACTGTATGTTGGCAGCAGTAGGACCGTTCTGCACTCAGCTTCCAAATGCTGGTTCTATAAATGTTCTCAGTAGTGCTCCTCGAAAATAACGCAGCCTCCCACCCAGGCTTGCTATTCGTGATCTCTAAGCATCTCCCTAACACTTCTGTGTTGTATGAACTTACAAGTGACATATCCAGCAGCCCGCCTCTGAAATGCTTCGTTGTCTTCCTTTAATCCTACCTCATGCGGTTCCCAAACACTTGAGCAGTAGTCGAGAATAAGTCGCACTAGCGTCTGATACGCGGTCTCCTTTACAGACGAACCACAGTTTCCCAAATTTCTCCCAGTCAACCATTCGACTTCCGTACCAAAGTGCTCACGTGCCCATTTCATTTCATGTCGCTTTGCAACGTTACGTCCTGATATGTAAACGACATGACTGTGTCAAGCAGAACACTATTAGAATTGGAGTGGAAATCATTAAAACAAAGGCGTTTTTCGTTGCGACGGGACCTTCTCATGAAATTTCAATCACCAGTTTTCTCCTCCGATTGGGAAAACATTCTGTCGGCACCCACCTACATAGGAAGAAATGATCGTCACGATAAAATAAGACAAATCAGGGCTCGCATAGAAAAAATTAAGTGCTCGTTTTTCCCGTGCGCCGTTCGAGATTGGAACGGTAGAGAGACAGCTTAAAGGTGGTTCATCGAACCCTCTGCCAGGCATTTTATTGTGAATAGCAGAGTAATCACGTAGATGTAGATGTAGAATCCTGTATCTGAACAATACACTTTTTTTTTTACTCATCTGCAAGGGCTAACATTTTTCCTAAGTTTGGAGCCAGCTACTATTCATAACACCAAACAGAAATTTGAAATTTTGTCCACGTCATCTTCTAATCTTCTACCATCCTACAGTCACTCGTCACTCAACTTCGGCACCTCCCCGAACAGCACATCGTCATCAGCAAACCAGCAAATAACGGCAGATTGCTGCCCATCCTTTCCCACCAGATCATTCACGCATACAGAGATAATAGAGGTCCTACCACACTTTTCTGGGGCACTCCTGACGATACCCTTGTCTCTGATGAAGACTCGCCGTCGAGGACAGCACACTGGCTTCTATTATTGAACAAGCCTTTGAGCCACGCACACATCTGGGAACCAAATCCGTACGGCCATATCTTCGTTAACAGTGTGCAGTGGGGTACAGTGTCAAAGGCTTTTCGGAAATCTTGAAATATGGATGATGATGATGGTAATGATGATGCGTCGGTGTGGGTGCACGATAGCAATGTTTTTATTGCCTATACTAATATTTTATGAGAGAAGAGCAGTTAAAAGGCGCCAAATGAGTAAAACTTCAACTACAAGGAAAAACGGAGATAACGCCCTAAGAATGTGGCCCCTCTCTCTCTTTCTCTCCCCCCTTCTCTGAATCTCTATCTCTCTCTCCTGACACACACACACACACACATATATATATATATATATATATATAGAGAGAGAGAGAGAGAGAGAGAGAGAGAGGATGACGAATATCACGTACATTGGCAGACTGAAAAAAAGAAAAAGCAAGGGAAAAAAGTATAATGAATAGCAGTGGCTGGCCAATCGTTGAAACAAAAAGAGTGAGCAAGCTATTAAGCAACACATTAGAATCTCCAGCCTGAAAGCTTACGCTGGAGTGCAGACACTTCACAAAACTATAAAACCTCTAACACACTCGTCATAACGTCGTTAGCTAAAACAGAGGACGTGTCCTCATCGCAATTCGTTTCTGGCGCCTCGTTACAATATCAAATGCTCTAAGTTAAAACTTGGCGTACAGTTACAGTCTTCGGGGTTGATTCGGCTTCCCCGCCTAGCCCGAGCACCGGGAGGCAGATCACGTCAGAGAGGCTCGTGCTGCAGACGGCAGCCGCCGCTAAGTGCTGCGGCCCGCTGTAGTACGTCACGCGGAGACCGCGCGCCGCTAGCTGGCGTGTGCCGCTAAATGCTGAGGACCGTTACGCCGGTCAGTCTCTTGCTAATGACTTCAGTTACGCGCCATCGAACAGTAGCGTCTTCACCTTCTTTTACTTACGTTTGTGGTTTGGGATGCTCCCTCGTCTGCTGCATACGCCTAAGACTACGGCAAGAAAGGAAGAATGAATCGATCGTTGGTGTCAATAACGACCATCCTCCTTTACCTCCTCTGCACTACTGCAGATGACGTGTCGCTGAGCACGTTTGTTCTGTGCATGCAGTACACGTGAGGCTCCTAGTTGTTTCCACTGCACTGTGTGCAATACGAAGGTTCTGTTACAGTTCACTAACCTGATGTCTTCAAGTTGATGTCCCCCAGCGCAGAAAACAGCACGCAGGTCCTAGGTTCTGTATCTTGAGGCTGAAACTGACTTTTAACGAGGTTCTGTTCTGAAATAATGTGTCACTTCTTTGGGATGCCACTCGCGTATTTTAATATAGCCACACGAGAAGACTACATGATCTTAACACAACACCTTCTGATACAGCAAAGTACATGATCAAACACAATGTTTACGAAAATGTATCTTTACACTATTTGTGGCACGTGTCTGTGCCTCATAGCTACCGGAGTGAATCTTTTAATACTGAATACTGGCAAACACATCCTGTCGCAGACAACATGACTGTACAGAGTAACGAACAGGAACTTAAATAAAAATTGGAAACACATCCTACGACAGACAACATGACTGTTCTTCACGACTGCCTAATCCAGAGTGACGAACAGCCCGAAACACTTCGCGCGCCACCCCAGAAAAGGCGTGACCCGAACGTTCCCGAAGTGCTTCGTCTGCAATTTCGTCTGTCTTTTGTTTTTGATTTAAATTGTTTTTAATAATTCTAAAATGACTGACTGATAGTCAGCTGTTGAGAGATATTTATATTAAAAAGTGAAGCCATTCCAATGAGTAATTTAACTAATAATAATAACTATACTTTAACGTTTTGGCGCCCTTGCTCCGAACACAGCAGCCAATCACAGAGCAGTAGTATTGTGCAGGCGGTCTTTCTCACGGGAAGGGTACCGAATCTAACATCTGTCACAGGTACCTCACATCACATTTCGTCATCCATATACTTCTTGTATCTCCACTCCTCTGGGAACAGCTTCTTGGAGCCTAATATGATGGCTGGCTAAGCCAGAAATATTACAAGACGACTTTGCTACGTTTTGGACTTGCTTTGCTTACTCGTTCACTTCGTTAAACTCCGCAGTCATCGATCTTCAGGAACCGCGTGTTTCGTTTCTCCGGTTTCTGCATTACCACCAGTGAAAGTATTCATACACAGAGTAGGACAGAAAAAAAAAATGATTTGCACGCCACAGGCATCACAGAGTGGAGAACCTTCTCGCTGGACCAGGAAGCCATGTGTTATGAGCCGGTACACAATTCTAAAGCAGATCAGGGTCAGTTCATCCCGCTGGAGTGATCCGCACGAGGAACGCCATAGCCGGGTATTTGGCTTCACCGACTACAACTTATTGTCTCTCACTGCGTGACACCCTTCCTCCCACAGCTGCCTTGATCTCCGACTGACGGCCTGCGCCTTGTTTCACTTCACGTTCCCTCCAGGTCTGCTTGACGGCTCGGCCCACCTGTTCATTGATCTAAATTCCCAAGATCCCCAATACCCAGATACCTACTTTCCCCACCCTTGAAGGAAAAACGATTAGTCATCTATTAGCTGTACCAGTTTCCCTTTTGGGTACGTGTGCTGCATTGATAGTAGGGCACTATAGGAGTCGGACTGGATGGAAACTGTTTATCCTGAAGACGCTTCATCTCCTCGAGTGCCATCGGGATAGCACGGTGCTCCGAAATACAGTGCATTCAGCGGGAAGCCGAGTACTAAAGACCCTGTCGAGGAACATAAGGAAACAGCTTACCTGGACCCTTGTTTGGAACCAACAGCGTCACAACCTCAGGACTGAAATAAATCTCGGACTTCGTAGGAGTCAAGATGGAGATTTGCTCCCACATTGAAGTAAAAGTTTAAACCGGCCACACCCATCTGCAAAAGGCAGTACTTCGCGTGAATCCCCTACGGCCTCTTCGGTCGTTGTTCATTATGGCAACGCCTTTTGATTGTTGGCCAGGCGGTGGTACGGTATGCAGATGTGCACAGCATGTCCAGTCTTTTATACGCCTGTCCCACCATAGGGAGATGTCGCCTGATGTGAAGCTCACGGGCCTCAGCGCAAGGGCTCGGAACGCGGCTGGTACCAAACGCCCCATTGGCACCATCACGGTGCACCAAATCCAACATCTTTACGTAAGAAGGTCGTGCAAACCCATACGCCGTGCACTGGCAATCAAGCCGAGATCGCACGATGGCGCTGTAGCAGACAAGCTCGGTCTGCTCCCCATGAATTGCGGCTGAGACATTTTAAAATAGAAAGTGCATTTAGGTGCTGTCCTTTCAGGTCCCTAAGGTTTGGCAATCATATGACTTTAGCATCAATTGTCAGGCCAACCCTCACCGAGTCTTTAAAATTAATAACAGTGCCCCCTTCCGCAACTCGAGAAAGCTTAAAACAGAACGTGAGGAGTTGAAAAGAAACGCACAGAGACTGCTCGGGAGAAAAAGTAAAACCCCTCCTCTCCGACTTTTTCTCCAACTAACGAGGAATCAGTTGCAACAGACGAGCTGTTGTTGCAATGTTCGAGGAAGAACAAAAACGAAACGGCTCTGAGCACTATGGGACTTAACTTCTGAGGTCATCAGTCCCCTAGAACTTAGAACTACTTAAACCTAACCAACCTAAGGACATCACACACATCCATGCCCGAGGCAGGATTCGAAACTGCGACCGTAGCGGTCGCGCGGTTCCAGACTGTAGCGCCTAGAACCGCTCGGCCACCCCGGCTGCCTTGAAGAACAAAAGACTGAGAAGTTGTCAACATACAAAGAATACTGGACAGGAGGTTTGACAACCGACTTGAGACTACTAATAGCGATGAAAAGACTCACATTTAAAACACTGCCCTTAGGGACACCTTTCTCCTGCTCAACGCGATCGTTGTGGAGAGAGAATAAAAAGGGGGAACATCCTGTCGGCAATGAGATTATAAGAGACGGAGTACAAACTTGGGTTGAGGAAGTAAGCCGATAGTGCCCTCTCAACAGAACCACCCTGCAATTTCCCTTGAGAGATTGAGGGGAATCGCAGAAAACACAAATCAGGATGGCTGGATAGCGGTTTGAAGTGCAGTCGTCCTGAATCTGAGTCCAATGTCTTAACACTGTACAACCTTGCTCCGTCTGGTATTCAACAAACTTCAAAATTTTCTCGTGTTTTGTTATTGATTGACCAGCTTAGATCTTCCGTCCTACGAATCAATGTATCTGTTAGGAAGTTTATGTGCAGTTGTCTACATCTTTTCTTTCCCCCTATAAAAATTCGTACCTGCCAACAATGTAACTTTTCAAAAGCACTCCTGCCTAACTCTTAGTTTAGCCGCCATCTGAAAACTGCCTTTCTTATCTACTCATTACTCATGTCACCTGGAGACTCGTCCACCGTGCATGTGTCGCTGACGTTGCAAGTCTGTAACGTGCTCTAGAAATACGAATGGCGTTGCGAGCCGTACTACTCGGTGAATTTCTGCGTCGAGACTTGGCGTGAGTTCCACTCGGACAGACATTCCGAGCTAGGTGTCAATTTGGTAACACGCTGGACGCGTGTTTGAGGAATGGCAGTTCAAATCCCTAATTTGCCGTCCAGATTTCCATTTTACAGACTTCGCTAAATCGCATAAGGCGAGTACCGGAATGGATCCTTCGAAAGGGGACAGGCGCCCTCCTTTTACACGCTTCCAAACCCCGCGCTGGGGCTAGGGATCTCTTGGATGACGGAACACTAAGCCCTAATATGTTGCACTCGTCTCTCTTCGTGCAGACAGAGCACGCCAGAACTACGACAGGTAAATTGCGTCACCAGCGCTGCGGCCACACACACCCTAGGATCGTGACTGGTGGCCCCCCTCCCCCTTGTACGGTAGGAACTTGCTTGTGCTGTTTGTGGTTCCCCTGGACAAGGCGTGACGGCCGGCGTTAGCGAAAGCCGCCGGGAGTCGGTGGCGATAAAAGCGCGCAGGTGAGGCGGGCAGGTGTCCTTGCGGCCGGGTCCAGCAGAGCAGGAATGCGAGGCTGCTTCCGCCCCTCTCTGCTATCTGGGAGCACGCTCGTCTGCTGCTAGCGCTCGCCTCTCTCAAGAGTCTCCGCCGCCTCTCAGCGGTCAGTTCTTTCCGCAGTTAAGTTACAAACACTGCCTCTGATACGCGTCATATACGATTACAATGTGGCGCATGAAAAGCGACTGAAAATCAGGCTACCCTGTACCGCAGATGCACATTTACTATAAGTTAAGCCTGTGACACACATGGTCACAAGATGCAAGAAGAAAGCCTAGAATTTTATATACCACACATCTATAGCGGAGTGTTAAGTATACGGTAATGAGACTCTAATTCTGTGTACATTCATGATACAGAACGTTATGCCCAGCGCTTGATAGCATGTTGATACACATTTACAAACAGAAAGCGGTTACTAAACAGAGTCTTCCGAAATGCCTTCACAAAAGACAAAGTAGATATTCCAGAATTCCAATCAAGAACAGCTGCCAACATGAGTAACGTAGAATTAAATATCCTCGGACTAGTCAAGCAACTTAAATCACTTCTTCTGGTCCAGACCAATTAGGTTCCTTTCCGAGTATGCTGATGCATTAGCTTCATACTTGACAATCATATACAACCGTTCGCTCGACGAAAGATCCGTACCCAAAGACTGCAAAGTTGCACAGGTCACACCAATATTCAAAAAGGCAGTGGCAGTAATCTACCAAATTACAGGCCCATATCGTTAACGTCGATATGCAGCAGGACTTTAGAACATATATTGTGTTCGAACGTAATGAATTACCTCGAAGAAAACTGTCTATGGACACACAGTCAACATGGGTTTAGAAAAGCTCGTTCCTGTGAAACACAACTAGCTCTTTATTCACATGAAGTGTTGAGTGCTATTGACAAGGGATTTCACATCGATTCCGTATTTCTGGATTTCCCGAAGGCTTTTGACACTGTAACACACAAGCGGCTCGTATTGAAATTCCGTGCTTGTGGAATATCGTCTCAGCTATGTGACTGGATTTGTGATTTCCTGTCAGAGAGGTCACAGTTCGTACTAAATGACGGAAAGTCATCGTGTAAAACAGAAGTGATTTCTGGCGTTTCCCAAGGTAGTGTTATAGGCCCTTTCCTGTCGATTATCTATATAAACGATTTGGGAGACAATCTGAGCAGCCGTCTTCGGTTGTTTGCAGATGACGCTGCCGTTTATCGACTAATAAAGTCTTCAGAAGATCAAATCAAACTCCAAAATGATTTAGAAAAGATATCTGAATGGTGCAAAAAGTGGCAGTTGACCCTGAATAACGAAAAGTGTGAGGTCATCCACATGAGTGCCAAAAGGAACTCATTACACTTTGGTTACACGATAAATCAGTCTAATCTAAAAGCCGTAAATTCAACTAAATACCTCGGTATTACAATTACGAACAACTTAAATTGGAAGGAACACATAGAAAATGTTGTGGGGAAGGCTAACCAAAGACTGTGTTTTATTGGCAGGACACTTAGAAAATGTAACAGACCTACTAAGGAGACTCCCTACACTACGCTTGTCCGTCCTCTTCTAGAATACCGCTGCGCAGTGTGGGATCCTTACCAGATAGGACTGACGGAATACATCGAAAAAGTTCAAAGAAAGGCAGCACGTTTTGTATTATCGCGAAATATGGGAGAGAGTGTCACAGAAATCATGCAGGATTTGGGCTGGAAATCGTTAAAGGAAGAGTGTTTTTCGTTGCGACGGAATCTTCTGACGAAATTCCAATCACCAACTTTCTCCTCCGAATGTGAAAATATTTTCTTGACACCGGCCTACATAGGGAGGAACGATCACCACGATAAAATAAGGGAAATCAGAGCTCTTACGGAAAGATATAAGTGTTCATTCTTTCCGCGCGCTATACGACATTGGAATAATAGAGAATTGTGAAGGTGGTTCGATGAACCCTCTGCCAGGCACTTAAACGTGATTTGCGGAGTATCCATGTAGATGTAGACAGATTTAGATTTGGAACACAGTATTGGCTTGGATTGTAATCGACAAGACCTTGTTAACTTCCGGAAGGTGTGTTGCACTGGTTGTCTACGTCCAGCTCGCGTAATTCCCACAGATTATGGGCAAGTGATTTATGGGCGCGGAGATCGCGTCCTATACCGTCGGCCCACGCGTTTTCCATTGGGTTCAGATCAGGCAAATTTTGTGGCCTAGAGTGAGTTCACTGTCATGGTCCACAGCCCTTTGAAGCACGATTCTGGTCTCGTGGCACGACATTTATCCAGCGGGAAGATGCTATCGCAGCTGGAGAAGACATCAAACATGGACGGAAGCAGGTGGTCCGCAGTAACGTTTACGTAGTCCACAGCTTCGATTACTATCTTCGATTACTACGGCTTCCCCCACGGAAGTCCAGGTGAATAACGTCCATACGTAATGCTGATCTTGCCGGCCTGCTTCTGTAACGCGGTGAATGTTTCTAGCAGCTGTTCGTTCGCCACGATACCAGTGCATGCGGACATCAACAAGACATGGTGTGACTAGGGCAGGGCTTCACAACATACGTGCTCGCGGAGCAAGCTGTGAGCAGCAAGGCGCGAGCACGGAGCAGCGCGAGCACGCTACCCCCACTACCGGACCAGAGCGGGGAGTGAGGAGAGTCACGTGGGGCACACAACAGCTGCCGCCAGTCAATGTAAATCCGCGGCCACCTGCAGGGATATCACTCAAGAATTATTACTGCGACAAATGAAACAAATAAAGGACAATGTACACGTGCCACGTAATTTTATTAGCTTAGTGTATGCCTCTACATTCGCATTAATTTGTGGACTGTTACACAATAAAAGGTGTCACTGAAGTGTGGGATTCTCGGTTATCTTGCACTTTTTGCCCTTAACAATTGCGTCTACGTTCGGAGTAATTGTTCTTGTGCATTTTAGGCGCAGCTTGCAGTTAAAATTTCGATCAGACAATGCGTTTCTCAGGCGCGTCTTGTTACATTTCATTGCAGAGAACAGTTGTTCACAAACATACGTGGAACAGAACACTGATATTATTGTAGCCGCCAGTTTGTGCAAATGAGGAAATCTATCCTGAGGGAAGTGTCTGTAGAATTCCAAAATGTTTTTCTTGTTCTGAAATTTGTCTCTGTATTCTCTGTCACACTGCAAGTCAATAATTTCTTGCTGCAGCTCAGGACGAATCTCTCAAATATTCGCTGAATATGGAGAGAACAGATCAAAATCACTGTCTAGTGCTGTCAGATCTTGTAAGCGCTGATCAACTAAACTATGTGAATAACGTTCACAGTCTTTGTTAACATCTTGCATGGATGGTAATTTAGGAAAATGAGCTAGGTTTCCTGTTTCCAGCTGACTCATCCAAAGTGTCAATTTCATTTTAAAAGCTCGTATTCGATCTATGAAATGAGTAATTAGCAGATCTTTACCTTGTAGTAAAATGTTCAAAGCATTCAGATGGCTAGTTAAATCTGCTAAGAACGCGAGATCACATTCAGACGTGCGAGCGCATTTCCCCTCCCTCCCTGCTCCACCACCTTGCACCTGCTCGCGAGCACGTGCCTGAGCAGACGCGAGTACTCGCGCTCAAAACCGGCCAGTTGTTAAGCCCTGGACTAGGGCCTCCCGTCGGGTAGACCGTTCGCCGGGTGCAAGTCTTTCGACTTGACGCCACTTAGGCGACTTGCGCGTCGATGGGGATGAAATGACGATGACTAGGACAACACCACACCCAGTACTCGAGCGGAGAAAATCTACGTCCCAGCCGGGAATCGAACCCGGACCCGTTCAGCTACCAGGGGCGGACACGAAGACATAGTGTAACCAGGAACTTAATTCATCCGAACAGACGACAGTTTTCCTCCGATACAAGTTTCAGTCGCCATATCCCGTGCTCACCGAAATCGTCGCTGTGTCAGTGTGGGATCACGTATCGGCCGTCTGCTCCAGTGCCCTATGTTCAACAATGTTCGCTGCTCATCTTGTTCCGAGTTACTTGCGCCTCCACAAGATTTGTACCCTGTTGACGGAGAAGGCAAGCGTCCGACTGTAGCGTTCTGTGACTAGACAACGTCCCACACATCGTAGTCTACTCGCGATTTGAGCGTCCTTCAACCACTTTCCATAGATTCTCACGCAATACCACACGAACAACCGGCCAACTTCGCCGTTTCCGATGCTCTTTTCCAGGAGCCTGGCAGCAACAATCTGCCCTTT
Organism: Schistocerca americana; assembly: GCF_021461395.2. Taxonomy (NCBI): domain Eukaryota; kingdom Metazoa; phylum Arthropoda; class Insecta; order Orthoptera; family Acrididae; genus Schistocerca; species Schistocerca americana. The sequence goes on from NC_060119.1 coordinate 1,266,005,167, forward strand.
ATCGAAGTCTCTTATTTCAGCGCGTTTCCCCATTTGCCGCCCGTATCGTCGATATAGTGACTTCCCAATCATCTCTGCTCCGCTTATGTAGTGTCCTCAACATGTAACGTCACCGGAACACCACCACACCATTCAAATTCAATCTCACGTTGAGCAGTGGCCATAATACACAACTAGCCATTAAAATTGCTACACCAACAAGAAATGCAGATGATAAACGGGTATTCATTGGACAAATACATTATACTACAACTGACATGTGATTACATTTTCACGCAATTTGGGTGCATAGATCCTGAGAAATCAGTACCGAGAACAACCACCTCTGGCCGAAATAACGAACAGTAATGTGACGCCCACTGTTCAAAGTGCCGTCAATGCGAACAAGAGGTGACCGAGACGTGTAACCAATGGCACCCTATACCATCACGCCGGGTGATACGCCAGAATGGCGATGACGAATACACGCTTCCAATGTGCGTTCATCGCGATGTCGCCAAACACGGATGCGACCATCACGATGCTGCAAACAGAACCTGGCTTCATCTGAAAAAATGACGTTTTGCCATTCGTGCACCCAGGTTCGTCGTTGAGTACACCATCGCAGCCGCTCCTGTCTGTGATGCAGCGTCAAGGGTAACCGCAGCCACGGTCTCCGAGCTGATAGTCCATGCTGCTGCAAACGTCGTCGAACTGTTCGTGCAGAAGGTTGTTGTCTTGCAAACGTCCCCATCTGTTGACTCAGGGATCGAGACGTGGCAGCACGTTCCGTTACAGCCATGCGGATAAGAAGACTGTCATATCGACTGCTAGTGATACGAGGCCGTTGGGATCCAGCATGGCGTTCCGTATTACCCTCCTGAACCCACCAATTCCATATTCTGTTAACAGTCATTGGATCTCGACCAACGCGACCAGCAATGTCGTGATACGATAAACCGCAATCGCGACAGGCTACAATCCGACCATAACGGGTGGCAGGGACGAAGAATCCAGTGAAACTTTTTTAAGTGCTTTATCTGACAACAACCTTGAGCAGTTAAACAGAGAACCGACTAGTGGCGATAACATATTAGACCTTCTGGTGACAAACAGACCCGAACTATTTGAAACAGTTAACGCAAAACGGGGAATCAGCGATCATAAAGCGGTTACTGCATCGATGATTTCAGCTGTAAATAGAAATATTAAAAAGGTAGGATGATTTTTCTGTTTAGCAAAAGTGACAAAAAGCTGATTTAAGAGTACCTGATGGCTCAACACAAAAGTTTTGTCTCAAGTACAGATAGTGTCGAGGATCAGTGGATAAAGTTCAAAACCATCGTACAATATGCGTTAGATGAGTATGTGCCAAGATAGATCGTAAGAGATGGAAAAGAGCCACCGTGGTACAACAACCGAGTTAGAAAACTGCTGCGGAAGCAAAGGGAACTTCACAGCAAACATAAACATAGCCGAAGCCTTGCAGACAAATAAAAATTACGCAAAGCGAAATGTAGTGTGAGGAGGGCTATGCGAGAGGCGTTCAATGAATTCGAAAGTAAAGTTCTATGTACTGACTTGGCAGAAAATCCTAACAAATTTTGGTCTTATGTCAAAGCGGTAGGTGGATCAAAACAAAATGTCCAGACACTCTGTGACCAAAATGGTACTAAAGCAGAGGATGACAGACTAAAGGCCGAAATACTAAATGTCTTTTTCCAAAGCTGTTTCATAGAGGAAGACTGCACTGTAGTTCCTTCTCTAGATTGTCGCACAGATGACAAAATGGTAGATATCGAAATAGACGACAGAGGGATAGAGAAACAATTAAAATCGCTCAAAAGAGGAAAGGCCGCTGGACCTGATGGGATACCAGTTCGATTTTACACAGTGTACGCGAAGGAACTTGCCCACCTTCTTGCAGCGGTGTACCGTAGGTCTCTAGAAGAGCGTAGCGTTCCAAAGGATTGGAAAAGGGCACAGGTCATCCCCGTTTTCAAGAAGGGACGTCGAACAGATGTGCAGAACTATAGATTTATATCTCTAACGTCTATCAGTTGTAGAATTTTGGAAAACGTATTATGTTCGAGTATAATGACTCTTCTGGAGACTAGAAATCTACTCTGTAGGAATCAGCATGGGTTTCGAAAAAGACGGTCGTGTGAAACCCAGCTCGCGCTATTCGTCCACGAGACTCAGAGGGCCATAGAGACGGGTTCACAGGTAGATGCCGTGTTTCTTGACTTCCGCAAGGCTTTCGATACAGTTCCCCACAGTCGTTTAATGAACAAAGTAAGAGCATATGGACTGTCAGACCAATTGTGTGATTGGATTGAAGAGTTCCTAGATAACAGAACGTAGCATGTCGTTCTCAATGGAGAGAAGTCTTCCGAAGTAAGAGTGATTTCAGGTGTGCTGCAGAGGAGTGTCATAGGACCGTTGGTATTAACAATATACATAAATGACCTTGTGGATGACATCAGAAGTTCACTGAGGCTTTTTGCGGATGATGCTGTGGTATATCGAGAGGTTGTAACAATGGAAAATTGTACTGAAATGCAGGAGGATCTGCAGCGAATTGGCGCATGGTGCAGGGAATGGCAATTGAATCTCAATGTACACAAGTGTAATGTGCTGCGAATACATAGAAAGAAATATCCCTTATCATTTAGCTACAATATAGCAGGTAAGGGACTGGAAGCAGTTAATGCCATAAATTATCTAGGAGTACGCATTAGGAGTGATTTAAAATGGAATGACCATATAAAGTTGATCGTCGGTAAAGCAGATGCCAGACTGAGATTCATTGGAAGAATCCTAAGGAAATGCAATCCGAAAACAAAGGAAGTAGGTTACAGTACGCTTGTTCGCCCGCTGCTTGAATATTGCTCAGCAGTGTGGGATCCGTACCAGATATGGTTGATAGAAGACATAGAGAAGATCCAACGGAGAGCAGCGCGCTTCGTTACAGGATCATTTAGTAATCGCGAAAGCGTTACGGAGATGATAGATAAACTCCAGTGGAAGACTCTGCACGAGAGACGGTCAGTAGCTCGGTACGGGCTTTTGTTGAAGCTTCGAGAACATACCTTCACCGAAGAGTCAAGCAGTATATTGCTCCCTCCTACGTATATCTCGCGAAGAGACCATGAGGATAAAATCAGAGAGATTAGAGCCCACACAGAGGCATACCGACAATCCTTCTTTCCACGAACAATAAGAGACTGGAATGGAAGAGAGAACCGATAGAGATACTCAAGGTACCCTCCGCCACACACCGTCAGGTGGCTTGCGGTGTATGGATGTAGATGTAGATGTAGATGTCATGAAAGTCGGAAACGTGATGGTACGCATTTCTCCTCCTTACACAAGGCATCACAACAACGTTTCACCAGCCACCGCCGATCAACTGTGTTTGTGTATGAGAAATCGGTTGGAAACTTTCCTCATGTCAGCACGTTGTAGGTGTCGCCACCGGCGCCAACCTTGTGTGAATGGTCTGAAAAGCTAATCATTTGCATATCACATCATCTTCTTCCTGTCGGTTAAATTTCGCGTCTGTAGCATGTCATCTTCGTGGTGTGGCAAATTTTATGGCCAGTAGTGTATTTTGCCTCATCAGTGTGATGGTGATCAGCAGGTGGTCCTATCACTGTATACTAGACTCTGTCCTCACATCTGACTGTCGAGTTTGTTTGCGTGGCCATCCTCCGCAGCAAGCACAGAAATATTTGTTTTTTAAATAAAAACGGCCTTTTCTTGCTCCACTGCATTTTCTTTTTCCGAGACGCGTTTCCCCTTTTTCACTGTTAGCAATCATCAGTTGCACTTAGAATGATACACAACAAAACGAAACCGTATCATTCTAGATCCCATTGATAATGCCTTAAAGTGAAAAAGGCGAAACGTGTCTGGGAGAAATAAAATACAGTGCAGCAATAAAAGGTGATTTTTACTTACAAAACAAATACATCAGACTGCGTCTGCCAATAAAAGTGTACTACGTTCTGCCTACTAAGAAGTCTTTACTCCAATATTATATCTCCTCGGATATTCTGTACGTTTGTACTATTTTGTTTATTAGGTGACGCTGCGGATCTGTGTCGAAGCGGATTTGGAAGTCAAGAAAGCGACGTCAATCTGAGCCTCTTCTGGATCTCAAGAACGAACATGAGAGCTGGTAAATCCAGTGCTGTGGATGACTAACGGCAATTTAATGCACCTCATGTCAAATGTCGCAATGTGGCGAGGTGTGTTATCTAGTGATTTCATTCTCTTTGTACTTAACGTTGAAGTTTGTTTCCTGTGAAAGAGCGTGTGAATAAATACTGCTTGTAGGCTGGTTGAAATGTATGATACCGGGATTAATTTTTCATGGATACCACGAGGCAGTGCAATTTAAGTATCCCAAAACATACCGACCTTTTCGTTTCGTAAATATTTCAGTTACCTAAGGCCACCATTTTCGTTATTTTCGTCAGTACCACTACGCTAGCATCTAGCTTCACGTGGTCCAGAGAATAATGTTCGTGTAACACTTCATCTGATGATGAGCCAGCAGTAACTTGAAAAATAATTAATGGTACAATGAATCGAATGAAATTCAGAATGTCACAGGTTGTACACAACCTACGTACGTGTATACCGCCGGAGAGAGCTTGGGAAACCTATGCTGATTTCTACATAGGACTTCTTCGACCTAATGGAAAACTGTCATGCGACAGCACAATATATATTCCGTAATACAGCCATCACTGATATTACTTGTATAAAGGCTACTCCCTGGCAACGATTCGAGAATAGTACGCAAGCTTTAATATCGTAAATAGCATCACACATCAGCAGGTGAAGTTCAAAAGTGGTTAATGTTCACCAAAACGATTATTCATGAATCTCTAGTGAAAAATGGATTTTTGTAGCACATGAAAGAATTATCTCCATTTTGTTCCTAAGTTTTCACAAAACGCTGCAAAAATTCTTCATTAAATTACTGTAAATAAGGAAAAGACATGTAATGCAACCAAACGCATCATCGAACGAGATCAAACCGCGCCTCCACGATACTAATGTCTAATTTATGCGAAAATGACAGAGCACGAAACTAAAAAAACAGCTCAAATTGATCGATTAGAGGCAAGTGCAACGGGTCAAAAGGCGCTGTTTTAGTTCTGCTCTCGTCAGGGTAGTCTTGTCTTTTTAACCTGTTGGTGAAGTAGTGGAAATTTGGGATGATAACCGTTGAATATTAATCGTTATTTATTGTAATGTTACTTATATGTGTCTGTGTTCGCCGGCCGGAGTGGCCGAGCGGTTCTAGGCGCTACAGTCTGGAACAGCGCGACCGCTACGGCCGCAGGTTCGAATCCTGCCTCGGGCGTGGACGTGTGTGATGTCCTTAGGTTAGTTAGGTTTAAGTAGTTCTAAGTTGTAGGGGACTGATGACCTCAGAAGTTAAGTCCCATAGTGCTCAGTGCCATATGAACCATTTTGTCTGTGTTCGATACTCGTATGCTGAAGAATACCCACGCAGAACCAAAAACTTGTAATCACGCATCGAGCGGCAAAGAGCGTAATTACGATGGTGGTGCACGGCAGGAGCAGTTCGAACGGCAAAGTTGCTTCGAGAGTCACAATCCGCCACGGAAAGAAGAGTCGGCGGCCATCTAACTGTTAAACGTAGTTGCATCGCTTCATGTTTTTTTGTGTAAATCGTTCCAAAAATGGTTCAACATGGACTCTATGGCCAGTTCACAGAGGGAGTTATCGTAGAGATGTGTTGAACTGTCAAGTTCAAACTGGGACATTCACGGTGTAGGTGACGTACTGACAGTTTCAGCAAGCTGTAGTACGGTCAGTCACAGCGGAGACGTAGAACTCGCAGCGACTGGGTAGAGACGTTTTGTTCGTCTGTACGAATTCCATCAGTGAAATACTATTAAGTGGTTCCCATTGTGGACCACTGTAGTAATATTGAGGGACATCTAGCTACACAGTAGTAAAGAGAGGGTTAAACATTTTATTGGAGGTAGACGTATTTTGTTGTGGAGACTGTGCGGAGACTAAGTCTTTATTGTGGAGTCATAATGGATGAAATGGCTCTGAGCACTATGTGGCTTAACATCTGAGGTCATCAGTCCCCTTGACTTAGAACTACTTAAACCTAACTAACCTAAGGACAGCACACACATCAATGCCCGAGGCAGGATTCGAACCTGCGACCGTAGCAGCAGCGCGGTTCCGGACTGACCGCTCGGCCACAACGACCGGCTTGTGGAGTCATAATTTAGGGTCGCGTATCGATCTAGATTGCTCCGTAAATTAACTAGTTTTCCGGTGCTGCAAACTCAGATTAACTGAGTGTTGCAGAGATTGTTTTGGTGCATGTGGTTCGTAAACTCTGATAGAATCGAGTGTTCATATTGGTGACTTGTAGGATTTACACACACTGAGAGAATACTGTAGTGCATTGTTGGTATAAAGGAGTGGAAAGTTATTTCGCTTTGAGCGATAGTGATTCATTTTGTGATAGTTGATACTGAATTGATGCTGGAGAATTTCAGATCACGTGCAGGTAGATGCTAGCGTTGTCGTACTGGTGAAAATATCGAAAATGGAGGCACAAAAAACATTACCGAAATGCTCACAAAACGGTCGTAATGTTTTACGATACTTACATTGCACTGTTTCGTGTGCCCATTACTGGTCATATAATGTTGACTGTCTGTAAACTGACCAGATGTTTCCTGCAACTAAAATAGTAATCTCTTGGAATCATTGATACAGGCACGTTACTGCATTATCATTCCTTTCGTTTGCTTAACTAGCGAGTGACCATTCCGTTGGGTACAGATATTGGTTTGCGATTTGCCAATACACGAAGAGGCTTAAATTTTGCTTTGATTGTATAACTTCAGGGGCCTAAAGTGGTGGTGGTGGTGTCATGTGGGTTTTGTGTTTTTTTTTTTTTTTTTTGGGTGGTCGGGGGAGAATGTTAAATCGCTTCACTGGGGGATAAATTTTTACTGGCACTCACCCACTATCGCCGACGGCACAACTTAGATAAAGCTGTGGGGCACATAAAGCAAATATAGAAGTCCTCGGTCATATTTAAAGAAAAAGAAAAGTTGTCCCCAAACCATACTATTTTATCCCTAAAGAATGAAGAAAAGGAATTATATTCAATTGAAGTAAAGTAAATGAAACTTTTAGAAAAGTTCTTAAGAGAAAAGATATTAACACAAAGATATTATTCGTTTGCTACTAGTGAAGCGCACAAAAACGAGATTTAAAAGCAACGACATTTATTCTAGTAGATAATTAGTATCGAAGGATATATGTCATGGTATAATATTTTTGAAAGAAAAATAAGACATCGTAGACTATAAACCACTTATTTTATATCGAAATAAAGCAGAGCGAAACGTTGTCGAAAAAAATGCGTCATTGGGTAAGAGTTTAACTACTTTTTTGGTCTGTAATGGCCGGCATTTATTCGTGGAATGAGAAGCTGTAGTTTTACGTAACATAATAGACTATACGTAAAGGAAATTGATGAAGGGGTAGGTCTACTTTGAATCAGTAGATAATACGTGGCAAATGTTTCGTGTGGTGTCTTGTTACATTTCAACGTATTGCTTACCACAGCGTGTTGCATCACAGAAAAAGAAAGCAAAGACCGGATGATAATGCATTGTCCTTTAAAACATTTAACTGTAGCAGGTGTTCTCTACTCTTTATAAGTTCGGCTACGTACTTGTAACTTACTAAAGACACCTCGTTCTTTTGGTCAGTGGGCAATTCAGATGCTATAAGACACAGCTGCTAGTACGAGATTCAGATTAAATAATAATAGATTTATGCTGGAGTAACATCAAATTGATATGCGCGACATATAACAGTTGTTACATTTCTTCACATTCATATGCGCGACGTACGTGGGGTTTACTGATTAAGTGGATTCAAAACCCTGTTCGCTACTAGGATACATTTTTTGCAGAACAGTACAAGAAGTGTGGGCCACAAATAGGATCCCCCTCTGGCAGCATAGAGGTTTCTCTGCCTCGTGATGACTGGGTGTTGTGTGATGTCCTTAGGTTAGTTAGGTTTAAGTAGTTCTAAGTTCTAGGGGACTGATGACCATAGATGTTAAGTCCCATAGTGCTCAGAGCCATTTTAACCATTTTGAACCAGCATAGAAGAAGTAGTGGTAATCCTGAGCCGTGAGTGTAGGCAGTAGCGACTGTATATTGACGTACCTGCTTTTCCGTCAGTGTACGCAAGGTCGTAGGACCTGATGGGGTGGCCGTTGTGTTCTGTACAGAATGGACTGTCCTGTCCCCTGCCGTAGGCCGGTGCCACAAAGCGCCGGAACACAGTACAGGAAGAAAGCGAAACTCGCTCTAGTGTGTAATAATGGTCGCAGGAGCACCGAACTATAGACCTGTCGATTTAATGTAGTGCTTCCTTTTCTCTTCAGACTAGCTTGATGCAGCCCTGCAGGAATTGATCTCTTATGCCAATCTCCTCATCTTATCTCAGGGTAGTGCATGCACCCAGCGTCCTCAGTTATATGCTGGATGGATCCAAATCTCTGCCTTTTCCTACAGCTTTTACCTTTTATGTCTCCCTTAAGTTCTATACAAGTTCTTCCTCGTTATCTACAGCAATATGAGAAACACTTCGATTTTATTTCATGGTTTTGGTACAGTCTATGATTCATTTCTTCACAATCTACATCTACGTGATTACTCTGCTATTCACAATAAAGTGCCTGGCAGAGGGTTCAATGAACCACCTTCATGCTGTCTCTGTACCGTTCCACTCTCGAACGGCACGCGGAAAAAACGAACACTTAAATTTTCTATGTGAGCCCTGATTTCTCTTATTTTATCGTGACTATCATTTCTCCCTATGTAGGTGGGTGCCAACAGAATGTTTTCGCAATCGGAGGAGAAAACTGGTGATCGAAATTTCATGAGAAGATCCCGTCGCAACGCTAAACGCCTTTGTTTTAATGATCGCCACTCCAATTCATGTTTCATGTCTGTGACACTATCTCCCCTATTTCGCGATAATACAAAACGAGCTGCCCTTCTTTGCGCTTTTTCGATGTCATCCGTCAGTCCCACCTGATGCGGATCCCACACCGCACAGCAATACTCCAGAATAGGGCGGACAAGCGTGGTGTAAGCACTCTCTTTGGTAGACCTGTTGCACCTTCTAAGTGTTCTGCCAATGAATCGCAGTCTTTGGTTTACTCTACCCACAATATTATCTACGTGAATGTTCCAATTTAGGTTATTTGTAATTGTAATCCGTAAGTATATAGCTGAATTTACAGCCTTCAGATTTGTGTGACATAGCTCGTAATCGAAATTTAGCTCATTTCTTTTAGTACTCATGTGAATAACTTCACACTTTTCTTTATCCAGGGTCAACTGCCACTTTCCGCACCATACATATATGTTATCTAACTCATTTTAGAAGTCGTTTTAATCATCTGATGAGTTTACAAGACGGTAAATGACAGCATCATCTCCAAACAATCTAAGAGGGCTACTCAGATTGTCTCCTATGTCGTTAATATAGATCAGGAACAATACAGGACCAGAAACACTTCCTTGGGGAACACCGGATGTTACTTCTGTTTTACTCGATGACTTTCCCTCTAATACTACGAACTGTGACCTTTCCGACAGGAAATGACGAATCCAGTCGCACAACTGAGGCGATACTCCGTAGGCACACAGTTTGATTAAAAGACGCTTGTGAGGAACGGTGTCGAAAGCCTTCTGGAAATCTAAAAATATGGAATCAATTTGACATCCCCTGACGATAGCACTTATTACTCCATGAATTTAAAGAGCTAGTTGTGTTTCACAAGAAAGATATTTTCTGAATCCGTGCTAACTTTATATCAATAAATCGTTTTCTACATCTACATCTACATTGATACTCCGCAAGCCACCCAACGGTGTGTGGCGGAGGGCACTTTACGTGCCACTGTCATTACCTCCCTTTCCTGTTCCAGTCGCGTATGGTTCGCTGGAGGAACGACTGCCCCAAAGCTGCCGTGCGTGCTCGAATCTCTCTAATTTAACATTCGTAATCTCCTCGGGAGGTATAAGTAGGGGGAAGCAATATATTCGATACCTCATCCAGAAACGCACCCTCTCGAAACCTGGCGAGCAAGCTACACCGCGATGCAGAGCGCCTCTCTTGCAGAGTCTGCCACTTGAGTCTATTAAACATCTCCGTAACGCTATCACGGTTACCAAATAACCCTGTGACGAAACGCGCCGCTCTTCTTTGGATCTTCTCTATCTCCTCCGTCAGACCGATCTGGTACGGATCCCACACTGATGAGCAATACTCAAGTATAGGTCGAACGAGTGTTTTGTAAGCCACCTCCTTTGTTGATGGACTACATTTTCTAAGCACTCTCCCAATGAATCTCAACCTGGTACCCGCCTTACCAACAGTTAATTTTATATGATCATTCCACTTCAAATCGTTCCGCACGCATACTCCCAGATATTTTACAGAAGTAATTGCTACCAGTGTTTGTTCCGCTATCATATAATCATACAATAAAGGATCCTTCTTCCTATGTATTCGCAATACATTACATTTGTCTATGTTATGGGTCAGTTGCCACTCCCTGCACCAAGTGCCTATCCGCTGCAGATCTTCCTGCATTTCGCTACAATTTTCTAATGCTGCAACTTCTCTGTATACTACAGCATCATCCGCGAAAAGCCGCATGGGACTTCCGACACTATCTACTAAGTCATTTATATATATTGTGAAAAGCAATGGTCCCATAACACTCCCCTGTGGCACGCCAGAGGTTACTTTAACGTCTGTAGACGTCTCTCCATTGATAACAACATGCTGTGTTCTGTTTGCTAAAAACTCTTCAATCCAGCCACACAGCTGGTCTGATATTCCGTAGGCTCTTACTTTGTTTATCAGGCGACAGTGCGGAACTGTATCGAACGCCTTCCGGAAGTCAAGAAAAATAGCATCTACCTGGGAGCCTGTATCTAATATTTTCTGGGTCTCATGAACAAATAAGGCGAGTTGGGTCTCACACGATCGCTGTTTCCGGAATCCATGTTGATTCCTACATAGTAAATTCTGGGTTTCCAGAAATGACATGATACGCGAGCAAAAAACATGTTCTAAAATTCTACAAGAGATCGACGTAAGAGATATAGGGCTATAGTTTTGCGCATCTGCTCGACGACCCTTTTTGAAGACTGGGACTATCT